>NC_050465.1:34657766-34957766 GCF_903995425.1 Onychomys torridus
AGCAGTGAGACAGTCTTGCGTAATATTTCTGTGGTGCAGACACGGCATTGGTCCATGTTACTATACTGTCAGTTCGCCAGTTACCACAAATGTATCACGTTAATACAATATTTAAGAGGCTGGCTGGTGGGAGAGAGGATGGGAAGGTAGGATGTATGTGGGAACTCTGTACTTTCTGCTCTGTTTTTTCAGGAATTTCATTTATTTATTTATGAGTGACAGTTCTTACCCACTCCCTCCTTAAGCTACTACCCTCTCACTAGGAATGAGTGAAGTAAAATGAAGTGTTTTCCCCAGGCAAAAGTAGATTGGTTGGTTTGTTTGTCTGTTTGGGCTATTTTATTTTATTTTATTTATTTGTTGATTGATTGATTTTTTGAGATAGGATTTCTCTGTGTAGTTTTGGTGCCTGTCCTGAATCTTGCTCTGTAGCCCAGGCTGGCCTCGAACTCACAGAGATCCGCCTGGCTCTGCCTCCTGAGTGCTGGGATTAAAGGCGTGTGCCACCACCGCCCAGCTGTTTGGGGTTCTTAAGACAGAGTCTTACATAGCACAGGATGGCCTTAAAATCACCTTGAGGCTGTGGATGACTTGAACTCTCGATTTCCTGCTTCTCTGTCTCTCTAGTGCGATCCAACCATGCCCAGCACAAAGCTGGCTTTGATGATACAGAAATGAAGTGTAGGTTCTCAAAGGTTTTGTTTGTTTTGTTTTGTTTGAGACAAAGTCTCACTTTGTGCCTTGGCTGGACTGAGAATCACTATTAGACCAGGCTAGCCTCAAACTCATAGATATCCACCTGCCTCTGCCTTCCGAGCGTTGCAACTACAGGGTTTTGCTACTACACCCAGCTTCCAAAAGGTGTACATTTTCTTTTCTTCATGCCAACACCAATGCGCTTTAACTAGCTAACAATCAGCTGTAAGTGTGCGTGTGCTATGGTGTGTTTCTTAGGAACATGCTTCCCAAAGGCACTCGGCATGTCTTCTGTAAACTCTGAGTACGTTCTTGGGACAATGTCCTATATCTGTTTTGATTGACTAATGTTGGTTGTTGGCTTGACAGACAGCTTGTAGGATCACCAAGGAGACATTATTCTGGGTACATCTGTGAGGGGGTTTCTAGAGTATGTTAATTGGAGTAGGAAGACTGCCACAAATGTAGTGCCATAGCTCCATGTGCTGGGTCCTGGGCTGGGCACTGTCACTGGTCGATGCTTCCTTACTGCAGGTATAGTGTGACCAGCTGCCTCCCACTCCTGCCTTTCTCACGCGGCTTTTGTCAGGCATAGTCACAGCAACAAGACAAAGGACTAACACACCACGGAGACCAAATCTAAATGTGACAGTTACTCTGCGAAGTTCTACAAAGCCACAGGACCTGATTCTGTGCCTCAGACATTCACTTCGTGGCTCTGAGTAAACCGCTGGTTAATCTTCATTGCTTTAGTTGCCCTGTTAGTTGAGAGACTGATGCTTGTGAGGAGCACGCCAGTCAACTGAAAAGACCTTTGTAACTCACAAAGCACTCTAAATAATAGAGGGTTTCTGTATGGCTTCAAGGTTATGTTAGGGGAGTTTTGACTCTCATACACATAAATCAGCAAAACCCAATTTCTTCCTAGTTTAACAGACATGACCAAACTGATTGAGCTGTGTTCCAGGAAGTATAAAAGGAACTCAAATATAAAATATAAAACTACAAATATGAAAGAAGCTTCAGAAAATGTGAGACTGTGTGTGTATTTTTTTTTAATACATGACAGTGGGGACTTTCCTGGCATTTCTCGAGGACTCACAAGAAAGGCACCACAAGCGGCTCTGAATCAAGTAATTAGCTCCCAAGCCAGAGTTGTTAGCAAAGCCTTCGTTAAAAGCTACATTTCTCTTGCATAGAAAGGCGGGGAAAGCAAGTGCCAAGCGCTCAGCAGTGACGACCCTGGACAGCAGACTCAAGATGGGGTTTTCACTTCTACTTCAGTTCTCTGGTTTTGGAATTTCTTTTAAATAGCTAGGCATGTGTTGGTTTAATAATTAAAACTAAATGAAATCATAAAGCTTGCACACACATTTATATATATGTTCCAAAGCAGATCTTTCACTTTGATTTCTGCAGAATTTTCTGTAAAAGATGAGTTTTGATTTTGAAAATTGTCAGTCAAGTCAAAAGAGAAGTTGGAGACCACTCTGATGACTATCAGTCTGTGTCCACAGGGAATTCACAGCTTGCAATAGATACACTTTAATTTTAAGCAGGAAACAATCAAAGGTAGATACTAACCTTATCACAAATGCTTGAACACAAGAAAAACAGTCCCTGCATTTACTGACTACCTACAGTATACTTTACAGGCAACTTTAATCCCAGGTAGAACTGGAAAGGTTTGCATTAGGAAGCACAGGTGTTACGTCACGTGTGAGGACTATATGGTCTGTAAGGAGTCATAGAACCAGAAACTTAAGGACAATCAACCTCAAAGCCAGCTGCTTTTCATTCTACGACTTTGGGCTTTCCAAGTCACTACTACCTGAAGACAACAACAACCTGATACCTTTTTGGCTACTAGACTCTGTGAACCATGAACTGCATTTCATCTGATTTTCGTCAGACATTCTATCATTTTCTGGGCAGTCATTATTTATGGAACCTGAAGATAGGTGCAGTGCATAAACAAATAGTGGAAAGATGCCACGTATTGATCACGAAATAAGTGGTTTGGGCTGAGGTCACTTAGAGGCCTCACAGCTTGTGGAAGTTCTACTTGTTGGTAAAGACAGCCTGCTGCTGAGTGCTCCTGTGTGCCCTTGCAGGATCTAATGAGGAATGCTGAGAACGTAAAGCCCTGGCCGCTCTTGACTCCAGCTCCCTCTGGGATATTCTTAGTAGCAGCCTTCATGGTACTAAGGTAAAGCAGGTCTTCTACTGAAGACTGGGCTTGCTTTTTCCAGCAAAGCAGCGAGTTCATCAAGTTCAATGTTCGCCTCGACTGTAACACAACCCACTGAATTTGCAGACACCCTGAGTGAGCCCACATGTGACCTCTTTAGAATTTCTAGTTGAAAGCAAAATTTAAAACTGTATTATATGATCTTTGTGTTGGCAGATGCCTGACTTTAAATGCTTCCGAAGCAACATCAATACATAAAACTGTTCTTGAGATTGTTTAGGTGGAGGGCAGGGTGCAGCACACTCCTAGTGTGAGATGGTGGTTTAGCTTCTGGAAGGTTAGATGGGATCCTCCAACAATGTCCCGAGCTGCTCTGGGGAGAATCCAACCATGAGTCTTACTCATTATACACAAAGACAGATGCCTGGGCCATCTATTTCTTATAGAATCATCTAGTTACCTTCTCTCCTTTATTGCCAGAACAATAATGCATACACCACTGTCATCATTAAAAAGTGCTCAGATAAGATTACAGAAGAAGATAGACTATGAAGTGTAAATATTTGTAAAGAAAGCATACACCATCTCTCTTGATGATGTAACAGTGTATCTCAGAGACAACAGGACTCAAAATTATATCATGAATAAACAAGATGACACAATACTCTCGTTGGCAATAATTATAAGTGGAAATAGGGGGAAATTACATTTCAAAATAGCAAGAGAAATTATTTAAGAATTTTAACACATTGTACCAAAAGGATAAATGCCAGAAAAGCAAGGCACACTCAAGTTGATGGCAGCGGCAGTGGTGGCGGCGGCAGTGGTGCTTGCCTTTAATCCCAGCACTCGAGAGACAGAGGCAGGCAGATCTCTGTGAGTTCAAGGCCAGCCTGGTCTACAGAGTGAGATCCAGGACAGGCTCCAAAACTAAACAGAGAAACCCTGTCTCAAAAAAAAAAACAAAAACAAACAAAAAAAAACTTAACAAATACAAGAAAAATATAGGCCTTCTATGAATTAAGTAAGCCAGGACCATACTGAAAATGTTAAAGTTTCAGAAGGTGTGGGGGTATTGTGTTCCCCAAAATATTGTGCACGCTAATAAATTTATCTGGGATCAGAGAACAGACAGCCACTAGATACAGAGCCAAAAATGGTGGCTAGAAAATGGGTCAGAGCAAGCCATAGCAGAAGCTGGGCAGTGGTGGTGCACACCTTTAATCCCAGCACTTGGGAGGCAGAACCAGGTGGATCTCTGTGAGTTCAAGGCCACATTGGAAACAGCCAGGCTTGGTGACACACACTTTTAATCCCAGAAATCCAGCCTTTAATCCCAGGGAGTAACAGCAGAAAGAGAAAGATATGTAAGGTGTGAAGACCAGAAACTAGAGCATTTGGCTGGTTAAGCATTTGGCTGGTTAAGCATTTGGCTGGTTAAGCATTTGGCTGGTTAAGCATTTGGCTGGTTAAACATTTGGCTGGTTAAACATTTGGATGGTTAAGCATTTGGATGGTTAAGCATTTGGATGGTTAAGCATTTGGATGGTTAAGCATTTGGATGGTTAAGCACTTGGATGGTTAAGCATTTGGGTGGTTAAGCTTTTAGGCTTTGGAGCAGCAGTTCAGCTGAGATTCATTTGGATGAGGACTCAGAAGCTTCCAGTCTGAGGAAACAGAATCAGCTAAGGAACTGGCAAGGTGAGGTAGCTGTGGCTTGTTCTGCTTCTCTGATCTTCCAGCATTCACCCTGATACCTGGCCCCAGGTTTGATTTTATTAATAAGATTCTTTAAGATTCCTGCTATAAGAAGGAATAAATTAAAAACATAAATTCTCAATTGTAAGACAGTGTCATCAAAATGAGAGAGGGGAGAGAGAGAGAGAGGAAAGGAAAGGAGGGAGGGAGGGAGGGAGGGGAGGGAGGAAAAGAAAGAAAGAAAAAAGAGTTCCCCAAAATCATACTGGCAAAAATGAAAGATAATTACAACTGTAGCTGCAGCCAGCAAGAGAGCTCAGTGAGTGAATCAGTGAGTGAAGGCACTTGCCGCCAAGCCTGACAACCTGAACTCAATCCTTAAAACCCACATGGAAAGGGAGAACCAACTTCCACAAGTTGTCTTCTGACCTCCACAGCTGTGCCCTGGGATGCACACCATATACATAACACACACACACACACACACACACACACACACACACACATGCACACGCACACGCACACATCATTCTTTCCTATTTTCCTAATGAATTGTGAATTTGACATCTTCAAAAAGCAATCTCATCTCTCTCAAGTTTTAAAATGCTTATGATTTTAACTAGTAAGTACATTTCTAGACTCCTATCCCATAAAACTTAAAGCAATGCCCATGATAATCTATGAACAACTGGAAATTTGGAGATTGCCCACTGAGCAGGAATTGCCCAGTAAATCGCAGTGCACCCACACTGCAGACCATTTGTTACCATCGGTAAGAGGATTTCTGTGAAGTGAAATTTGGAAAGCAGAGAAATGAATAATGAAGTTTCGTTTTTGTAAGTGGTAAACTCCTGACGTCATCACTTACAAAACTCTGTAACCACATGCACACATTCACAGGGGCATAATTCACAGTTTCCACTTTTATTTAATCATGGGATCATGGATATGAATGCCTGTTAACTGCCAACACTGATGTCTGTAAGGGTGGTGCTGATGGAGTGCATGGAAGTGGGGAATAGAGAGTATGAAAAAGTTTATTAAAGCTGTAAGTGTGATTCAATCTGCTTTAGGGGAAATGATATGTGGGTGCTTATGCAGCAAAAGTACAAAAAGATGGCAGCTGAAATGTAAATAGTGGTTGCTTTATTTTGGTGGAATTTTAGGGGTTTTTTTCTTTCTTTCTTTTTAGACTTGTCGTTATCATTTAAATTTTCAAGAGGACCTCCTTAATTTAAGTGGTTAAAAAACACAAAACAGTTTTTATTCTAATGAGTTTTATTGGTAATTTTTAAAATTGGTTCATATAATGATCAAAATATAGGGCATTGGGACCTAAAACCAGAAGTGGAGAATCTTCCAATCAGAAGAAACAAAACCATTCTGTGGGTTGACATTTGAGAAGCAATCGTCAAAGTCCCGGTACATGCCCCACCGAACAAACGTCTGAAGTCCACCTCAATGGTGGTGGAAGCATGACGACTAATTGGAACCCTGTGAGAGACTGAACTCCAAGTGTTGTTAGTGGCCCATAAATAACGGAGGGTTAGTGCTTATGGACCTGGAAGCCCACTGCAGACCTGAGGACAGACCCAGAGCCTCTTCAGAGTGCTGGAGCATGTGTGCTGGCCCCTAGAGCGAAGTTCACGGTGGTCTGTGTGCTGCACTAGATGCCTGCCTTCTCCACTGGGACACTGCAGAAGATGCTAACTGAGGTCCTGCATTTCTCAAATGTCAGCCTCTCAGGCTGACTGACCCGGGCCTCCATGACCATTTTTCCATTTCCCATTTCAATCCAAATGCATTTGCCTCCATCCCTCAGTCTCTTGCTGACCTAGAGATCATTTTGGAGATGTATTCACCTTTCTCTTATTGTTTTGGGTGAAAACTCTTATTAAGCTGTGTATCTGTACCTTCTGTGTCCTCTGGGCACTAATGATGCATTTGACAGCCTGATCCAGAAGCATTTGAACACAGCCCTTGTGGTGACGGTTTACCTAAAGAATGCCCCAGAAAGTCCTCAGGGTTTGAAGTCAAAATCCAGGGCTTTCATGACATTATCAAAAATGACATTTAGAGAAAGGCCACCCTCCGTCCACTGCCTTGATCCCTCTGCCGTGAAATCTCTGCCCTGCTTTTTCTCCTAAGCTTTGAGAACTAAGTGGGACATTCACATAATCATTATTAAATTAAGGTCAATTACATACTACATATTTTTTTGATTGCAGAAGTAAAAATATCCTCTGTGGGAATTTTTAAAATGCAAAAATTACTAAGATTCAGGAAAATTCAAAAGAAGATAAAATATCATCTAAATCTCTGTATAAGTGATCTTAATATTTTGATGCATTCCAGTATATTTTCTCCATGTGCATAGCCTATAGGCATACATTAAAAATACATTTCAAAGCATACTATGTATCATTATTAATCTGCTATTTTGCTTAACTGGTACTCCTTCAATACATTAAAATTCTTCAGTAATATAATTTTAATAGTGATTGAATGGCTATTTTAGCCCTGGTCTAATTTTTTAAAATAATTTTTCCATTTAGATTTTTGTTTTTCACCATCAAAGTGTTTTATTATTAACCCAAACTTCTTAAATTATAACATTTAGATCTTGCTCATTTTTTACCTTGTTAGAAAACTGAACAAGATACATTAAAATACTCCACATTTTTATATTTTTTGTTTATAATTTCTACTTCATATTGTGATTTAATGTTACTTAATATGCCATAAATTCCATAAACTTGATCCATAAATGTTCATTTGAAATTGTCTCTTCTAATATTACAATATTTGTCCCGATTATTACTTTGGGGTTTAAATTTGACATTTTAAAATGGCTTTATAAATCTCATAAGCAGTAAATTAAAGATTACATGTCCTTAGTACCAAATTAATGTCATATCTATTTTCTCATTTTCATTCTATATTACCAAATAGCGTGGCGACAATACTTTGTCTTATATCATTATATACTCGGTGTTTTACTTTGGGCTCTCTCAATAGCTCGTTCACTGGGTGGTTGCTTATAAAGGTCAGGGTTCAGTTTTATGTTGATTCCGAAGGAAAACCACGTTCATAACAGGAGGATCATCGCTTACACTTTAAGACACCGCCTTCTGCTCCATCGGCTTCCCAGTTCTTTTGCTTGTCTATTGCTACACAAACTGTTGCCTTTATGTGAGTAGTCTATTGTGCCAACAGCAATGACTATTGAACTCACCGGAAGTATTTTTACACACAGCCTTGTTTCTGTTACCACCCCTACTCGATAACTTCACGTCCACTGCCGAGTGTGGGCTGCTGTGCTGACAGAGTGGTCAGTGGTTATGCACATTCCCATCTCCTCGCTGACACCATTTCACTAGTACCAAGGCAGTGTTCCACGATGAGGGAAACACCATCGAAGCCAGAGTTTTATTATATGGAATAAAAGCTAAGGTTTTAGAATTTCCACGGCAGATAACAAACTTGGCGTGTTTTAATTAGACATTCATTTGTTGTAGGTGAGGAGTGGGGTGCACGCTGCAGTCCTTGTGGAAGTCAGAGGTCCACTTGGAAGACTTGCATCTCTCCTTCTAACATGAGGGTTTCAGAACTGAACTCAGGTGGTCGGGCTTAGCCTTAGTTACTTCTCAAGTTGCTGTGATAAGACACCATGACCAAGGTAACCTCTGGAAGAGTTGATTTTGTCCCACAGTTGTACAGGGTGAGTCCATGACCATGGCGGAAGAGGGTATGGCGGCACACATGGTATTGGATCAGTAGCTGACAGTTCATATCTTGAGACAAAAACCACAAAGCAGAGAATGAGATAGGAGAGAGAGAGATAGAGGAGAGAGCTGGATAACTGGGAACGGCCTGGGTTCTGGAAACCTCAATGCTCACCCCAGTAACACACCTCCTCCAAAGAGGCCACACCTCCTAATCCTTCCCAAACTGCTCTAACAACTGGGGACCACGTGCTCACATGCACAAGTCTGGGGGGCCATCCTCACTCAAGCCACTGAAGGTTTGGCAGCAGGAGCCTTGACACACTGAACCATCTCACCGGCTCAAATGTTTCGAATTCATGCCTACATGGTTTCTTAGTTAACTCAGGGCGGGGGCTCTGGAACTTGTTCTCAGCTGCCATTCTCCTTCTCTTCCGTTTTGTCTAGTCTCCACCAATCCCTTGTCTGATTTCCACGTGCCGTGTTCTTTCACGTTCCCATGAGACTCCCGTGTCTTCTTTGTGTTCTCCATGGCATCAGCTTTATCCACCATGACATCAATTCTACCCGTTTTCTTTTTCCCGCCATGGGACCCTTTCCAATGTTCATCACTTTGTTCTCTTTGCATAGTCTCCTTTTAAATTTTTCAGTCCAACTTGTCTGCTCTTCCTAGGTTTCTGCCTTGTTTTATGGTTTCCTAGAAAGTCCTTCGGACAACAGAGTGTTAATAGATCATTTCCAGAAGTCTATCCTGTGATACTTAAGACATGCTCAGAGTCTCTTGCTGTAAATCAGACATCTGTCACCTAGCAATCTTTTATTACAGGGTGTCAAGGTTGGTTTTTGTGATTTTTTATCTGACTGATCCTTGTATACATTTCATTTACATTTTAGAATTTAAAATCTAGTCATCTCACATTTTAATGTTGTAATGTTGTATATATAAATAAGTTTTAATCAATGTGTGTGTGTGTGTGTGTGTGTGTGTGTGTGTGTTGTTTTGAGACAGGTTTTCTCTCTGTAACAGCTCTCGCTGTCCTAGAACTCACTTTGTAGACCAGGCTGGCCTCAAACTCACAGAAATCCACCTGCCTCTGCTTCCCGAGTGCTGGGACTAAAAGTGTGTGCCAGCCCGGCCCTGCCCTTTCATATATTTTATCTGAAACCTGTGAGAGATTTTCATGCTAAGTATAAACTTGAAGTCCTCGTTAGCAAAGACACTTCTGTTCACTCACAGTGAATGGAGGCCGTCACAGAAAGCCACAACTGAACACTATACAGAGATCAGCGGCCCACATGGATACATGAGCATCACAGCTCCTGCATCTGTGGCTCAGGGAACTCTGTGGGAGAGAGGCAGGAAGACCGGAACAGCCAGAATACTAGGAAGTCAATCTCTCCCAGAGATGGCTTCATAAACAGGAGGGGAACAATGGCAATATCGATGGACATGTTCACATGGAAGGGAGAAATTTCATGGGGTCCCCCCACTAGACCAAGAACCACAGACAACTGGTAACTACCAGGAGAAGCAGAACGCACTTCTTCCACGGATGAGTCCTCTTACTGGCTGTCCAGTGCAGAGTGCTCGGCCCTGCAACTGCAGACATACAAACAACAAAAACAGAGCTAGCAGGTGGCATTTATGCATTTGTGTGTACATATGTGTACACATACATTCTTGTGTTTCAATGTATGCAATGTTAATGTTCAAAGTAAGAGAAGCTATCAACTTGAGGGAGGGCTTGGGAGGGGTCGAGGGAGGGTTTCTGGGAAGGGCTGGAGGATGGAAAGTGATGTGCTTCTATTTCAATTAAAGACATTTAAATTCCTTTAAATAGTTTTTAAACTAAACTGAATAAATAAAATAAAAATATTCCAATGGCCCATTTCCTTTCCCTTATCTCCCCTTCTCATCTTAACACTTAACTTTGAGAAAAATCTCATCGAGTACTAATATGTTTTTAATATTTGTTGTTCTCTATTGAACTTGAAAGAAACTGTTCAGACAGTGAGACATATAGGTTCCCCTGGGCTCCTGTCTTACAGCAGGTAAAGAGAAAGCCACTCACCATCTCTGGTGAGCAACTGCACTTTGAGACTGTGAGCAGTAAGTAGTGGAGCATTCCAGGTACCAGAGCCTTTTTTTTTTTTTTTTATCATCTTTTCATGCAAAATACCACTCAAATAACCACACAACACAGATTTGTGAAAAAAGGCATCTCTCCATATACAGTTAAATTCACAAACAGAAGAAATACCCCTGTAAGACTATGATAACACCTGCTTTTCATTTGTCTTTATTTTCCAAATTTCCTGTAGTTAATATATAGTACTCATTATAAGACGAAAAACTCATTCTTCTCACTGAGCAGGAAAAGGCCTACTGGTATGGAAACCGCCAATGAACTGAGTTTTCCTCGTGCTCAGCTCTAACATTTTCTGGGAGAATATAAGACCGTGTTGTAGATATAAAGTTCTATAACTACTTGTTATTTTTATTTATTTAATAAAGAGAAAAAAAAAAGAAGTGCACAGTGGGTACATATGAAAGATTTTGCTTTGTTTATTTGCATTGCCCTGGCTGGCCCTGAACTCACTGTGTAGCTCAGGCTGTCCAAGAGCTCACAGATATCAGCTTCTCTCTGGAGCCCCCTGAGAGTCTCCTGCATCTAGCTATGAAGCTGACCTTTGTTTTCCAGACTTGGGATTTTTAAGGCCCAGAAATCTTGAGCACAGGATTCTGGGGCTGAAATAAACATATTAGGATGATCCACAGCCACCTTAGCATCTCATCAGCCAGCAGAATGGCTCAGCAGATAAGAGAGCACACTTGCTGTGCAGGCCTGAGGACCTGAGTTCAGTTCTCAGAACCCACAGTAAAAGGAGGGACTCCACTCCTGAGAGTATTCCCTTGACCTCCACATGTGCACCTCCACCCATGCATCATGACATGGGCATGCACACACATATACCATACACACATACATACACAATAATAATAACTAATAAAATGAAAAAAATTTTAAATGTGGAATATTCCTTCCCAAATGCCTGGAAAGAAGGCATATCATCACAGCATAAAGCAATATCCTTTGGAAGGAATAATTATGACAATTTAAAATTCTAGTTTTCTCTTATTATACTGCCAGCTGGTGAAAAGTGTATTAAATATGACTGCTGGCTGGTGTTTGCAACCTTCTTACACTGAGACTCAACTTACCAGGTGCTCCTACTTCTGGATACAAAAAACCTGTCTTATCTGGCTCCTAGGGACAGAATCACTGTAGGAACCGGGCAGGTAGGTGTTGAGGAGGCCAGGGAGCATCAGGTTTGGCATTAATTTTTAGAGAGAAGTCCTCCTTATACCCAATGCTTTTTAGATTCATCATGGCTTCTACTCATCAAATATAAATAGACATAAATAGATGTTCATATAATAAATGCCAGGATGTGGGAAAATAGTTTTAAAATCTAATGCTGTAATGCATAATTAGCCAGAATTCAGCCCTCCTCCAGCCCTTTATCACAAGCATTCTCGTCAGCCTAGCTCACCACTGTCTTTGAGCCATGTTCTCTGCCTGTGCCCTCCCACAAGGTTACTTCAACATGTCAGCTGGAGCAACCATGCTAAAATATAATTTGGATCCTACCATTCCCCTATCCCAGCCCCCTCCCTTAATATCTTTTCAATGTACAATAAAAAACAGAGTGTACAATATCCTGTGCAAACCAGAGCCAAGCGTGATGGCACCTAGTCCGGTGCCCAGTACAGGTTTACAATCCTGTTTTAAAGGAGGAGAATTGGGATTGAGGGGAAGGCTAGAGAGACCGCTCCATGGTTAAGAGCACTTCCTGCTCCTACAGAGGACTCCAGGTCAGTTCCCAGCACCCAAGCTGGGCAGCTCTAACCCACCTGTAACTCTGGCTCCAAGGGATCGGATGCCCTGTTCTGGCCTCTGCAGGCACCCTCACACAGGTGGCATTCACTTTCACAGACAAACGTGTGCACATAAATAAAGTGATGATCATATAAATACACATCATTTGTAAAATATGAATCAGTTATAGAACTGCTGTCCTCCCTCTAGGTTGATTTTTAGTACAGTGGATTATTTTATTAAAAATTGTTTTTCAGGATATCAATGGAATTCATACCTATTACTGAAGAGATGGAAAATGAGCAAGGTAAAATATGGAAATCTAAATCATTACTGCGACACACGCAGAGAAGCATGGCTGACATTTTGATATCTTTCCTTCCAATCTAAAGTTTTCCCCCAAAATCTAGATATATAATGGCATTCCAGGTGCATATTTGTAGTCCAAAGTTTTCACTTAACATTTTTTACATGAGTCTTCAGAAACAGAACAGTAAATAAACCTATGCTGTTGGATGGTCTGGCTGGGCCACCATCTATCAGGTCATTTCCATCGTAAACTCTAAGCTTGCCCTGATTTATATCCACAGAACTTCAGCATTTTTGTTAAACGGAAAATAAGTAACCTGGGCAGCTAGAGTGGGAAAATACAGGCTACAGCACGGGGCCTCGTCCATGGTCTGAGACGCTGAATCCCGTCACTGGGGTTTCCTGTGAAGATGGCAGAGAGGAGCCGGAGCCGAGGAGGCGTTTGGGCAGCACGGCTGCTGCTAAGGAGGAATTCTGCTCAGGGAGCCCTGGGCTTCATGGAAACATCACTAACGTCTGGAGTTAAGAGTGGCAATGGATTTCCAGCTCTTAATTTTCCTGCTTTTGTGTCAGCCTACCTCAAGCCAAAAATAATTATCCATGCACTAGAACACATATGCTACAAAAGAACCTGTATGCTTGAGGTCTCTTCATGCTTTTGAGGCTTTTTTTTTTTTTTTTCTCCAAGTAAATTACTTGGCCTGGGAACGTTTCCAACTTGGCAGAACAGGAGACGAATCAAAACGTGTGCCCGGTGCTGATTGAGTTCTGCGATGTAGCGGACGCTTTTGAGAAAGGAAATGAAATGGGTCCAATCTAAGGAGCTTTCTGGAAAATGCGTATGAACCAACAGATCATTCCAGGAAAGCAAGCACACATCCTTTACAAACAGCAAGACAGCACCCAGAGCCTCTCATCGAGTATTACACGAAACTCCATTTTCATGAGTGATTATTCCTGGACTCCTCCAGGAAAGAAAGATATGACAAAGCAAGCCAAGCTGGCCATCCACACTCAGTTCTAGGTGTGACAATATCTATAAAAGGACACATCTGGATGACCCGGAGTGGAAGGCACTGTATCAAGCTCTTCATGTGATTATGTCATAGTCTCAGTAACCTCCTGCTGCAGGTGGTGGGCACAGTTCTGCTGCTGTCCCAATTTTTCAGGGAAGACCAGAGAACAAGGAGTTGCTACAAGCCATGTATGTAATAGAGCAGGAATTCAAGACAGGGAGGCTGACCCAGAGTACACACACAGACACAGACACACACACACACACACAGACACACACACATACACACACACACACACACACACACACACACCAGCCTTACACTCTTTCCACAGTTTGTCTTTTTGTAGTGTTGATATTTTGTTTTTAGAGAAAGCCCATGTGGCTTCAGTTTTCCCTGGCAAAGGAATCTAATTCCGGGGTTGGAGGGACGGCCCTCCAGAGGTTAAGAGCACTGACTGATCTTCCAGAAGACCCGGGTTCAATTCCCAGCACCCATATGGCAGCTCACAACTGTCTGTAACTCCAGTTCCAGGAGATCCAAAACCCTCACACAAACATACATGCAGGCAAAACACCAATTCACATACAATAAAAATAAATGTAAAATAAAAAATAAAAAAGAGTCTAATTCCTTTGTTCTCAACCTAATTATTATCACTCCTTTTTGATCTTCTGCTACAAATCTCAATGAAGTATCTACACAGTTTTAAAGCAAGTATTTATTATGTTGAAAGGTCCCCAATTTATGTAGGATAAAAGCCCCCAAGAATCTATAGACAACATTCTTTTAAAGATGAAGTCTCAGGCAGCCTATGTTGGCCTTCAACTTCCCATGTGTCTGAGGATGACCTTGAACTTCTGATTCTCCAGCCTCCACCTCTGGGCTGCTGGGATTACAGGTGTGCACCTAGTATAAACCTGTGTATATATCTGTGTGAGTGTGTGCCTGTGTGTGTGTATATGTGTTTGTGTGTGTGCTGTGTGTGCCGTGTGTGTGTGTGCCGTGTGAGTGTGTCAGTGTACACACACACAGGCACATAAACAGGCACACACACACTGACACACACACACACACGGCACACACACACAGGCACATAAACAGGCACACATACACTGACACACACACACACACATGGCACACACACACACAGGCACACACTCACACAGATATATACACAGGCATACACACACACACACACAGGCACATAAACAGTCACACACACACACACATGCACAGGCACATAAACAGTCACACACACACACACACACACACACACACACACACACACACCAGCACCCGCACACCCTGAGAAACAGATTCAGAAACTGACATTAGACAGCCCAGGCCAAGGACATCAAATACAAAATGATGAAGAGGAGGAAGAAGACGAGAGGCAGGTGAAGCGCTGCTGGTCTCACTCGTCCCTTCGTGCATGACAGTTGTGCAAGGGTTAAAGGCGGGTGAGTTTTCTCTGTAGAAAAGGAAATCTTTTTGGTTAGCAAACTGGGCAGTGAACAAGTAAAAAGAGAAAATGAACGCTCTGCCTGGGACCTTGACTCTGTGGTCAGGCCTGACAGATGCAACCCAGCCAAAAGGTCACAGCCAAAGCAAGCCATGCACTGATGGAAACTCCCCTACATTTCTAAAACACTGAGGACATGCCACTCAGTTTTGATGGAGACTCACTAAAAAATATGGTTTTACTCAATTGAATTTTCCATGTCTACCAAAATATCTGAAAAATAAGCGTTTGTGAGACACCTCTTTCCATCTGGCAAACAGAAACCGCTGGGTTTCTACTGGAAAATCACCAGGTATTTGCTTTATTTACTTTCCTATCTACAAAGGCGCTTGCCAACGGCCAGAAATGTTCACATGTTGACAAGCAGTGACCGTGTGCTGTGTTTCCTCCCAGGGAAAGAAGTGTTTGAAATGTCTGGTGAACACATTTGCGCTGAGTACCTCTGGAAACCAAGTGGAATCGTTCCCACCATACAGAGAGAAGGAGGCCAAGAGGAAATTTGATGACCTTTGATAAAAATAAAAAAAAAAAATTCTTCCAGGGAAGTAAGAAGACGGCTTGGTGGGTAAAGGGGAAGCTGCAGGCCCGCGGACCTGAGTTCACATCCCCAGAACCTACGTTTTTCTTTTAAAAGGTATGTGTCTGACATCCCAACACTCTCATGGTGAGACAGAGGCGATCAAGAATTGCTGGGAGCTTGAGGGCCACCTACTCAGTGTGTGCAGTCTCAAATACAAGGGCTGACACTTGAGGATGTCCCGGGACCTACACTCACACACATGAACACATAGACACACCCAAAGATTTGAGAAATTCAGTTTTTCTTTGGAAACTTACAGAACATGATAGGGGTTTTTTGTTTTTGTTTTTGTTTTTGTTTTTCAGGAGAAGGAAGGTGTTAGAATGATGTTTTCCATTCACTTCCTCCAGGATTTCACTTGGCCGATCCAGGACACTGCCTACCCTGCTCTTGACACATCGCTCAGTAGCTTAGGTTCTATGACTCACATGTTCCTAGACAGGAGAACTGAGGACTCAGTAAACGAATTGCTCTGTGAGATCATAGACCTTCTAAGAGGCTGACTGAAACTCAAACCAGGTTTCAGTGACCCCTGAAAGCCCTTCTATTATAGTGTAGGGAGGGTTTTCCTAACCCTTCTTCTTTAATGTTTAACTTGTGTTGGAGCCTTCTTAGTCCAGCAGTGTTGAAGAGGTTTCCACCATGACACTTCCCACATCTACGCTTCTGCAACAACTCCATGGCTTTAATTGTCATGTTCTAATTCAACATGACTGTTTCTGAGCACTTAATGTCCTCTCGAGGTCTCCTGGCAACTTCTTTGGGTTTCTCACGGCAGAGGTTTGCTAATTGGTACCTCTGACAGTCGACTCTAGCTAGTCCAAGTGTCCTTGGTACCCTGTTACACTGCATAAAGACCCAGTGTCCAAGCCTCTGGTTTCCAATATGAGCTGTTCCCTCCTACCTAGGACCAACCACCATATCGTCTCCCAAAGGCCCCATGGAAGGTGTTAGCTACACAAGAGCCTCCAGCCTTCAGTGAGTCACTCCTTGAAATGTGATCACAAAGCAAGCCCCCCTTTCCCTCAGTGTGCATAGCCACAGAGTTGGCTTGATGTCAGTTCTTGGAAGACAGGGCTCCTTCAGACAGTTGTTCAAGGGTGCTCCCAGGCCTCTGTGTTCTGGCTCAGGGGTATATGTGGTAAGAAGCACCTGGAAAGTGCCAAAACACCAATGGGCTTAATCACAATTTGGGGAAAGAATCTACCCATATGTCTAAGGATTGCTCAGAAATGGGGGAGAGGACCAAGGAACATTTACAAGTGTCTCCTGCACATTGTGTGCTCACAAATGCCATTTGACTTAAAGCCCAATGTCTTTAAGTCTTCAAGACTGCTATTGTCATTTTATAGGCAAGCAATTGAGGGCCAAGGAAGCTGCAGCTACCTGACTTCATGAGTCTCTCTAGCATATCATCTGGAGCGAGGCATCATGGGATTCCAATCTGAAGTCTGGCAAAAAACAAAAGCCATCCCTCTTTCCTTAAAGTGTTCCTCTTATTTTGTAGTATGAATGCACCCAGGATGGAAGAATTTATTGCCTAGTTTCAACTACACTACCAAAGAAAAGTTGCACATTTAATTTAATTTATTATTAATTGTATCATTAATTAACTTAATGATAAAAGGGAAGCACTGTATCCAGTGTTTCAATAATGTATATAGTACCATATACTAAATTACTTTATATAAATATAAGCTACCAAACAGAATATTGTATGCACAATGCCAAGCTGTATGTGTTATTTTCATACATTGAAGAGTCAGACACAAAGTTAACTTACAGGTTTTGTCTGTGATTCTGGGGAGAGAGCACAAGGCCTGTGCAGGCTGGACTCATGCTCTACAACTGAGCTACACACCTAGCTCTTCATGGTGCTAGAAGACAGAATGATACTCTTTCTTTCTACGGCAAATTCCTTACCCTCTCCTCCATTTCTCTCCTCTTCCCCATCTGGTTCAATTAAAATGCCCACTTAAATTTCAAGGATGTATGTATAAGTATTAACAAGCTTAAAGAACAGAACTTAATTGTAAAATCTGATTTGTTTTTACCCCTTACATATGCCAAAGTTTAGATTATCATTAAATGAAATCATTAAAAAAAAAAAAAAGTCTATACCATGGAGCACTCCTCAGCAGTAAGAAGGAATTAAGTGTTAATGCACGCAAATATATTCATGAACTTGGAAAACAGTGACCTAAGAAGCCAATTCAAAAGGAGCCCAAGGGCCTTGTGCTGCTCCTCCAGATTATGCAAAGCTCTGTGTAGCTTTGCACCTTTCCTGGAACTCACTTGGTAGCCCAGGCTGGCCTCGAACTCACAGAGATCCGTCTGGCTCTGCCTCCCAAGTGCTGGGATTAAAGGTGTGCGCCACCACTGCCCAGCCACAAATTTGGTTCTTAACACGGGTATCTGGAAGCTTCGCACCTGTCATAGGTCCAGCTCCAGATTCAAGGCCCTCCTCTGGTTTCAGTTGGCATTTGCACACATGTGACATACACTCACACAGAGACACAGACATATATACCTAAGCATAAAATGCATCTTTTCAAAGGATAAAATAAAAAACGGAGCACATACTATGCTGCTCTATTCAAACTCTAGACAACCCTGTAGTGAGCAAAAGTAGACCAGTGGTTGCCGGGGAAGGGGATAGGTGGGGGAGGTAGGAAGTAGGCTGGGGGGTATGAGGTGTATTTAGAGATAATGTTTGTGTTTGTTATTTTCACTGGGGGAATGGCTTCTCATGTACATCCTTACACTAAAATCTGTCAAGTTAGACAGTTCCCATAGATACTCATTTTATGTCTATACCTCAAAGTTTTAGGTTAATGATTGCTGTTTAGTGAATAATCCTTACCAAGATAGAAAAACCCAAGCAGGCTGTGTTAAATGTATAATTAGACGTGTAGGAAACATAAGCCTACCATTTGGGGATTACATGAACCATGATCAAACCGGGTTCAAACAGCAGTGCACTTTCAGAAGTCCTAGGCGTTTACCTCCTGAGGACGTGGTATGTGCAGGGCTGCATTCTGTAACAACAGGCATATGATGCATTCTGTGACTACAGGTATATGATGCATTCTGTGACTACAGGTATATGATGCATTCTGTGACTACAGGTATATGATGCATTCTGTGACTATAGTTATGTGATGCATTCTGTGACTACAGGTATATGATGCATTCTGTGACTACAGGTATATGATGCATTCTGTGACTACAGGTATATGATGCATTCTGTGACTATAGTTATGTGATGCATTCTGTGACTATAGGTATGTGATGTGGGAAAGACAGATGTTTAGGGACAGAGAAACTACTCAGCGGTTATCTGGGTCTGGAACTCTAGTGAAGTGGTCCACGGCCAACATGAAGAATTTCAGGGTGATTAAATACTGTAATTTTATTGTGATGGTGAGTCTATAACCATAAACTTTTAATAAAGATCTTGAAGTATCATAAACCATATGTTAGAGAGGAAGAAAGACGCAATTTGGGGAAATAATCTACCTATGTAACACCCTGGCACAGGCTCTGGATTGGGAAAAACAGATTTATCTCAATGCTCCCTAGCTCTGTGACCTTTGGCAGTTTTCTGGCCTTTCCAAGCCTAGATTCCTTCTTTTATAAAATGCAGGAAATAACAAGTATCCACCAGGGATTTTTGAAGGCGGAGGTGGTAATAGTTAGCACTCTGTTGGGCTAGGCATATATAGTGAGCATTCCCATTATTTTAAGATGTATACATGCCTATGTAGGCATTTGTATGGTGAAGTTTTTACTTAGATAGTATGGCACAATCTATACAAGGTATAAAGTTGTGATAAACTCAAGGAAGGAATCAATCAATAAAAACGCAGCTCTTGTGGTTATGAGTTTCATAAATACCACATTTTTTGTGTCACCCACCTGGCAGTGGTATATTCTTACATGGTGCACAGGTACTGTCTTCAAGTTTTGGACTCTTTAGACAAACCAAAAGGGGGAAATCCACCATATCAGCTTTCTAGTTGGTGAAATACTGAAAAGCTTTAAAACCATTGCTCACCTTTGCATTCCATGTGCCCTCTTGCAAGAAGGGCAACCTCACCCCCACACAGTTGCTACACCTGCCTTCAGCTACTCTTACATGGACAGCCAGGGTGCCTCAAACTTACCCTAGTCCCAGCTCCCTAAGTCTCCTGTTGTCTTACCCGGCACGTGCCCTCACACATAGTCTGGTTCGCCTGTAACACTTGCTCAGACCTTTTTTATGCTTACCTTCCCCATGCACTCAGAGCCGGTGCCAGCAGACATCACTGATGCCGCTGATGCCTTTGCCCCACATGTTTGTAATCAACAATCCTCAACTCTGTTCTGGGTGTTATAAACATTCACATCGAACGAGCATCTCTTCCTTTGCCTTGCCCTTTGTGAATGTGACCTCTAGATTACCATGCAGATTACTATGACCCTTTAGTGTTGAGGGATACAACAGGATCACGTAGTTTAGGGCTTGTGTGAGACAAACAATTGAAAATGATGAAATGGAGAGAAAGCACTGTATTTGATGGGATTTTTTTAAAAAAAAGCATTTCTTTTAAATAAATGCTCAGAAAAAATTCACAGGAGGTTAGCAAGCCTTTGTGTGAGCCTTTCCTTGTGAGCCCCTATTTCACAGCTGAACCATCTCTCCAGCCCTAGCTTGGCAAACTTGAACAAGGTTGAATCTGTTTAAGAGAATCCAGTAAACCTTTGGGCTTCTGGGAAGGTCTCATAAGGCGGTGATTACCACGTGGAAGAGGAACATAGAGCTAAAGGTAAACAGAGGGTTTCACATTGGCATTTTAGCAAAAGGACTTGGGAAACAGTATAGATGTATACAACCACAGGCAGCGAGCAGTGTGCTGAACTCTCTGGGTGGCTCTTCCATTTTAACACCCTATTTCCTCCTAGAGGACCTTCCCTAAGAGCAGAAGAGGAGGCTAGGGTCACAAGGGTTGAACACAGAGAAAGTGATTTGTGTAGCAAAAACATCTTCAAATACGTCGTGTTTCATATTCATGCCCCTGCCTCCCAGCCACCCTAAAAGGTTTACTGGATTCTCTTAAACCCTGGAGTGACAAGCTGTCAATACACATTATTTCTGAAGAAAGCTGTGGTCTGACCCCAGGTGTGAGATACAGGAAGCTGCTGTTTTTTTATTCAGCCTGGGCTACTATTGTTTTACAACTGGATGGCCACCCCCGAGGCAATTATTATTCATGAAACGATGGAAAACTCAAGCCTTGTGTGTTGCGTTTGATGCTGGAAGTTAAGATGGTTTTGAAATTAACTCAGTAAAAAACAGTATAGCCTGAATGTCTTAGTAAAAGCCATGGTATCAGAATTCTGTTCCCTAAACATGGGTTTGCTGATAACTTGTTACATACACACCAGTTGTACCTAAAATGCTATTTTTCTAAGTTTCCTGTCATAAGCAGGCACGGTGGAGTGCTCTGCAATAGAAAACAGAAGCACACAAAATGGACTGTCAAGACAGGAGCATATCGGCACCGCTTCTCCTGCTGTTCTCACTTCCTCCCTACGGCTTAGCAGGAAGTCACAACTCCGAGTGACGGGGTTTGTGTGTGCCACGCCCTGCGCATAGCCAGCCTTTCAGAGGACATCATGCTAACGCCACATTGCACGGGACATCATTTTTGCCTGCACATCACTGGGGCTCACCTACCAAAATAGTTCACATGCCACAGCGCTCATGTATGGATCCCGACCGTCCTGGGCTGCAGAAATGAGGGGCTTCCTCTAGAGTAGGGAGAAGCCAGTGTGAGAATGACGGAAGGGAGGGGGGATGCCTCCAATTCAGGGTGAGCTGGGGCCAGGAGGTGGTTCCCACTACCGTGACCCAGATTTATGCTCCTCTTTTCATGTTGTTACTCTGCTGTTATTTGTGATTTTAGAACTGATAGGCTGCTGTTTCCAATGCTTGTGTGATTAAAAAAGATAAACATTTTCTTCACGTTTTGATTCTGCTTCATAAGCAAAGATACATATTATTGTACAGCCAGAAAAAAAAAAAAAGCACGTTTTCCACCAACACATTGGAACACAGTCACATGCTAAATACTGTAGTAAGTGTTGGGATCCCACAGCTGATATAATTTGACCTTCAGGTCAATCCATTAGAAATCAGTCTACCCACTAATAATGTGATTCCTGCTATTCGCCCTCTGAAACTCACAAGCTAGAAGAACACAGGCCTGCGAGCACCATGATGTGCTTCTGAGTCAGTGGCACACGTGACACAGAAGTTGGCAGTTGTTAGGAGAAAAATATCGTGCTCCTGAGGTTAGGGGAGTGGGAGCAGTGGGGACTGATATGATCTGGTCTCTGATGCAGGGGTTGGAGTTAATCTGCATGTGTCTTTTAGGATTTCTTTTTCCATGACTTTAGGCAAAGTGGCAGAAAGTATTTGGTTTGTGTTTGGAGGGGCTTGCTACGTAATACAGGCTGGCCTTGAACTCAGGACCCTCCAGACTCTGCCTCTCGAGTGCTGGGATGGTTTAAGCCATTATGATTAACTAGGATGACTTTTTTTGTTTTGAAATATGGTATGGGTGGGTGAAAGGAAGCTATTTCTTATAACCTAGGCTGGTCTGAAACTTGCAATGTGGCTGAGAAGTCCCTGATCTCCTGGCCTGAGATTATAGTTTAAACCCAGGACAACTGAGCCACATCTTCATCCATTGATCTAAATGATGAATATTTTAAATGTCAGTTTGAGCCCCAGACTTTATTCCAAACTAAGACCAGGGGAGCATTTTGTTTTCTTTTTAAGAAGATGTATGTGTGGCTGTTTTGCCTGCATGTGTCTGTACACTACATGTATGCAGATCTTGAGGAGACCAGAAGAGGGAGCTGGGTCCCCATAACTGCAGTTAGAGTTGGTTGTGAGCTGCTGTGTGTGCTGCAGACTAAACCCAGTTCCCTGGACTAACTGCGGAGCCATCTCTCCAGTCATGCTCATTTTCTTTTCATTTACATGTAAGTATAAGCACCTTTGTGCTTATAGGATATTTTTAAATAATAGAAAAAAGGAGGGAAAATATTTTTTTAAGTATTAACACAACACTCCAACCATTGAGGCAGGCAAGCCTAAAATAGTTGAGTACGCTGGGACATCCTTTGGCATAAACCCTTGCACTAATGCACTTGGCAGCCTAATTTCATCACCTGCACCTACTACTATGCAAACACAGCCCTCTCCAAACAACATGCCGGGCAACCTCAGCATCTCCTTCACATCCCACCTACATCGGGCTATGTGTACTCTGGGCAATGGTAGACAGTCTCTACTCAAGTGTATTCCCAATGCACCAGAGTATGAAGAACAGAAGGGCTTGATCCAGCCTGAACTGGTTTGGGGTGCCATGTACACTAACCAAAATTGTGCCCTCTGGAAACTTTTTAGGATAAATCCCATATTTACCACCCAGTGCCAATGCGTAATTGGGCATACATATGATTAAAATCAAACGCATTATGGAAAGGGATGTGCACAGTAGAAAATATGAGTATATGACTCATATGTCAATCAAAATACGACTACTCCATTTAGTAACCAGACTTCTCTTCTCTCGAACTCCATAAAAGGGTGTTCTGAATTCAAGCCCTTGGGTACTCTCATCCTGTGGACTGCTGTCCTTTTTGGCAGTGTGTCCTTCTGCAATCTGTACTACTGCTTTGCTCTGAATGGCTATCTCTTTCCTAGTCTGTGTGAGCCCTTGTTTTTAATTCTTCGGATAAGAAGCCGAAGAGCCCAATCCTGAGCCCAGCCACAGGTAACACAGCCACGCAGTAGCAAAAAGAGCAGGTCATTCTCACAGTGTGACGATTCTCCACTGTGCAGATGAGGGCCTCTGGTTGAATGGGCTCTGGAGCTCTGATTTCGCAGATCCACTTCAATAGACCCCAGAGCTGCTCATGCTCTGCACTAGGCTGTTCCTTCTAAGTACTGTCCCCTCAGCCAGTAGCCATGTCTTGCCCTTATGCCAGACAGGTTCACTGACAACTCCAACTTGTACATCCAGTGAAAGGCTGGGACTCACTAGGAGAAAGAGTACAGAGAACCAAGGTGACCGCTAGTCTCACAGTCAGGCCAGGGAAGCAGCTTTGTGGGCAGGTATGGTCTGTTTTCAGTCATGCTTCAATGTCTCACACAGGTCTAGGAATACAGATTCTCTGGTCTGGATGCTGCTATGCGTCTGGGTCGGTTGTCATTCACCTGTGCACAACCACGTCTGGCTCCCGGCTTACAACACAAATTCTCCAAGTGATGTTGATGTCTTGGTCCAGGCCCTCTTATGACCTCAGTACTCAGAAACTGACTTCCAACCATTTACAGAGAACGATGAAGTCCTTGATAAATTATGTGGTTTCTTATATACGTTATACAAAGATACATTCAACACATATAAATGGGGGGGGGCTTCAAATTACATTCTGATTATATTGTTTTGCTTTTGTTACATTGGGGATCGAACCCAGGGCTTTATGCATGCTGGATAAGCACTCCACCAGTAAGCCATATCCATAGCCTCGGTATTCTGATTTTAAATACTTTGTTCTTTGTTGAATGATACTGTATGGCTACCTAAACGTTCAGACAAGGCCATATCAGTTAGACAGTTCTTGCTGGGGGATTCATTTGGAATCATGGGGAAAATCTGAGAATTCTGATGAATTGTCAGAAAAACTACAACCCTTAGGAAAAATCAGTTCTCATGGCATGGGATACTTTGAGAAAGGTCATGGCTTCATTATAGTATGCTTGTATTGGTGATATGAAGACCACATGTACTTTGGCATGTGAGAGAACCTGAGATCTGCCCCCAGGACTGAAGGAAAAATATTAAAATGTGTTACCCAGGTATAGTGGCTCACACCTGTAACTCAGGAGGCTGAGTCTGGAAGATTGTTGAGAATTCAAGGCTAGGCTAGTTTACATAGTGCCAGAGAGAACGGGAACAAAATATATTAATTATATTGTGTGTGATTAAACTGTAAAAGAGTAATTTTTTAATGAAACAATGGAAAATAATGACATGCCCCTTTGTTCACGGCTTCCTTTGAGGCCGATGAGAGCCGGATGGGCTGGTAGTGCTGCATAGACCTGTGAGCACCTGTCTATGGGGTCCTTCCGTTTTCTCCATTCCAGCCTGGGCTGGTGTCTCCCTCGGCTTCTCCTGATGCACAGCTGCCCTGCAAGCTAACGTGTAGGTCAAGGAGAGCCAGCTGAGTTTTAATGCAACACTCACTGAAAGAAAGACATCATGGGCTGGAGAGATGGCTCAGGGGTTAAGAGCACTGCCTGTTCTTACAGAGGTCCTGAGTTCAATTCCCAGCAACCACATGGTGGCTCACAACCATCTGTAATGAGATCTGATGCCCTCTTCTGGTCTGCAGACAGACCACTGTATATATAATAAATTAATAAATCTTAAAAAAAAAAAAGACATCAAGTGTTATTTCAGGACCATCCTTCCCCCCCCCCAAAAAAAACCTCAACTGACCTAGAAATTCCCTCAATAATATCAGTACATATTTCTGATAAATTAGAAGGCATAGATTTATAGACGTCGATTAGGAAAGGCAATGTGTTTGAAAGGGCGGTCTCCTTGGTGAAAGTAGGTGGAATCCTGCTTACTCATGTACTTTCTTTCTCTGTGTCACAGAGGCTGACAGGGCACATCTCTGCTTGTCGCCTGCTGTATTCTCAACATCAGCAGAGTCCCCTCGATGCACACTTGCTGGATAAATGAATGACTAGAAGCAAATTTACTCAGACTTGACAGAAATGACAAGAGGCATGAGTTACATTTTTGGGACTCCACTTCCACAAGAAAGAATAGTGGCGTGTGTGTGAACTTCACATGGCTGTTTTTTGTTACTTATGGGCAATGAGGTTCAGCTTTGGCTGCACCTGTTATAAATACCTATGGAACTTTAAAAAAATTCTCAGGTGAAACAGTAGCTCTGGAGTGGGGCTGACCAGGGCTGTTTTTTTAATACGCCTGTGGGAAATTTTAAACCAGACAACACTGAGAAGAATGATTGAAAACCCTTCTTTTCCAAATTCATCTCACTGTGAGAGGCTCCTTAGCTGCCCAGTTCACACCCAACTATGTGTAGTTTTCAATTTTTGTCTTTTGGGAAGTAAAAGTTTCACATCAGCAGAGAACTTCTTGATTACTAATTTTTGAAGATTTGTTTTATTTTCGATTAACTGTACATGTTTCAGGGTATGTCCAGCTGTGAGTGTAGGTACCCACAGAGTCTGGAAGAGAGTGTTGGATCACTGAAGCTGTAGTTATAGGTGGTTGTAAGCTGACCTATGTGAGTGCTGGGAACCAGAGTCAAGTCTTCTGCATGAGCAGAATGTGAACTTAACTGCTAAGTTCTCTCTCCAGCTTCTATTTAAATTCTTTAAGGCTCTTCTGACCCCAGATCTCACCTTCCAGAGTGGCATTGCCTCTGATTAAGTATTATGTGTGTAATTCATTGCATAGTTACAGTCTAGGCTAGCCCCTTGCTCTAAAATAATGTTTCACCTGCCTTCATTAGGTGAGAACCAACTGAAAATAATAATCTATCTAAAGTGGTGGCTGCATTACTCAGTGTCAGGATGGTTGTTTGGACACTAAGGGCTGCGACATAGCAGAAGAGGGAGAAACCAATGCAGATTTTAATGGCACACAGAGCAGCCCACATGGAACATGGCAGAAGGGAAATGGCACAGATGAGCAGGGGTCTTTTTTAAGAACACAAGTTGTGCATAGTGTGTATTTTCCGTTGCTTGTTGTAATTGTGATCTTCCTGCCCAGGGCGCACAGCTCTGTCCCTGGACCACCGTCCCTTGCCTACCCTCATATCTAAACCCACCTCTACCTGCACAACCAGAATTACAAGTGGGGCCACAAATCTACGTTTTAACAAGCTCCTCGGGTGGCTTTTATCACCAAGTACTAACTGAAGGAGACTAATCGACCTACACAGCTCAAGAGGAAGACAGATGGGACAGAATGCCCCCACAAAGAACCAACTGCAACAAACTATTGCCTCTGTCGAAATAAATCAGATATGCCACTTTTCATTTATCAAACTGGCAGAGATTAAAACATTCTATCCCACGGCACACGGGCGATGAAATAAACTTCAACACACTGTGGCGGGAATGTGAACTGGCACATTACCAGAGGACAACCCGGCAGCTCTTATCATAAGCCTTAACATTTTTCACTCCGTTGACACAGCAATTCCACTTCTAGGAAACGTATCCGAAGGCTGTGGGTTTAGCCTGGGCGGTTCACTGTGAAACATTTACAAATCAGATTGCTGGGCCCTCTCCCAAGGATGTCTGAGAACAAGATTTGTCAATCTGGTGATTTTCATTTTAATACTTATATAATTTGGGTTTATTCCTTTTAGAGCTCAATTAATAGAAATGTTGGTGGTTGGTGAGAATTCCTTTCTCCCCTACTGCCCCTGGGTGATCACCCAAACAGTTTCTACTGTTAGAGACACATTGTAGCAGTCCTTCCCTCTCAGGACATGGTCATGTGCCAAAAGACAATGTATCAGGCACAGCGATGATCCCATAAGATTCTTATGGAGGTTAAAATGCTGGGACATAGCCATACCCTAGCTGCCGTAACATCATGATGCAATACCTTCATCATGTGCTTGTGGTACAGCATTGGTTTATCACTGTTTTTCTATCACAATAAGCAAGCATAGCAATAAAAGAATATGTGTGAAACACAGGCATCCCCTTCCTCTGTCTCACAAATGAGTTTCTTGTCTACACTAAAATCCCCTGGTAAGTGACTGACCAGCACTACCCAGGCTGCATAGGAACCCTTTGAGATGTTCCCACAATGATGACATCACTTAATGGCACGTTGCTCAGAATGTGTCCATCACTAAGCAAGGAATCATTGTAGCCAGGTTTATTTCATTTTGGTTTGGTTTGGCTCTTACTGATAGTAGATACTTCTTTCATTATACAAGAGCGTAACTATTTCACCTGGGATAATTATGTTCTTTACAGAGAAAACTGGACTATGCAATTTACAGTGTATTCACAAAGACTAACATTACCATACATGAACCTTAGCAATTGTAATAATTTCTTCTGTTCCACTACATTAAGTTGTTAGGGCTTTAGTATTTCGATAGGATAATAGTGTGTGGGAAAACACTCCAATCTCTGCAGACATTCAAGCACGGGCGTTTAGGATCCACTTTACGACTAGTAAGACAATGACCATTGTTGGATGTCTATCCCTCTCTTGACCTGCATGACAATGAATTTAAAATACATTCTCAGAAATGGATTGCTTAGTCATTAAACTTGAATATTGAACATTCTTTTCTAAAATGTTCTTAATTTTTATGTTTTGGCCAAATGTGGCACACCTAACTGTCCACATAAATGCCAGCTTCTTTTGGGAAAGACAAAGTAACACCCAGCAAGGTAGTGCTGGCAGCTCACCAGCTGTGTTCCCAGCACCATCTCTTTGGATGGGAGTCAGATGTGGAGTTCTGCTAACTGGATGGTTCATAATGTGTCAGGCATTTTCTTTTCTTTTATTTTATTTATTTATTATTATTATTATTATTATTATTATTATTATTATTTTGGTTTTTTTGAGACAGGGTTTCTCTGTGTAGCTTTGCACCTTTCCTGGATCTTGCTCAGTAGCCCAGGCTAGCCTCGAACTCACAGAGATCCGCCTGCCTCTGCCTCCCGAGTGATGGGATTAAAAGTGTGCGCCACCACCGCCCGGCAGTGTCAGGCATGTTAAAGATGTAGCTGTGGCCGGGTGGTGGTGGCCTCTCCCTATATCTCCAGGGAGATTTTTCTTGTTCCGGCAAGGAGCAGGACAAGCTCAAGCAGGCAGCAAGGCTGTGATGATGTGCTTGGCTGTGGAAAGCCAGCCAACGTTAAGTCCGGACAGACAGGGGAGGAATTACAAAAGCTGGGTGCCCCAAAGCAGGCTGCGTTTCCCTTCCATGTCTCTTCACTAAGGCAGGTATTCTGGTAAGATGACAAGAAGCAGGCTTCTTGGCACTGAGAGCATAGACGGGGTCTTATTCTCTGAGTGTCACCATAGCTCCTGGCTGCTGCTGGCTGCTTTTCTTGTTGATGCAGCAAATATCCAAGGAAAGCAACTTGAGGGAGGAGGGGGTTGCTGGGCTCACAGTTCGAGTGTGCACAGCCTATCACAGGGGGTCGGAGGAGCGGCAGCAAGAGCGTGGAGCGACTGCTCACAGTGTGTGCCTTGCCGTAAGGAAGCAGAGAGGAACCAGCGCTGGTGCCCAGCCTGATTTACCCTCTGTTTTCAGTCTAGGACCCACATTTGGGGAGAGTCCTCCCAATTAAGTGTTAAATCTATAAACTCCGTGACCAACTGTAGGATGTCATTCTGTTTGCTATGAATGTGTGTTGCTCTGATTGGTTGAAAAAGAAAACGCTGATTGGCCAGTAGCCAGGCAGAAAGTATAGCTGGGGCGAGAGATGAGAATTCTGGGAAGAGGAAGGGATGAGTGAGGAGTCACCAGCCAGACACGGAGGAGGCAAGATGTCAAGGCAGAACTGAGAAAAGATACCAAGCCACATGGCTAAACATAGATAAGAATTATGAGTTAATTCTGTGTAAGAGCTAGTCAGTAATGAGCCTGAGCTAATGACCAAGCAGTTATAATTAATATAAGCCTTGTGTGTGTTTACCTGGGAGATGCAAATGGGAGAGATTTGTCCCAAATGCCGGCAGGCCGGGACACAGGAAAACTTCCAGCTACACCAACATGCCCAGAAGTCTGTCTCTTAGATGATCATAGATCTTGTTAATCTGACAGTCAGTGTTAGTCATTACAGCTACTTATACCAATTTATACTTTACTGTGCACTGTACTGGGGGACCACAGAGCAGCTGGTGTGGGAACAGGTTATTCTTGACAAAGCAGTCAATCAAATGGTTATAGATGACTGAAGATCATTCAGGACTCATGGGGGCTGTGGAGCTGGCTCAGTGGTTAGGGGTGCTTGCTGTGCCAGCATCAGGGATCTGGGTTCAAATCCTCAGCACCAACATAAATACGGATGTAGTGTATGTGCCTGTAACCCCATCACTATGGGCAGGGTGGAGACAGAGGAGTCCCACAAGCTTGCTGGGCAGCCATTACAGGTGAAAAGGTGAGCATCAGGGTCAGTGAGAGGCTCCACGTCAGAGGAATAAGCACACACAACACACACCACCACATACATGAGTCCACTTGCAAGCAAACAGAAATACCCATGTTCTATAGTATACACAAAGTACCTATGCCATGGAGACGTCCTCAACTCTCACATCAATTTCATTAACATTCAGAGTCCAGGGAAAGGTCAGATTGTTATTCACTCAAGTAATAAATCACTAAAATTTGATTTTTTTAGATTTATTTATTTTTATTTCGTGTGTGTGTGTGTGTTTGTCTGCATGCGTGTGCACTGTGTGCACACCTGGTGCCTCAAGTCAGAAGGCAGCATTAGATCCCCAGAATTAGAGTCATGGATGATTGTTAGCCATCATGTAAGTGCGGAGACTGAACCTGGGTCCTTGGCAAGAGCAGCAAGTGTTCTTAACCACTGGGCCACCACTACAGCCCAAGGTTTAATTTCTTAGAGAGCTCTCTAAACAGTCTTAGAGAGGATAAAGGGCTGAAGGAATGCACACAAAGCAATTCATGAGTCGAAGTTGAACTGTTCAGAAACATCTGTGACTGGTGTTGGATTCCAGTTTGGTGGGATGTGCCTAAAACAAGGAGTTAAACTGTACACCATCCTGTTTCAAATCAGGCCCCAAAGTCCCGACAACTAATTCAGAACACGTAGGTCTCTGAGCCTTTGGAAATGGAAGTGCCGTGAGGTGGGTACCAGACAGTTGTCTGGATGACAGATCTTGAGGGAGGGTTTCTCAGGTTGAGGAAGTAACGCAGCTTGACAAATGGACAGAGCTGTTCAGTAGCAGAATGGAAAGGGAGTACAGGACCTTCCACTCGGAGGTTTACGCTTTGTGTGACCCTTGGATTACACAAAGTGGCTGCACTTTCCTCTCAGGGCTTAGGCTGTGGCTATCTCTTGACTCTCTCTCTCTCTCTCTCCCACCCTCTGTGTGTGTGTGTGTGTGTGTGTGTGTGTGTGTGTGTGTGTGTGTAGCACAGAGGGGAGGAAGAGGAGCGAACTGAGAAAGCGGTGGGTTGGGGATAAGATCTGACGAATTCAGAGGGCCTCAGTGTGTTAAGCAATAATTCTCGATTTGTTTTTTGGGTTTTTTCTCCCTGGCATTGCCAAGTGTGCACCTTACTCACTTGGTCACATTAACAGAACAAAGAGGACATTTTTACCCAAGCACACTCCAACCCAGAGGCCATGGTGAAGCGGAGTGTAGGCCAGGTATGCTAAAGGTTACACTTTCTGGATCACCTCACCCACTGAGTTTCAGCCTCCCACCAAGGCCTGTGAAAAGCACTGTGCAGGTGGCGCAGTTACTAACCACAGAACTAACACCGAGACTCTGAACAGAACTTTCTGATTGACAGGAAAAAAAGATTCTAGCATCAGGGCAGATGCTCGTGCCTGCGGCCCCCATCCCACGCAGACCTGAAGACTACCCATAAAATTTCATCTAAATTTAAAAACCAAAACACAGGAAGTGTGAACTCTTTAAACTGCAAGATCATGACATCCCCTAATTGAATTCCTCGTACTTACAATGTGGCCAGGTACTTATAGTGTGGCCCAGTACTCATTAAATCGTGACGAACAAGTAATCTTCCATGGAACATTTCAATCTGGTAAGAACTTAGGTAGAGTCTTAAGTCGGTGGACTTTGTAACTTAGTTTTGTAAAGAAACCGCTTTAACTTTCCACTTCTGACAGCTTTCAACTTAGCGCCCAGTCTCATTTCTTCACATGTTATTTGGTTTTGTTTTTCTCTCTCTCTCTTTTTTTTTTTATAATCACATTGTTTTCTCTGGTGCCATGTATTTTAACTTGTCTTGTGTTTGCTGTGAACTTTTTGTTTTACTGTACCTGGGAGCTCTTTTTCAGAACACATGGAAACTATCTTCCCTATTGTCACTGGAAGTAGCTTTGCAGCTACTTCTGAACCACTATTCTACAATCCCTCCAAATTTTGGTAGGTGTGGTTATGCCTTATTCTACAGTGTTTGTGTGTAGTGGGGGTCATCTTAAAGTTTATCTAGGCAGAAAGAGTCAAGGATGGAATGATGGATTATTTATATCCAATGAAAGCATTACAAAATGAAAGTATATGTTAAAATACAAATTTAAATGAATTCATGAAAAAGGAAAAATTGAAAAGAAAACATAGCAATGAAGCTAGAAAAAGCACACAAAGATAAGCTGGTATATACCACCAATATTCAGCATAATTAAAGACATATAAACTCCACAGTGCAGAAGGTCTACCCCTAGACACACATTGTAGAGAATTTCTTGCAAGGTATCAAGGGACACATACTAGATGTTCAGGGCAATGATATTTGAAACAGAAAAGGAACATGGTAAATAATTCAGGTGTCTACCAACTATAAAATGGACAAATTTTGATATATCCATATATAGGAATGCAGTGTAGTAATAAAAATGGAGAGGCTATTGCAACTAAGGTTGGTGCTGATGAATCTTGGGAACTATGAAGCATTGTTGAAGTGTAAAGACAGTGTGATCTCATTTATGTGAGATGCAATAGGCCACAAACCTACTCTATATTCTTTAGCGGTGCAAACACACAATATAAAACTCCAACAAAATGGAAGAGACTAGTAAAGACCCATTCTACATCATCCTCTGGATGGGGACACAGTAGACATAAGGGGAAATAGATGAGTTTTCAGAGAAATAAAATATCAACAAAGCTCTAGAGAGCCATCCATGGTGTTTTGTATTAGAAAGAGTAGACAGATGCCAAACTGCATGGTATCATTTGAGTACTCAGACTGAACCAACAAGCTTTGTACCTTCAAATTCATGCCTTTTCTAGATGGTCCGGAAACAATTGTAACCAGTTCAGGAAACCAGTATACATGAAAGGACAGTTTATTACATAAATCTGTGCGGAAGAATGCTATTCTCCATGAACCTTCCCTATCAGTAGTGCTGATGCACAGTGGGTGTGCATCTGTGGGACTATCCTATTATTGCATCCTGCACCTTTTTGAGAGGTCAGAGAGTATACTAGCTTAGTCATAGCATCATGGCCATCTTAACTACAAGCAAACATGTGACTGGTCTAGCATTCCCTCAGTGTCTGTGGAGCAATGTCTACAGAAAGCAACCTACGGTTTCTGTACCCAGCCACAGTGTCCCTTAAAGTGCAGACCTGGGCTGAAGAGAGTAAAGGCCACGCTTGCCCACCTCCATTGAGTTCCTGAAACCTATTTGGTAGAGGGAAAGAATCAGTTCCTGAAAGTTTTCCTCTGACCACCACACACATGACATGGCACACTTGACCCACAAACATACATATATCATACACAATGGATAAATAACTATTTTGAAAGATTAAAGTACAGACATTCTTAGGCATAAAAGTTCTCAAATATTATATATTATCATTTAAACCTTCTTGGAAAAAAACTACTTGATAAAAATCTAAGCAATTAATAAATTAAAATGTTTAAATCTTATGAAGAACTAATAGTAAAAAGTTCTCATGTGCACTGAATCCACTTAGATATAAAATTAAGGAATATAGGTTGCAGTTTGACAACAGAATGGGAAAGTGTAACTAATAAACACAGAGATGGAGTGACAGGTGGCTAACAGTTTCTTCACATTTAATATCTTTAAGTCAAAGTCAAATATAGCTTCAGATAGTACATATGTTCCACCCTCTTATGCTTTTCATAGTTTTGTTAACTTGAGTTGACTTTCTTTGGAAAAAATCTTTCTGGACACGAGGAAACACTTGATAAACAATTTTTAATATTCCATAAATACAGATAAAAACTTATTTTCAGAGCTGGGCAGTGGTGGCACACACCTTTAATCCCAGCACATGGGAGGCAGAGGCAGGCGGATCTCTGTGAGTTCAAGGCCATCCTGCTCTATATAATACCATTCTACTTTTACTCCAACAATCCCATATTATTTATTAAAATTATTTATTGACTACCTTTTGTGTGCTTTGGCACTATATAGGCATTAAGGATATAAGAGTGAAGGAAACAAAATCCTTCCCTTGCTGGAGATTCAGACAAGAAAAAAACAGATGTAGAAATTATAGGTCAGGCATGGTGGTGGCACACTCCTCTGATCCCAGCACTAGGCAGAGGCAGGCAAATCTCTGGGTTCTAGATCAATCTGGTCTACAGAGTGAGTTGCAGGACAGCCAAGGCTACACAGAAAAGGCTTGTCTCAAAATACAAAAAAAAAAAAAAAAAAAAAAAAAATGCATTGATAAGGATGAATGGAAGGGCGGGCCATGGGGACTTGGTGGTGGGGTGGGGGTAACTGTCTCACTTCCCATCTGTGCATGCACGTGATGTATGGAGACAGGAGTGAGATTCTGCAGGTGGAACTTTCAATCTACTCTACTGAGCTATCTGCAAACACACATGTATAGATGAGAGTTGGACGGATGCTTGTCAAATATTAGCATGCTTATTTCCAAGAATTAGGTTTTGGATTGTTTCTAGCTTTCTTCATATTTTTTGTATTGTTTCCATTTTTATTATGAGTGTGCATCATTCTATCCGAGGGAGAAAGAAAGGAAGTTGAAGAAGAACCAAGTCCAAGAATAGCAACATTAGAAATCATGGTTTTGAGTAATGACTCAGAAGAAATGAAAACTTAGACCCTTGGAACACCCACATGTGATTCCTAACAGGAGCTTCACTTAGAATGAATGAAATAAGTACACTGGAATATTATTTAGTGATTAACGATAAATCTATCACAGCATGAAATCGGGGCTTTAAGTGCCTGCTGTTAGATGGAAGAATCAGTCCTTTAAAAAGCCACTAACTTTGTGTTTCTAACTGTGAGACACTAAAGAAAAGGCAAACTTCAGGGGGGAAATGGCCACTGATTTCAGGCCCTCGGCGTGGGATGGGGAAGGAAGAAGACCGAGGCACAGAGACTTCTGCACGACGAAACCCTTCAATGTTGTAATAGTAGATGAATGACATGTTTGTTAAAATCCTTAGAATCATACTCAATTCACCTTAATTAACTCGGGCTTTAAGCTAATAATAATGTATCAACATTATTTAGTCAACTACATCACACATGATGCTTTACACACGCAAATGAGAGTCCTAACTCTCATTGCTACACAAGAGACGAAGTCACGGAATGGTCACAGGGCAGCCATGAATAGCCGCTCTTTTAAATGTTTCCATGATATTAAACGTGGTGATAACTAAGAAATAAGCCAGATGAGTCTCTCTCTCTCTCTCTCTCTCTCTCTCTCTCTCTCTCTCTCACTCTCTCACACACACACACACACACACACACACCTCACTTCCATAGAATCTTAGACTAAATTTTTTTAAAGTAAATATAATAAAAAAAACAAGCAAGAAAAATTTAAATGATGAAGAAACAAAAATTTTACCTTGAACTCTGCTTTGAGAGTAATTTAAGAGTACATTTTCAGATTTTCTCCCAAACTTAAGACGTGCACATCGATTCTTTTTAAAAGTAGAATGCATCTTACCTGAAGTACTTTCCTAATTCTCTTTAGATTGTGGATCAATAGCAGGTTTTTCTCTTTGGAAACACGACCTAACTGCTCATCCAACTGTATTAGTAAGTTTTGAAGCAGAATTGTCGCCATAGTTTCATTGTTAGAGGCCACCTCCCTAAAATAAATAAAAATGTCCAAGGTGTTACTACCCGATAAGAAACAGTTAAACAGAGGTTTACTTCTCTACCATATACATTTTAAAATGTCAGATTGATTCCACAGTGATAAGCATTTAAGTGTTTTAAAAGATGAATACATAAAAAAACGTCAACATCACTAATCATTAGAGTTTCATAAATCAAAACTACAATATGATACCACTTCATCCCCATTGGAATGGCTATTAATAAAAAAAAATCAAAACAAAATCAGAAAACAAGTCTTGGAAAAACAGCAAGAAATTGAAGCCTTTATATACTGCTGAATGGAATGAAAAGCGGCGGAAAGAGTGTGAAAAGTTTGACAATTACTTAAAATACACACAACTGCCAGAGGACCCAGCAGCTCTGTATTTAGGTCTACATGCAATCAGCTGGGAGGAGACCAGGCGCTGGCATCTGGCTGCTCTTAGCAGCTTCCCTAGCAATGACCTGAAGGTAGAATAACCAAAATGTCCATCAGTAAGTCCAGGGTTGTGACCATAGGTAGTGTATCCACACAGTGCAACTATTCAGCTTCAAATCCCAAGAAAACTCTGGTACGTGCAAACAAGAATGAATCTGAAAAATGTTCTATCCAGTGAAAGAAGTCAGCCACAGAAGGAAACATATGTGGTTCCCTCATACAAAGTACCCCTATATTCAAATTTGTAGATGAGAGAGAGAGACAGAGAGACAGAGAGAGAATAGATTGGAACTGAGTATTGAGGACCAGCGTTACTGTTTAATGCGCCAGAATTTCAGACTGAAGTGCTATGTGCTGCAGATAGGGGTGATAAGTCTCGAACAATGCAAATACAGCAACTAGTACTAAACTGTACAGTTAAAAGTGGTTAAAATCCTTTGTTCTGTGGTTTATATTTTGACACAACAGAAAAGATGACTAAGCAAAAAGAAATTTTTAATTTTATAGGGGAAACGGAGCTTTGCAAAATGTTTATTAACTGGAGAGTCTCATACTCATATAGAAACAGCTGGGGTTTTTTTTATTTATTTCTCATGTACAAAGTTTGGTATGGTAAACACGGAGCATGTTGTTTCCTTCATTTTCCTATAATTCTAATAAATTAGAGACAGCCAGAGACAGGGAAGGAGCTTGTTGAAAATAAGACAGGGGGTGGGGGGTGGGCAGGACATTGTGTGTTTGAGGGAGGTGAATGTTTCCACTGAAGGTGGAAAGGGATTCCTAAAAAGAAGATTTACTGGCATTGAGTCTATAATAACAGAACTGACATGTTTAATGGACGTGTTTCTGTGGGATGTGTCATGCCTAAAACATTGGTACAGTGATCTGAATAAAAATGGCTCCCATAGGCTCATATATTTGATGCTTAGTCACCAGGGGGTGGCATTATTTGAAAGGATTAGGAGCTATGGCCTTGTTGGAGGAAGTGTGTCACTAGGGGTGGGCTTTGAGGTTTCAAAAGCCCAAGCCAGGCCCAGCGTATCCTCTCTCTCTCTCTCTCTCTCTCTCTCTCTCTCTCTCTCTCTCTCTCTCCAGACCAAGATGTAGCTCTCAGCTCCTACTCCAGCGCCATGTATACCAACCACCATGCTCCCTGCCATAATAATAATGAGCTACACCTCTAAAACTGTAAGCAAGCCCCCAATTAAATTCTTTTATAAGAGCTGTCTTAGTCCTGGCGTCTCTTCACAGCTGTAGAACCAGTAACTGAGGTAATTGGAATGAGAGGTTCTTAAAGGCAGTGCACTAAATCTCTACGTTTTCATCTATAGTGGACAAAACGAAACTCGCCTTTGAGAAGGATTTCCAAAACCTTGACCGAAATGAATGCATCTACTGAGTCAAAAACAGACCATAGAATACACGTGTGTGGCTAGGACACAGAGCATCTATCTATCCATCTTAGCCTACCAATCTTGATGCTCAATCCACTGGGCCAGCAGGTGTCGGATTTCCATGGGAAAGTTGTCATCATAGAATTGATCTACTTGCTCCAAAAACTTGATTTCTAACTGTTGGACTTGATTCCACTGAGACATGCTGTAAAAAAAGGGTGAAGTTAGAGTTTTAAAATTGTTCGTCGGGAGCCACAAGGCAGGCTTTTTTCTTGCCTCGGACAGAGTTAGGTATTAGTTCATTGGAGGGGGTAAATCAACTTCTGTAGTTTCTCAAAGAAGAAAGGAAGGAGAAAATACATTTAAAGCCCGATGTTCAGCAATTCCTCTTAGTGTTTTCTTAAAAGGTGTCCCTAATGCAGGACTGACTTTTTCGTCTGCCCCCGAAACCACATCCTTCCTTGCTCTACCATGACCTCCTAGGCCTCTGCTCAAGGAAGTCCTGCCCCTCCTCCCCAAACACCCCATGCCCTACCCCGACTATCCACACAGACTCCATCAGAGTCTGTGGTCAGCAAATCCGCCTCCCTAACCATCCCCCCACCCTACCCCCGAAGGTAAACATGTCCTCCACACCGACTGTCCTCCAAGGCATATCCATGCCTTCCTTCGCAAAGCTTCATCACATGAAAATGTTAAGGCTGGTTTTCTTTATCTCATGTTTTTCTGCACTCTCCAGCCAACTTTCTGGGGGGCTGCCCACTTCTGGGGCAGCTTCCTGAGGAACTGCAAGTGTGTACTTCTCCTGGGTTCTACTTATACCCGTGCAAAATAGTTCTAAACCAATCTGGCCAGCAAGGAGGCTGTAATGTACTTCCTAGCTTAGAACTATCTGTATGACGTAATCCTCCTGGAGTTACTGTATTTTGCTCTTTTGGAATGCAGAATCCTTGATTAGTAATGTTAAGTCAGAGGAAAAACTTTCACACTGTAAATAACAATATTTCAACACATCTAGGAGGTCACAGCATGTTTCCTTTTGCTTGTAGAACAAATTGAGTATATACATAACGGTCTTCAGATTTCAGTGGGAACATTTTAAGACATCTTTTCCTTGAGCACCCACTAAATGCTCTAAAATGTACCCCCCAAAAAGGTGGTGTTTCACTCGAGAGAAAGTAGATAGGAAGAGAAGCCATCTTGATCTTGCCTGTGACTTTCTGTTCATGAGCACTCATGTAGGTAGGGTATGCTGTGAATGTTTCACAAATGCCTGTTTAAGGATGCATGTGCAGCCCTCCTAATGGAGCCGTGAGTAGGTAAGACAGGAAGCATCTCTGGGTTTCCAAACAAGTGAGGACCAGGAGAGGGGATGTGACCCCTGCCCACAGTGTGCAGCTCTGACAGACCTCCCAGATCTGGGAACAAAATTGAAGCATTCTCCTCACCTACCAGCGACAAAGCCTTGGTATAGTGACACCTTCGAGGGGGAAGGGGTTGGGGTGCTGGAGACAGCATGGCCACATCCATTGTTTCTATTGCTAAATCCTTTCCATGGTTCGAACGCAAGTCTGTTTTCTAACTGAAAATTTACCTTACAGTTAAATCAGTCAGCAAAGCCACTCACGGTGCAGAGAGACCCTCTTCTCTGGGAGGCCCTTGGTGATGAAAGCCCGCAGACCTTGCTGGCTTGAGCTTGTCAGGAAGCCCCATCCCTGGCTGAGGAGCTAAAGGCAACTGATAGTTGCTGAGGAAGGGATGCGGTCCCTGAAGCTACCCATGCTCCAGGAGACAGTCTTACACCCGTCACCCATGCATACACAGGCAGCACTAAGTGAACCCGGTGGGTTCAAAACAAACGCAAAACAACACATAAAGTTGAGAGGAAATATTCTGGGGAGAACAGAAGATTCGGAGGGTAAGGGGATGCGAGTGGATTTGATAATTTACTTTTAAAATTACTTTTCTAAAACATGAAATAAGTGTTAGTAAACATTAAAACATTCAGTGAAACCTTAAGAAATTAAATAAAGGGTTTTGGGGTTTTTGTTTGTGTTGTGTTGTGTTTTTTGGGGTTTGTTGTGTGTGGTTTTGTTTTCAGACCTCCAGCGGGGTGTCTGTTTTCACTCTCTAAGGGCCTTACTCTCCTGCCTCAGGACAGGTACTTTCCATCTAAAACCTGGGTGCCTGGCAGCTCCCTCCCGGCTTCGGGTCCATCCCCGGGAGCCAGCTGCGTTGCTGCTGACCCCTTTGCAAAGGGGGCGACCCAGCCTGCAGCATCACTCAGACTTCTCAAAGCCACAGTGACCCGCTGCCCTAGCTGGGTGCTGTTTCTCTGAGACCCAGTTATGCCCATCTCCAGTCAGACATCCCGGCTCCAAAGACTGGAGAGGGCTCTCTCCCGGCCCCCCCGCGGACACACCTCCCGCAGCAGCCCCGACCCCACCGCTCCGCTTCCGAGCGATGCTCCCCACTCCTCCTCCAGGAAGACCCGCGCCAGAACTTCAGCTCCTCCTCGGAAGGTGGTTTTACTGGGTGATTTGAGGGTAAGAAGAAAGACCCTTCTTTCTATAGGCACCGCTCCCCAGGCATGTTCAAACAAGCAGCAAGCACCGTGCCAGCTGCCCAGAAGGGAGGGACCCCACGCGGGGCGAGCTCTTCTTACCTGGCTCGGTCCGGGTGCTGGTCCCGCTCAAGTCCGAAGTCAGAATCGGCCAACAGGGTGGGTCCGCAGCGGCTGATGCCATGCCACTGGGGGATTTGCATTTCTCCACCCACTCGAGGCTTTCCTGTGCGTCAGTGTTCGGGTTTCTGGGACTCGAGTCGGTTCCCACCCACTCTGTTCTAGAAACGCTTTGCGAAGTCAGGCCGAAGACCCTTGCGCAGCCCCCATCCCCAGGAGCCGCGCTCACAAACGGCCCGAGAGTACCATAAAATCTCCAGTGAGGGCTTTTGGTTTTTTGGTTTTTTCTTTCAGGCTTTCCCAGACCAGCGGAGAGACCCTCTGCTCCCGCCCCCGCTAAAGGGGTGCCTGGGATGCCTGTTTTCTTCAGACAAAACCGTACTTTTTTCTGGAGTGAGCCCGCCCTGGGATGGGAGCGCTGGGCAACCAGGACCGTACACCAACCTCCCTCAGGTCTGCTCTCCTGCCAGAGGACTGCCTCCTTCAGAGGTCTGGGCCAACTCCTGCGAAGGTTCCCAGGGTCTGCCCTCTCTGACCAGCTTCCTCCTACTCTGAGTAACCTTGTCCTGGTCATTGTGGGGTGCTCCTCCTTCTTTGTTTCTCTGTGATTTGGGCCTGTACTAGAATCGCAGAGCTGGGTCTGCAGCCTAGATTCCATTTGGCTCTAAACCTCACTTTCTGTCTGGAGACACTGAGGACCAGCAGGTAAGCCAAGTTAAGCAGGGGTGTAGCCACTGGGATTTCCGCCTCAGCACCTTCGCTATTAATACCTTAAACTGGGTCTACAAGGTTCAGCAAAATAAATCAGTGAACTAAGAGAGCAATGCCCCCTGCCTGGATACACGTGTCCAGGGTAGAATACCCAGGCAAGACGCCTGCATCACACAAACACCATCCCACAGGCTCACCACCTGGATCCTTCTCTCCCAGGTGACAAAATATCACAGATGTCACCCATTCCTCACCATGTGTCAACCAACACTGTGGCCAACTTTATGCGTTTACAGCTCAGCTCAGGAGGGCCAGGTCGTGGCTGCTTAGCCACAGGGAAGTTTCTAGAAGTTTGTGTTGCTCTGTTCCCACTTGAATAAAGTCCTGTTTCAGGAGATCCATGAACTGCTAGAGAACTCCCGTGTCTCCTATGAGTTGTTCTCTGCTTACATACCTACAGAGCCATATCCTTGACACCCAAGTTCAGTTTAGTTTGGCCCCAACCTACCCAGGAAACTTTTCTCCCTCCCGGGAGCCGATTGGCCACTACCCATGTCCCCTTCACGGTGACCCTCTCCAGCCATTCGGCACAGTGAAACCTCAGCCTTTGTGAAGACCTCAACCAAGCCCCAAACCCACAGTACTTTCCCTCCTTTGAATTTCTGTTATCCTTTCTAAACCACCGCTGTCTGAGAGAAACAGAATGCACTCCCTGGATTTTCAGATCCTCATCATGTTCTTATTCTCTGTCTCTCTCTTCCTCCCTCCCTCCCTCCCTCTGTGCCCATCTCTCTTCCAGGGTGTGTGTGTGTGTGTGTGTGTGTGTGTGTGTGTGTGTGTGTGTGTGCAGGGCATTGTGTGAGTGCTGGCACACCACAGATCTCAAGTGAAAGTCAGAGAATGGTGTCCAGTCTTTGCCTCCTAACTCTGTTGGAAACAGGGACTCTTGTTACCACTGAGTCAGCCAGCCCAGGTAGCCTGAAAGCTGCTGGAGATTTTCCTGCATGGTCCCATGCAGCTTCACATGGGTCCTGGAGATCCTAATTCAAGTCCCCATACTTGAATATAAGTTCTTTGCCAACACTGAGCAGTTTCCCGGGGCTCATCCACATTTAAATAGGAAAAACAGGATAAATTAGCTTCAATAGCACAAATCACCACAAAATAGTAACGTTCCTGGGTACAATCAGTGTAAAAACTTACATTTGTATGTAAGCTACTCCATGCTCCTTCGCGCTGAATACCTAGAGTCTCAGAGCTCTCAGTTGGGACTACATTTCTTTCTAGTGTCTCAAAGCCCCTGGTGACTAGTGGCCCCCATCCTGGACAGCAAAGGTAGAAAGACCACTTCTTCACACTTTTACTTCCTGCCTTGGAGTGTTAGTCACATTGGTTTTTGTCTCCTCACTGTTATATTTAACTGTTGAGGGTCTGCTGCAGAAAATGGAGTGTCTTCTCTTTCCCCACATGACTCCACTAGCTGTCCTCACGCAGTTCTTGAGACACCTTAACACTTTTTAAAAACCGCTGAGCACACCCATGTTTGTGTATTACAACTCTGCAACAGTTTAATATTAAAACTCAAATCTGAAGTCACCTAGTCAAGCTTCCAATAACATGCCCATTCTATGTTAAAATGAACATGTTTTATTTAACAGTACATAACAGTACAGTGAGAAGAGAGGCTTTAGGGTTTGATTAGAGACAGGCTCTCAAGTAGCCCAGGCTGGCCTCAAACTCATTACGTGGTATGACCTTGAACTTCCTGATCCTCCTGCCTCGGTCTCCCAAGCTGGGCTTACAGGCTGCAGCACCTCCCTGTCTTGATGTACATTGTCTTGAGAATGACAGTTGGATGCTCATATCTGCTCCTGCAATTAGTATGTTGTAAAATAGCACTTGGTTGAAATGCGCGGAGAAAATCCAGACTGACATCAGCTACACAGTCGAAAAGGGATGAGGCGTTACAATGTTACACTTTGAAAGTTACAAAGTTACACTTTGAAACCACACTCTCACTCAGTAAGTGGTCGTTTCTCAGGAGCCAACAACGCTGTAGAACCTGAAGCCTTCTCAAAAGTCTTCGTGTCTGCTATTCCTGTAAACCTCACTGGTCTGACTTGTATTTCACTTTGTGTGGCTTTTCCCTCAGGGTTAGGGATCAAACCCAGGGCCCTGGGCACTCTGAGCAGGAACCCAGCCACTGGATTAGCCCAGCCCTTTGTATCTTGAGTTTTGGTGGAACTCTTATCCATATCAGTCCATTGAATTATGCGGACACCCAGAATGCTGGGACAGCTCATCCACAATGATAGAAATCCATATCTGGAAATGTCGCCATGGGCTCCGTAGGTGCCAGGAAGCTGCAGAGCTCATGGTAGGGAACACGAGTATCCCTGTTTGGGGTTTTGCTTGACAGGTCACCAGCTTTCCAGTAGTGACAGGATCACTCTGGCAACTCAGGCAACCAAACAGTGCTTTTCCTGGAGAGGCGCATTTATGCCTTCATATGTAACGTCCTGGTCCACCATACATACTATTAAAAAATTCACCTTGGCGGTCCGAGACTTAGTACAACTTTTTAACCACCTTGTCAATAATATTCTTTAGCTAAACAGCATTAAGTGTTTTTAAGTATGTGAAATGAAGGCTCCGGTCAAGATGGAAGCACTGGCACTGCCTCCTTTGCTGCCAGTTTGTGTGGTTTTCGTTCTATTTGTTTGTTTGTTTGTTCGTTTTTAGTAGCAAATACAATCATCCATTTACTGAAAAGCAAAACATTTTTATAAAAAATAGTTTAATACTTCAAAGCCCCTCACAATGTCCTGGGGCCACGTGTGAAAATCTGCAGGTGACAGAGAGCACCTGCTGTATGCAACACCCCTGTGCACAGCAGTCACGTTACCCATGAGATCTTTCCAAGGCCGTCTCTGTCAAGAGCATACTTCTCTCTGGATGGAAACGCCTATCTTCATCCTCCTGCCTCTCCATTTTAAGGAGGCATCTCAGAAAGGCGCTAACCCCGCTGTTTAAAGACAGTCTGAACAGTTAAGTCCCTCCATTGGCCCTGGCCCACCTTAGAACCAAACAATGAAAATTATCCAAGTGAAACAAGCAAACTAAGTTCTAAAACACATTCCCTATGAAGAATCTCAAACTAGAAAGTCCCCCCAGACTCTCCTTCCCTCCGTAAAGATACTACCCCATGCTGGATTATAAACCTTATGGTAATTAGGTAGGAGGAATGTCCAGGCAATAATAGCTGTTGGTAAAAGAATAATTTGTCAAGTTATGGGGAACTCTGGAGGTCAAAGGTTGATCCTCCTCCTTTCTCTTCTCCCTTATTATATAGATGGTAAGTGGATGCAAAGGAGAAGCCCAGGGCAGCAGGTCACACTGGAAAACAAGGAGCAGAATGGAGCCACATCCATTCACCCGACTGAGCTTTTCTGTTCTACCAAGGACAGCTACTTATTTTGGAGGAGAGAGATAGAGAAATATATACATGGAGAGAGATGGATAGATAGATAGATAGATAGATAGATAGATAGATAGATAGGTGATAGATAGATAGATAGATGATAGATAGATAGATAGATAGATAGATAGATGGATGGATGGAGGGGTATCACTGTTATCTCCAGAAAGAGAATTAAGTCAGCTCCATCTCCTCCCATTTCTTGTATAGATAATATAAGCATGTGTTGGTTTTCATCTTGTGGTAGACCTTATGGCTCTTCTCCTCTGTTATGTTTCTTGAGTTGAACTAGGATGATGGACACACAGACTATACACATACATAAAACCGTATCCCATTCCTCAGTAGCATGTGCCAGGACCAGGTGAATGGTACTGTGAACATTATTGGGACAAGACAGTCTGATGTGGGTCTTCCCAGATCATCTGCATTCAGGTCACCCCCAGAATCAGAACAAGTCTTCTAAAAAGGGCTTAATAACAGCCGGGTGGTGGTGGCGCATGCCTTTAATCCCAGCACTTGGGAGGCAGAGGTAGGCAGATCTCTATGAGTTCCAGGCCAGCCTGGTCTACAGAGCAAGTTCTGGGACAGCCATGGCAACACAGAGAAACACTGACTTGAAAAACGGGGGTGGGGGTGGGGGTGGAAACAAGAAAGAAAGAAAAAAAAATCTAAGTCAGTAGTTCTCATCCTTCCTAATGCTGCAACCCTTATAGAGTTCCTCATGTTCAGAGGACCCCCAACCATAAAATTATTTTCATTGCTACTTCATAACTATAATGTTGCTACTATTATAAACCGTAATGTAAATATCTGTGTTTTCCAATGGTCTTAGGTGACCCCTATGAAAGGGCCATTTGACACCCCCAAAGGGGTCACAGCCCACAGCTTGAGAACTCTGAGCTAAGGTTTCTCAAGTCTGGTTCCTAATGATTGTGCTCCCTCTACTGTCCAAGCATTGAAATGTACAAGCCAGACTCTTCCAAACAATAGGGCTCACTTGGCTGGAACTCTGTCAGACATGGTGCTAAGAGCTTCATCTGCACTGTTTACCTAATCTTCACAACACTACTTTGTTGCAGCCCATACTCAAAACACTCACAGCCGTCTATTATTAGAAACAGTCCATCCATCCTAGGCAGGGTTCTATTGCAGTGATGGAACACCTTGACCAAAAGCCACTAGGGAGGAAAGGATTTGTTTTAGCTCACAGTCCACATCACAGCCCACCACAAAAGGAATTCGGAGCAGGAACTCAAGGCAAGAACCTGGAGGCAGGAACTGAAGAAGAAGCCACGGAGGAGTGTAGCTTCCTGGCTTGCTTTCCATGGAGTTCTCAGCTTGCTTCCTTGTACAGCTCGGACCACCTAACCAGGAGTGACACCACCCTGGGCCTTCTTCCCCCATCAATTATTCACGGAAAGATTGTCCCATAGGCTTGCCTGAGGGCCAATTGGTTGGGGGTGTTTTCTCAATTGCTGTTCCCTTCTCCCAGATGATTTCATCTTGTGTCAAGTTGGCAAAACAACGAAAACCAGGACACAACCCATCAGCATCCTTAGATACATGCATGCATTTAAAATGTCCCAACACACCACAATGACAGACACATTGCCAAAAGAATTCCAAAACATTTGGCAAGGTGTCTGGCTCTATAGCGTTGTCTGTATTGTCCACATGAGGACTGTCACTGCTGAGGCAGAAATTTGAAGCGCGGACAAGATATTTGAATTGAAAGTTCTTTTCCAAAACTTGTCTGACCAGTTAAACTCCCCCTAGTCACTTTATATTTCGTGTGTGTGTGTTTATATGTTGATTCCCAAAGATGAATATTTAGAGTATCAAGACTGAACATGATTTTTCTTCACGTCTCAGTGTCCACCTGTGCCTGGAATAGAACAGGTGTTCTGTTGCAGAGTATTTCCGTACACCTGTAAAGATATGTCTCTGCCTAAGGTGCCTTCTGATTGGCTACTCTTTAATAAAGAGCTGAATGGCCAATAGCTAAGCAGGAGAGATAGGTGGAATTTTCAGATAGAAAGGGGAAAAGGAAGAGGAATCGAGGTGCTCAGATTATGCCAGCAAGACAGCAGGGAACGTGGAGAGGAAACAAGAGATGCAAGATGGAAGAGAGATAATGCCATGTGAATGAAGGCAGATTAATAGAATAGGTTCATTTAAGTTGCAGGAGCTTGTTAAGACAAGCCTAAGCACACAACTGTCTGTAACTCCAGTTCCAGGGTACCCAACATCCTCACACAGATCTACATGCAGGCAAAACACCAATGCACATAAAATAAATAAATTTTAAAAAAACGTGAATGGCCCCCATATATTTGAATGCTTGGTCTCTAGTTGGTGAAACTATTTGGGAAGGATTAGGAGATGTATCCTTGTTGGAGGAGGTGTGTCGCTGGATCCTGAGGTTTCAAAAGACTGATTCCCAGTGTCTTTCTTCCTACCTCATGGCTGTGGATCAAGATGTGAGCGCTCGGCTGTTCCTTCTCTCCACCGTCATGGACTCTCCTCCTCTGAAGCCATAAACCATACCAAACACTTTCTTTTATAAGTTGTCTTGGTCATGATTTTATCACAGCAACAGAAAAGTACCTAAGACAAGCACTTTTTCTTAGTTTGTTACTATAATGAACTAAATTGGTTTTCAAGTGTTAAAACTATTCATGTGTTTATGAACTACACCCTGCTTGGTTGTCACCGTTGAAGTTATCTGTTTGCTCTTTCTCAAGTGACCGTTGATAACATATGTCTCTCAAATGATTTATCCATTTACCTGAGATATTATAGGCATAGAATTATACTATTTCTTTTTAAATATCTGTAAGGAACTGGTGAGATGGCTTAGCAGATAAAAGTGCTTCCAGCCAAGCTTGATGGCCTGAGTTCAATCCCCACAACCCACATAACAGAAGGAGAAAACTGAGCCGGGCAGTGGTGGCACACACCTTTAATCCCAGCACTCAGCAGAGGCAGGCGGATCTCTGAGTTCCAGGCCAGCCTGGCCTATGGAGAGAGTTCCAGGACAGCCAGAGTTACACAAAGAAACCCTGTCTCAAAAACTAAACAAGAAAGTGGAGGAGGAAGGGAGAAAGAGAAAGGGGGGGACCCCATATAACACACTGTAATAAAGATGTCCCAAAAATGATGGTACATACCTTTAATCCCAGCACTTGGGAAGCAGGTGGATTTCTGTGAGTTCCAGGCCAGCTTTGTCTACCCAGTGAGTTCCAGACCAGCCAAGGATACAGCAGTGAGATCCAGCTTCAAAATTCAGTAACTGTTAAAAAGAAAAAATCCTGTAGGGTCTGTATCGGTCACTACTCTCAGCCCAGATAATGGTAAGCAGTGTCTTCTTTTGGCTTTTTTAATTGATCTTCTTGAAGAATAAACTTTGGTTTCATTGATTTTTTTTTTATCCTTAAAAAAAAATATTTCTCCTGTTTTTATTTCTCTTCTGTTTACTTTTGTTTTGGCTTGTTTTCTATCTCATGTTCTTAGGTAGGAATTTAGATCAGTGACTGGCTGATTCTGCCTTCCTCTCCTGCCATAAGCTTGTTTATATTTCCCCCTTTCCTCTGCTCAGCCTGTGTTCCAGAAAATTTAGTGTAGTGGATGTAAATTTTCATTCATTGTGTTGAAAATATTTCAGGTGAGAGACAGAGGCAAGGGGATCTCTGCAAGTTGAGGCCAGCTTGATCTATAGAGCTAGTTCCAGGACAGTCAGGACTGTTACACAGAGAAACACTGTCTCAAACACCTCCTCCTGTGGTGGTACTGTGTTCCCTGAAATATTGTGCATACTAATAAACTTATCTGGGGTCAGAGAACAGGACGGCCACAATATTAAACATAGAGGATAGGCAGTGGTAGCACACATCTTTAATCCTAGCATTCCAGAGGCAGAGATCTACCTGGATCTCTGTGAGTTCAAGGATACAACCAAGCATGGTGACTTTAATCCCAGAAAGTGAGCCTTTAATCCCAGGGAGTGATGGCAGAAAGCAGAAAGGTATATATAAGGTGTGAAGACCAGAAACTAGAAGCTTTTGGCTGGTTAAGCTTTCAGGCTTTCGAGCAGCAGTTTAGCTGAGAGCCATTGGGATGAGGACTCAGAAGCTTCCAGTCTGAGGAAACAAGACCAGCTGAGGAACTGGTGAGGTGAGGTAGCTGTGGCTTGTTCTGCTTCTCTGATCTTCCAGCATTCACCCCAATAACTGGCCCCAGGTTTGATTTTATTAATTAGAACTTTTAAGATTCCTGCTACATCCTCCCCTGAAAGAGAGAGAGAGAGAGAATGCTTGGTGTTTGTTTGTGACTCCTTAAGTTTCGGGGTTTGTAGGAATTTGCTGTTGCTGTTGTTCTGTTTTGTTGTTTTTAGGGTGTGTGGATTCATTTCTAGAGATTTTCCATATTTTCAGCATGACTGTTGTAGTTAGGTGATTTTTTAAAAATTATCTTAATAAGCTTATTGAGTCTTGTTCTATGACACAGAGAATGGTCTACCTTTGTCAAATATTTAGGACTACTCTTTTTCTGCTTCTTGAAGGATAGAGAGTTCGGCCAATTGCAATCAGGCCTATTTTACTCCATCTGATATTATATGACTACTGAAGTTTTTAGTTATAAATCTTGACTTGTCACTTTATTTTACATATTTCCGAACTCTGCTATCAACTGTAGAAACACTCAGGTTTGTTGGGGGGGGAGGGGCGTCCAGTTGAGGAGTTGTTTGAGATCGATGTGAGGGCACAGTGCACACACTGCACCGAGCTGCATCCCCAGCCCATGTTGTACCTTTCTCTCAGTCATTAGGAAATGATGGTCATTCCCTCGAAGCCCACTTTACCGTTGGATTTTTTAAAATCGATATTTACAGAAATTGTATCTTCCTGTGATTAGCACGCGCCTGGTGCCTCGCTTGCCCTATCTGCTCACTTAACGTAGTTAGTTATATTTTAGGTGGGTTTCTTACGGGCAGCATCCAATTGGATCTTGAGCTTTTTTCAACTTGACAATGCCTGCCTTCCAGGCCTTGCCTGTGCAAGGTTCAAAATTGTTCTACCTGCTCCATGGCAGCGTTTGCTCCCCATCCACGCCAACCAGCACTCAACCAAAGGGTCACAGTCCCTTTTATGGTATTCTGCTCTGTAAATTCTAGCCAGCTAGGCATGCCCAAACTCATGTGTGCCACCTCAACTCTGAGAAGCTGCCATGCCGTGAGTCCCTCTTCAGTCCGGAAGCTTGGGGGCATCCTCCAGGGAGCACTATCCGGTTATGGCTGCCTCCTCCATTCACGTCTTAGAGATCCATCACATCCTTGCACTGCCCGTTAGCCAATGTCTGAAGGCCAGCTTCCTGTTGTATTGTTTCTACCATTCAAGATGTGAGGATCAATCTATACCAGAATGGTTGCCAGGATTAGCAAGGAAAATGAATTATACAAGACTCCCATTCAGTTTGAATTCCATGTCAAGCATATACTTTTTATTCTATGTATGACCCATATTCATATTATAAGATGGTCTGGAATTCAAATTCAAATCCCTGTTAGTTCATCACAGCCAATGGCAGAAGTTCCCAGAGGTTCTCTTAGGTTGCTAAAGCTGTAGCCTTGTTCAAAATCTTTTTAATTCGTTGTGAAATCTTTACTGAGTTCCCACATCATGCTCATCATAATACAACGGACTTGGGTTGAACCAGCAGAGAAAACAAAGTAAGTATCAGACACTAACACAGGCCCTGTGGAACAACAGTATTAATAATAAACACCCAGCCCAGCATGGTGGCATGAGGTGGTGCACACCTTTTATACCAGCACTTGTGAGCAGAGGCAGGCAGAGTTCTGAGTTCAAGCCAGGCTGGTCTACATAGTGAGTTCCAGGACAGATAGGACTACACAGAGAAACCCTGTCTCAACGAACAACAACCAAGAACAAGGAAGCTACTTCTGCAGTTACATCAGTGAAATGCTTCCCCCCAGAGTAACAGCCTAAACAGGAAGCCATCAAAGAGAACTCTTAAAAAATGTGATAAGGATGCTGAAGTGTAGCTCTCCACAAGTGGTGGCTTCTGGCAGGGGTGAGGGAGGGGAAGGTCTCAGTTTTATCTAAGGAGCAGGCCCCTGAGAGTTCTACCATGCTCCAGTGAGTTTATAGATAACACAAATTGGATGTGTGTGTGTGTGTGTGTGTGTGTGTGTGTGTGTGTGTGTGTACACATGCACATGCGTGCACAGGCACACATGCTGAGGAGGTCACAAGGGAGGGGTTGGGGTGGGGGTGGACATAGAAGGACTGGGCAAGTGAGTGTGGTCAGAGTATATTATATGAAAATCCCAAAGAATCAATAAAAATATTATGTTGAAAAGAAAACAGCAACCAAACAAACAAGAATAAATGCCCAACAACTCAGAATGATTGCTAAAAGGAACTTTAGTGAACAAATGCCAGGAGAAGTTTGTCATCAACAAAGGGAGGAATAGAAGAACTGTATTCAGGAGCTCCTGTTTGCATAGGACAGAGCTCGCAGTCCATAAGCAGAACTCTGTCTGGACAAGGGGAAAGTGCTGGATTCAGTCTTCCTAAGGACAGTGCTAATGCAGGTCTGAAATTGGCATCCTTAGCCAGATATGGTGTGGTGGTGCATGTCCATAATCCCAGCTCTCACAGGGGCAAGAAGTTCAAGAGTTCAAGATCATCCTCAGCTCCATAGAGGTTTGAGGCCAACTTGGGCTCCTTGAGACTTTTTCTCTAAATAATCAGTAAATGGGACTCGTTCTGCACTGTGAGGAAAAGATCCTGAATACAGGGTGTTATGGGAGCATCCTAAACAAATGTAGCTGGTGCTGGGATTCTGAGAAAAGTTGTTCAATTTGTTCCTTGAGCAAGAGTGACTTGTTGGGGGCAAATGGGATTGATATGTAAACGGTTCCAGTTCCCGAGTTAGGAGCCCTGTTGTTATGGAGCTCCATCTAGTTGGATAAAGAGGTTTCTCTAATGGGAAGGTACCTCATAAGATATCTGAGGTCTTGAAAGGAACTCAAGTGTCTTCCACCCCAGCAATTCCAAATGATTGCTTCTTTAATTGACTGGATTCTTCGGGGCTGTTGCCATGGTCACAGGCACACTGAGCATGAACATTTTTGTACGAGGTCATTGTGGAAAAGAAGGTGTAGTGGATAGCCATCCCAGCATTGCCCTGGAAGTTCCAACCCCCATTGAGGCTTCGGTAATGGTCACGCCCACAAGGCGGGGCGGAGGAGGAAGCAGAAGACCCAGGATCGAGAGGAGGGCTCGCTCTTTTGGTTCCGGGACCCTGGACGCTGGAGGTGGACCGAGCAGAGTTCTCCAGGGAACACTGCCAGACTGTGCCATACCTTTGCCAGACCCTACAACCTATCCCTTCACTTGTAAGTTACCCCACAAAATAAACCTCCCTTTTAACTATGTGGAGTGGCCTTAATAATTTCACCAATAAGAAGGTGAGGAAAGAATCAGGGAACTTTAGTCTTGCTGGTGCAGGGAACAAAGGAGATGAAGTATGATGGAGCTGAAAGTCTTTTGGTAGAATCCTCTCAGGCTCAGCACTAGCACCCTGTGGTCAAATAACATGCATCAGTTGGTGTAGCTGCTAATGTCTTGCCCATGCTGACGCAGCCCTGATCACGTGTGCACCTCTCTAGTATCTACTGGGGATCTTTCAGGAGGTGAGGGGATGTGAAGAAGGAAAGAAGCTGAAGAAACTAAGCCAAACATTGCCCTTTTTAGAAAGACAACTGAGCACTGAGCATTTGGTAAGATGGGAACAGAAACATCTCTGCTCTAGTCAATTTGGTCTTCTCATGAAGAATGAGGTGACCCACCCCAGACTTACCTGATAGTGAGCGCGATTCTATTACAAAGCTTCCAGACTTGCCTCTTTGTCATGCAGAGCAAGGACTGTACCAGATCTTCCCCAGAAGACTTAACATGAGCATCACGACTTGCTACACACAGAAGTTGCCCAAAGGAACTAACAGAGTAGAGTGCTCTGTCTCCTTTGTGTAGACCTGATCAATAATAGCTAGTCTGAAACAAAGAGAAACCAGACTAAATTGGACATTTCCAGAAGAAGGTTCAGTGGCACTGAGGTAGGTAGCTCCACAGCACATGAAAATAATGGATTCAGCCCCAGAAACTAGGAAACCTCAAAGGCATGTCTTATTTTCCCAGAACTATTTTATTGCGTAGAGTCAGATCATGCATAACCAGCTGCCACAGATTGTGTCCTTTACTGATCTTGTGGAGACTGCAAAGTCTTGGAGCCATGCAAGATCATGGATGGCGAGTGGTCTCACACACAGTGAGAGAAGAATGTACAATAGAGAAGAACAAACTGAAGAATGATTACTCTGTCATATCTATATGTAAGTTTGATGTTTGTCAAGTTGTAAAAGTCCCTTTTCCTTGGCCCGTTAGGAAGATGAGCACACTGTGTGTGCACCAGGGGGCACTATTTTCCCATGGAAAGCAATTAATTCACTGGTGTGACAATGGAGACTAGGGTTCATTTTCCCTTGTTCCTAAGTTCCTTTCGCACTGAACGAGATGGGTATTACTCTTCGGCAGTCTCTCACTTGTGATCATGTAATGTTTTGCCCTTGTGGTGTCACAGGTTTTACAGAGTGACAAGCTGGACCCTACCATCTTGCTGTATGGCTAAAGGCAATGTACTGATATCCTATTCACCAGGGAGAATGTAGGAGGGGAGGAAGGGAGAAGTAAATAGGACTAGCCAATGGGAGTTTACTCTGGGCAGTACTGAAGCTGGACGCCTGAACATTGCCTCTGGTCTAATGCATACTTGGGAGTTAGGCATTTGGTTAATTTAGGTTAAAACAAACAAACAAAACAAAACAAAACCTCTCTGCCTTAGGTGCTCAGGGATGTCAGATTTACACAGGGTGGTGACTCCTTAGACGGCTCGGGCATCCTGTCTCTTCATAGCACCCACCATAGTGATGTCTACCTTTCAAGTCATCTAACAACTAAAGATGGCAGATTCACGTAGCAAAGCCCCCAGCTCGGACAAGTGCTCTGGCTGCCCCTTCCAAATAAATTGCTGTTTCTTAAGCTCTTTATTTAGGAAAGACGTAGAGCCAGTAAAGTCGGTTGTTTTGTTATGTGAAACTCTAATTCACTTATAATATAAAGACCTGGTCCCTGCATTCACTTTCTCATTGATGCATAGGATAGAAAATTCCAAGTACTGCTAATTATGTAAAGGCAGATTAATAAAACCAGGGATTGTGAGATCCACAGTAATACAGTGAAGAACTCCCTAAAAGATGGCTCCTGGCCTGCCAATCCCCTCAGGGTGGAGAAGCTTGTCACGTCTGGCCCTGTCAGAAACATCCAGTTAACAAGCTGTAACACGAAACTTGGACACAACCAACCACACAGTGGTAACTCTACTGTAAGTACATTGTCCTCTTGCCTACGCTCAATACTGCCCCATTGTAAACAAGAAGTCTGGCTTCACTTGGCTTTCCACTAAAAATATTTAAACTAAAACAGAAACTGACATCATCAGGGCAGGCTGAGTTCCCCGTGTTTAGATTTCAAATAATTTCTATACCGCTTCCAGAAATTTCCACCGGATGCCGCTTAACAGCTGTAACAATGGGTTACATACAGGGATTAACAGGGGAAAACCCAATTAAATCATCCAGACAACTGATCTTTCTGCAAAGGGCAGGATCTCCAGATTGGAACTTTAACACTGTGCCTTGGGCCAAGAGCCAAGAGTGAGACCTACAGTGACTCTGTTGTCTTCCCTTGTGGTCCTGACAGCACCAAACTGTGTTAGTTGGCTCTGCTCACACCCCACTTAATGCCTTAAATGGGAACTCTGAACAGTGCTGCTCTTTGCCTTGGAGATAACCAAGGGCAAGAATGCTATCTGGTGGCAGGCAATTAGCTCTCAAAAAAGGTACCTATACTAAACTCAAGGTCAGGTTACCCCTGAGAACACCACGAAACAAAGCCAACCTGGGAAAAGAGTCGAAGTCGCCTTTGCTGTGCCCTGCATTGTGTGAATTCTGGCTCAGAGTGCACATTGTGCTGGGCTTATTATTTATTCACTAGCACAGTAGAAACCCCGAGTTTCCCACCTCTCGATGATGGGGTGTCTTCTTAGACGTATGTCCTTTTTCATTCTGATTGTAGTTAATTCAAATTTTCAAGGTGAGTTTTGTGAGGTCTGGGATGTGAGACTAGAACTTTTCTGGAGTGGTGGCCATGATACCAATTCATTTTAGGTTTTGTTGTGAGGAACGCCTAAGCCTCAGTCTATACACACTATTTTAAAATGACCTCTACTTTGAACCTCTGATTGGACAACCAATCAGGTCACCTAGTTTAGACTCCATCTTTGGGATTGAGAGGTAAGCCTGAAGATAGAAAGCTCTAGAAAGAAAATGAGAGAGACAGCAGACTCCTTTTAGAGTCACATTCAACCCTGTAAGGGGCAAGACTTACTTTGCAGAGTCCTTGCTGACGTGGTTGACTTCTCTGCAGGGTAAAGACTGTTTGACATTTCATGGAGGACTGGGGAAGTGCCGGGACACCTGGGGAGAGAGCCCACATAACATAGTTGTGTAAAACTGGGGGAAAGGTTTAGCAGAAAAATAAAGACGTGGAAGTTCAACTCTTAGAACAGGAGCGGGAGACTCCACAGTAAGTAAATAACCAACAGAAGAACAATCTAACATCTTAACCTACCGATAAATGATTGACAAATGTCTGTGGATCAGCTCTAGACCTGTAAGTTCATCGGCGGAAATGATGCACAGCCAGGCCCTAGGAATCATGGAACACCGGAGTAAAGGAAATGGAGAGCAGAGCCAGAGTTGCACCTGGAACACGGATCCAAATCTAAGAAAACGAAGTTCATCGAAAATATTATGTTATTTTCTGCTGCTAAAAATGTGAATTTCTGGGCTGAAGCTGAGCTCATCAGGTAAAGATCTGTGTAGACAAGCCTGGCATCCTGGGTTTTGTCCTTAGGGCTTATGTGACAGATGGAGAGACCCAGCTCCTGCAAGCTTTCCTTTACCCGGCACATGTATACCATGATGTGCCTAGACCCTCCTGCGTCTACAAACAAAGAAAACTGTAATTTTAAAAACTTTAAATGAGTTTCCAAACATGGGTCTATGGAGACTGTTTAGTTCACTTGAGACATTGAACTTTGAGACAAACAGCTACCATCAGCTGCTTTTGAGAGGACAGTTTCTGCATTCCCTTGCAGCAATCCATTTATTTACTAACACTTACCAAATGTCGTCTTTTATTCAGTGTGTGGACATATTCATGTGAGTTTGGAGGCCGGAGGTCAGTGTCAGTAGTGTCTCCCTCCATTGCTCTGCACCTTATTTTGTGAGACAGTTGTCTTTCATTAAACCAGGAGTTCCTGGGTTCATTAAAGCTGCTTAGCCTTAAAGCTCCAGGGTGGGCCTCTCTGCATGCCTGGTGCTGGGATTACAGATGTGCACTGCCACACCCCACTTTTTATGTGGGTGCTGGGATCAGAATTTGGGTTTTTAGGCTTGCTTAGCAAGCACTTTACTAATTAGTCTTTTTTGCAAGTCTGGATTGCTTTGTTCGGCATAGCTTCAGGGATTGATCTAACTAGGGTGGTAAGAGAATGAAGGACAAACACAGGGACACAGAAAAGCTGGAGTCAGGTGGTCTGGGCTCTCTGATGGAGAAACCACAGCACCTGGATGCTCAGCATGTTTACCATTCAGAGTTTTAACAGGGGCTGGGATGATTGCAAACAGCGTTATTACCCACAAATAAGGAGGCAGAGTTTATGGTGCACAGCTGAAGAGGAGATAGGTTTAGCTAATCTCAGTAGTAACAGTTTCTGTTGGGAAGCAGTCTTCAGGCCATAAATGTCCACGGGAGAAAGGTATGGTGGAAATTTTCTGTACACACTACCAGCATTTGTCTTGCCGTCCCTCTAACCCGGGAAGGCTTTGCCACTCATAATGGTCCAAGAATTTGGTTTTTGAAATGGCTGTGCCCATGCCAACAATACACATCCACTCAGGACTTCATTTGATCCCCACACTAAATGTTTTAATTACAAAATGGGTTACTGGGGATAAAGAAATAGCCAGGAGCTGGGCAATGGTGGTGCACAACTTTAATCCCTGATTGGGAAGCAGAGCCAGGCAGACCTCTGTGAGTTCGAGACCAGCCTGGTCTACAGAGTGAGATCCAGGACAGGCACCAAAACTACACGAGAAACCTGTCTTGAAGAACCAAAAAAAAAAAAAAAAAAAAAAAAAAAAAAAAAAAAGATAGCTGGTTGATGAACTATGAAAATGGTGGTATTGAAAAGCATTTTGATCATGACTTTTATCACACATAATTTTATATAAATCAGAGAACAGAAGTTACAAGATAACTAAGTCTTGATTGCCTCTTTCTACTACTTTGAAGATTTAGAATAAACTATGGTTTTAAAAAAATTTGAGTAAAAACGTATAACGTTTAAACTCAACCATTTCAATGACAACTTGGGCTCTTCTGCACCGTCTTGGACTTGGAGCTTTGGCCGATGGGATATCAGATTTCCTAAAGTACTGTTTGCCTGTTGCTCCTGACAGCTTCCATGTGCTGCTAGCCCAGTGCCTTGCTCTTACAGATAGTGTATTTTTTTAACCATCTTTGCTCTTGTCACAGTCAGAAATAAAGATAGAACAAAGCATATGGAAAGAAAATTATTTCAATCTTCCCAAAGTTGATTTTTATTTTTACCTTCCTTATAGGTCTGGAAACTTATTCTTGAATGTATGTTTCTATAACACTCCCACTTTCTGTGGCTTGCTGTTATTATGCATGCTATTTTGCAAAAATAATTCATTAAAGAAACTTCATCTGAACATCTCTGGCAAGATTCTGCTTTTCAACAGAATTCTTGTATTTCACTTATGAACTTGATGTAAAACATCTAAATTAGGCAGTTACTAAACATTTTCCTTATAATATGGGTGCCTACGAGATGTGATTCATTTACTCATCTCATTTAGTTCATTATATATATATATATATATTTGTCATGTATATTTTGCCAAATATATCAACAGTGAACAATGGCCACAGTAGGTTAAAACCCAAACAAAAAACAAACAAACAAACAAAAAGCAGTGGTGGCGCACGCCTTTAATCCCAGCACTCTGGAGGCAGAGGCAGGTGGATCTCTGTGAGTTCAAGGCCAGCCTGGGCTACCAAGTGAGTTCCAGGAAAGGCGCAAAGCTACACAGAAAAACCCTGTCTCAAAAGAACAAAAACAAAAACAAACAAACAAAACAAAAACCAAGACACTAATTTGTATAAGCTATGTACCGCCTTTCATGTTTATTCCATTGCTAGAACAGACAGAGACTGGAACACGCACACATGAGTGCGAGGTAATTAAGCAGACTGGCTAGACTGCGTGAGTTTCTGACCGTGACTGGGAGAAGACATGGGATGTGGAGCAGGGGTAGACAGTGCGGGGCTGGTGGGGTGGCATTGGCTTCCGCAGGAAGCTGGGAGTAGGCGGAAGCTTCACTGGGGTAAACAGAGTGGAGAGACCTGGTTACATTTCATCTTAAGATAATCCTCACAAGATACTTAGTATCCCCCCATTACAGATGAGGGATGGAGAGTCAGAGTGTTCAAGTAGGTGATTCAAGGTCAAACGGCAAAGGAGAGGCAAGACTGAGATTTTAAGGTAGTTCAGTTTGATGCGTTACTCAGCACATAGATGTATTCAGAAGTCATCAGAAATATGAATTTGTAAATGGCAATTCTGGACTCATCTCCAATACGGACTTCTGGCTGCATCACTTCAGGTGACAATTCTTGACTGTAGTCTTCCTAAATCGAGTTTGCTTGATCCTATGACTTCTCAAATCTTCTCATGTACCCTTAAATCTAAGTGATCTTTATCATCCTTCTACAGATCTGAGACATTTCACATCCTGAGCTGGGCTCAAACAGGTCTTCCCTGTGTGAGGAAATGTGTTTCATAGGGATAGGTCTCTATTCCCCTAAAACAGCTGATGGGTTTTTCTTCTTTCCACATGTCAGAGGTTCACCTTTGGCCTACATGAGTGCATGCTCACAAGCTAGTGCACATACATGCACACACTTTTGTTTTTGTTTTTTTTTTTAAAGTAACAGTAGCACAAAAATCGAACTTTGGCTCTGGCCTGTTTGAAGTGTCAACCAGATCTGTACTTCATTTTCCAGCCAGAGAGGAGGAAACAGTGATCTGGTCCCAAACCTTTAGTGTGGAAAGCACTGAAATCACAGCCACAAGTGTGGCAGGAAATAGCTCTAAGGATGCCTGGTGACTCAGAAGTTCTGTGGCTAGCAAGATTGGAGTCCTGCAAGCTGGCTGGAGAAAGGCTACCCTTCAGCATAAGGGCACCACACATGGCTTTAGGGTCACTGGGATTCTAAATACTACCAAAGCAAGACTCTGAGGAAGTTCTTAGAATTAGGGCTGCATGGGGAGCCTTTTCTTTCCCAGGAATCCTCTTCTGTGGGAGAGGCCTTGGGTGGGTAGGTGTTCTGAATGTAATGGCTATCAGCACATTCCCAACTGAAATGGCATTCACTTCTTACTAAGTGAAGCTGGTCTCCCAGCCCAGAATGCTCTCTCTGTTCGTGGTGGTTGACACATTTCAAGAGCACACTCCACTCCAGATGGCAAAGCTCACTGTAGGAGAGGTTGTATGCTAGCTTACACGTGTGAGGCCTTGAAAAAGCTGGCTTGCAGTAAATTTTGAATCCTACATGGAGCAACACCCAGTCTAGTCTGCTGCTCCCTTGGATCAGCAGCAGCCCATCCCTGCCCGTTTTCTATCCTATACCATCAAGTGGAAATCACAACCGAAAGGAAAATACTTGCCATCTAATTAAATGACTTTAAATCATTTTTCAGCCAGTGGAAGCAGCCAGGTTCATGAGTCCTAGAACTAATGTTCAGCACATCATGTTCGGCTACTAAAGGTTTCCAAGTTCAACACCTCCATCCAGTCTACTGGGATTCCTCTCTTGAAAGAAGATGTTATTCAATCTGTCATCACTTTCCAGAGGAATGAAATATGCAAGTCGTCAGCTCTTTGTGTGTGCACTTCTGCATCATAATGGGTTTCCACATCCATTGGATACAGAGTTCCTTCCAAAACAGTTTTGGAGACTGACAGATTCTGATCAAAGAAAATGGGCTATCTTACACTATTTCTTTCTTTCATTTTAAACTTAAGATTTTTGTTTGTTTGGGTGTTTTTGTTTTTATTTTATTTTATAATTAATTTAATTTTACATATCAGCCACGGATTCCCCTGTCCTCCCTCCTCCCACCCTGTGGCCTTCCCCCCCTCCCCCGTTTGTCTGTTTTTTATTTTTGTGAAACTGCATAGTCCAGCTGACAGAAGAACTCTAAGGTTCAGTGTGCTGGAGTTGGTGTCCTAAGTACCTGGAGGGCCACAGGCCTTCACTTCTGCGTCCAGCTGCTTGTGTTTCATTTAGTGCTTTTTTTTAAAAAAAAATCTTTTAAATGTTTGTTTGTTTGTGGAGTATGTGTGGAGGGTACCATCATGTGCATAAGGAAGTCAGAGAATGACTTGCCGAAGTCAATTCTCTCCCTTGGGGAGGCTCTGTCAACCTAGTTCAGACCATCGCATTGCTGGCAGACTTCTTTACACTGAGCCCTCTCACAAGCCCAGCGTTGCAGTGTGTAATTGAGGCATTTCTTTAAGAATCAATGTGGAAAGGAAAGAAACCATTCTTTGGTGTGTCTAGGTGGGAGAGATACACACGGTAAGAACGGCTGTCTCCCCCGTGGCTCTCCTTCACAGCCCAGGCCTGTCCCTGCAGGACCTCTGTGAACCACAGGGAAGTGACAGACAAAGACAGCATTGAGACAGCTTTTTATTATCATCGGTGGTGATGGTGGGGGGTGTGTCTGTGTATGTCTGTGTGTATGTCTGTGTGTGTGTCTCTGTGTGCTTGTGTCTCTGTGTGTGTGTGTGTCTATGTCTCTCTGTGTGTGTGTTTGTCTCTGTGTGCGTGTGTGTGTGTGTGTGTGTGTGTGTGTGTGTGTGTGTGTGTTGGACAAGTGTGTGCATGCCACAGAACACAAGTAGATGTCAGAGGACAACTGTGTGGAATTGATTCTCTCCTCCCACTTTGTATGGGTTCCAGAGATTGAATTCAGCTCACCAGGCTTGGCCCACGGTGCTTTCATCCACGGAGTCACCTCCCCAGCTCTGATTTTGAAGGCTTTAGCAGGAGGCTGCCAAACCGAAGAAAAGGCTAAGAATTCACAGGAACAAAGGCCAGACACACTGTGGCAGGAAAAATCAGATCTGCTGGAGGCCAGATGTTGCAGATGAAAACAGGATGTCAGGCAGAGAGAAAAGACCTATCCCTTTGTCATCCAAAGGATGGAGTAGTATGATGGCCGACTGCCTGGGCACAGGCTGAGGGAGATCACTGCAGAATGGTGGCCAGCTGCACCGGGCACAGGCTGGGGGAGACTACTGCAGAATGGTGGCCAGCTGCCTGGGCACACACAGGCTGAGGGAGACCACTGCAGAAGAACCAGGCATTGTAGAAAGCCTGTGTCAAGGCAGCAACAGCAGCAGTGGAGAAGAAAACTGCATCTCGGAGACATGGGGGGAGGGTGCATTGACAAGGGGATGTGGGTGATGAGTGAGAAGTCACAGAGATTCCTAGTTTGGGGGACAAAGCAGGTGGCCACAGTTCAGAAGGAGCTCTCTGACTACCCCTACCTCTTCCTGTGGACTGTCCTCTCCCCTCCCCGCCTCGGTTCTCTCTCTCTGTCTTTTCTTTTTCCCTCCTGCGAGGCTCCAGCTCTGTCCATTCTCTCTGCCTCATGGTGTCGGCTTCTCTCTACATATAACTTCCGCTCTCTTTTCTCTAGTGACCGGCTCCTTCACAGGCCACATGCTCTGCTTCCTGCTAGTTCCGGGTGGTGCTTTCGACTTTGCACATCTTTCATGCAGTCTCATAAAATTCTCCCATGCTCCATCCCACTATTGATTACAGAATTTGTTTCATATTTTCCTGTAGAGAGAATCTAATGAAACCAGTTCTTCTCTCCATGCTGTCTCAGAGAGTCCCTCATCCTGGCTGTTGCCAGAATCATCTCGTCGGGGCTCACATCTGACTCAGATCTTTAAGGGTGACAGGTGCGGCGTGTGTGCCTTGCTACGTTCCAGGGCAACACTGGCATACCCGTGGGTGGAAGCCCCCCGTAAGGTGGCAGGACGGCGGTTCTAGTCAGGGTCTCAGACCTTTCCAGATCGTCTCAGCTGGAGAGAGTGGGCGGAGAGCTGGGCTACAGTGCATAAAACACGGCCACCAGCCCCATCTCCAGTAGGACAATCCTCTTAGAACTCGCTGGAGTTTGTTCGCTTCAGGAGTCCTACAGAAAGCAAAATATTTAAGCACGCATTCATGGTCTTCTGATGCGTCCTATGGTAGGGCGCTGAGGAGGATCTCAGATCCAGATGGGAAGAGAAGGGGGCCCTCCCCGAGGAGCTGGTATCTGAGTCAACCGTCGGGTTGACTGGTCAGATGAAGAGAAACATGTGTGACTGGAAGGAGAGAGAAGGCTACTGGAGGTGGGAGGGTGGAGGGGCAAGGCAGAGAAGAGGGGCCAGGGGGACAAACAAAGCAAGTTACGTGTGAAAAACGCTAAGACAGAACCAAGGGTATTATGTACTAATTTAAAAATAGATAAGTAGGGAGGGTGTTGTAGAATATTAGTTGAAGGTATGTTACATTTGTTTATGCTGTCGAGTATTTGTTTAATGATGCAAAGATGTGTTGCATTCCTTCATGTTGCATTTGTTTAAGTCTGTGAAGCTGTGTTGCTTTGCCTGTCTAAAACACCTGATGGCCTAATAAAGAACTGAACGGCCAATAGCAAGACAGGAGAAAGGACAGGTAGAGCTGGCAGGCAGAGAGGATGAATAGGAGGAGAAGAGAGAGAAAAGAGATCGAGGAGCAAGAGAACAAGAAGAGCACAACAGTAGGGGCCAGGCATGGAGAAAAAGCCCAGAGGCAAAAGGTAGACAGGATAATTTAAGAAAAGCTGGCTAGAAACAAGCTAAGTTAAGGCCGGCCATTTATAGGTAATAGTAAGCCGCCATCTGTGATTTATTTGGGAGCTGGATGGTGGGCCCCCAAAAAGAGCAGAAAAAGTCAAAACAACAGAAAGGAAACAAGACAGCAGTTGGGGCAGATCCAACAAACAAGACAGGGCTGGGGAGATGGCTCAGTGGGTAAAGTGTTTGCTGTAGAACCCTGAGTTCAGGTCCCCAGGACCCATGTAAAGGCGGGGTGTGGCAGTGCACACCTGTAACCCAGAGCTGGGGATAGGTGGACACAGGTGGATTCCAGGGGCTTTGCCGGTCAAATTGGTGAGCACCAGGTTCAGTGACAGACCCTTGCCTCAAAAAAATAAGATGGAAGGTAATCTAGAAGCCATCTGAGGTTGACCTCTGGCACACACACACACACACACACACACACACACACACACACACACACAAGGATGTGCTAGTGAGTTTAGTCTTGGAATCTCGTTTGAGGAACTGCAACCATCATATTAGTCCTTAGGCAACTCCAGGCTCTTTTCTTGGTTCGTGATTGTTGTGGGAGAGCTCAGTTCCCGTGGGCAGTGCCACACCTTGGCAGACTATCCTAGGTGCTAAAAGAAAGCAGGCTGAGCAAGCCATGGAGAGCGAGCCAGTAAGCAGCACCCCTCTTCAGTTTCTGCTTTAATTCCTACCCTGAGTTCCCGCCCTGACTTCCCTCCACGAAGGAGTATAAACCGTAAGTTGAAATAAATCTTTTATTTCCCAGATTGCTTTGGGTCATAGTGATTCAGTGCAGCAATAGAAAACCAACGGAGATGAGTCCGGGGAGGCATAAAGATGTTGGGAGTCTCGTGGCCTAATTTCAGACCAGTATATGAGTGCTTATCCAACCAGTCTCCAGATGAGGCAAAGGCCCATGGGGACAGTCTCACTAGGCAAAGACCAGTGGACTTTGGGACAGCACAGAATACTGCTGGGACCGTGAGACCAGCATGCTCTCTTCTCTCTTAGAATATTGACAATTCACTTTGTCAGTCACACATGGGACAGATGTGATTGTTCCTGGAAACCCCATTCTTTTCTTGAATATTTTCCCCTAAAATTCTTTGGGAGCTGATGCATCTCAGGTTTCTTGTGTGGGGATACCAGCTGTCACTCCAGACCCTAGGAACTGTTTGGAGGCAACTCACCCCTATTTCTGTACATTGCTTTGTTAAGTTTTGAACGATATTGCTGTTCTTGAAAATGTGTGCCTATGTCAATCACCTCTTAGTTTTGTACGGACAGGATGTACCTGGCTCCATATTTGGCCAAGCGAGCAAAATGGTAAGTGTCGTTTTGGGTTTAAGGGATGTTTTGATGTAAAAGTTGGGTGAGGGGGCAACATATTTGACATATTTTTGCCAGAGGTTAACATAGGAGGATGGAAAAAAAAACTTGTTAGTATGGAAAAAATATGCTTGTTTTTTATGTATAAAGACAGCTGGAGCTATTCAGGTGAAATTTGTTTGGTAATCGGACAATTCATTTCTTTGTGCAGGCGACTTTTCCCTGTCTCAAGACCTGAACCCAGGCTGTGACAGGACTGTGGCATAAGAGAAATTGGAACTTCAAATCCGAAGCAGGGGAGGAGACGCGGGGGCAGCATGGCAGTGCAATTTGTCATTCCCTGTATCCCTCCCTAAACCCACAGCATCTCTTCACTAGTTCCTCAGTGTCTCTCTGCCAGAACACGAGAGGCTCCCCAAACCAGAACCAAGTGGACTGCAGGAGGGTGACGAGAGAGGAGAGCGCAGAGTGGACAGTGGCACAGAACAGGGTTGTACTGTCACCATCCTTCAGGCAGGAACTCTATGTGCTCTGTCTCACGTACTCCTCCCAGAACCCACCGAGAACCGAGGCCCTGACAGCTGCAGTTCACCTGTCACAGCCCCACAGTTAGAAAGTGACGGTGCTTGAATTTACCTGGAAGTTCTCGCTCCTTACATTTAAAGGGGGCAGGAAAGGAGAGGGGCTCTGTGTTTGGAAAGGACAGGGAAGGGCAAAGATGTTTGTGTAGTGGAAGACCGTGATAGTGGATTCATTTTAACACTCGAGTTCAAAGGCTCCATAATCAGGTTTACAGAGAGAAGCATTCTACATACTCTTCACCCTGTATTTTATTTAACACATTTTCAGGAGAACACATACTTTCTTTGAGCAGTTTGGTGTGGGTGCCCAACGCGAAAATAAATGAAAAGGGCACTGCTTTGGCCAACAGGAAACAGGGGTCCTCAAGACATCAGCGCCATCCTGTCTCTCCCCTCAGGCATTTTCCTGACACACTATGGCTCTTATGTATGGCCCCAAATTAAGTTTGGAAAACTCCAAGTACTTCTACACACTGACTGAGTGAATGGGTCCAGGAAGCAAACAGATGCCACATGAAGGTGACAGGTCTATGTCTTTGCTCAGATGGAATATTATGGCCTGGCAGGAGGGCTCTGAACACCTGGAGGACCCCACCCTGCTGTCATGGGTACTTCTGTGACCTACAGACCAGAGCCAATCACAGGCCTTGCCTAGTGCCTGATGCAAGGGCATGGACCCTTTAGAGAGGCCCTGGCTTTTGCCAGAGGCCACAGAAGCAACTCTGATGTTGGATGGGAAATCACCAGGACAGCACACGAAGTGTTTGATGAGCCCTCACAAATGAGGAAGCCATGCAGGGGCAACACTTGTGTGGCTGGCCATCTGCTTGTGTTCGCATCTCTGCCAGTGAGGGTGAGCAGCCTCAGAAGGTGATTTCCATCTGCTCAAACAATAATCATCTTATTTCTCGGCTCCTGGAGGGAAGTGGGTGGCAGTTTAGCATAGCTCACATATGAGAGCAATCTTTATCCTGGTTTTCATAAGATGGGGGTTCTGTAAGCATGGAAGTTTTAATGTCAACACCCCAAAAGTCCCAGGAAAGCCAGAAAAACTGTCACCTTATGACTAAACAGCACAAATTTTAGGATGTTAGCTGGCCTGTGACACTCAGGACCAGATGATGTGTGGGGACAGTCCAGAGAACAAATCCATGTATATGCCCCAAAGGTGCTCTTTAGTCATCTAGCCAAAGCATTCAGGTTTTTCCTCTCCCAGATTCAGGAAATGCACTCAGTATCTTAGTGCAGAAAAACAAAGGAAAATCCAGTTAAATAGACTCACGTACTGTTTACAACGTTTTGTCAAATATTGTTCTAAGTGTTTCTGTTGGGATGTTTCTTAACATGTAACTAACATTTAAATCGGGTTTCGAGAAAAGATTCTTTCCATTATGTAGGGTGGGCGGCTTCATCCAACTAGATGAAAGTCTAAATAGAAGAAAAACTAAACAAGCAGAAACAAATGCTGAATTCTTTGCATCCTGCCAGCAGACCACTTTCACACTTCAGCTGCACCCCTTTCCTGGGCCCCAAGCCCACCTGACTAACACACTAGCCCTCCTTCCCTCCCTCCCCTCCATGTTCTCTATACACATATGTATTTTTATATGCATGTATGGAACTGGCGGGGAAAAAGATTTTTACTAGAACAATCAGCCTGCAAAAGTTTGAATCTTTGAATGCTTAAAGCAATTTCTCCAGAGTTTTTCAAAATAACTACTTGTCACGCAAATATTTGTTGAGTCCTCTTATAGCTCATCACATGCTTGTGTGCTTAGAATACAAGAAGGGGGTTGCTCCAAACTGTGGAAACACCCAGGTTAGCTCCCTGAATCTTGGTCTCCACAGACTGGATGCTTCTCTGACCCTGGGTCATTATTTTTACTCTCTCTCTCTCTAAGGCCAGTCCTTCTGGCCATCTGACTCTCAGTCCAGTGGCTCAGCAGCCTAGAGATTTCCATAACGAACAGAGCCTGAGCCCTCTTTTCTCTTCCTCTTAGGTTCACATCTCAACAAGCTCGTGTGTAGCCATACTCTTCCTGGAGTCTTCCCACTTGGCCTTTCTGGTTCTCTTGAGGGGAAAAGTAAAATTTCTTCTTTGATTTACCCTGGATCACTGTCTCATGCATACAAACATGACCATACCGTATCACCACACACACACACACACACAAAACACCACACACACACACACACACACACACACACACACACACACACACCGGTTTTGTTTAGCATGACCGGAGTGTGCAGCGGTAACAGCTTTCCCCTTCTCTGCTTCACTCAGCCTTGCAGCTCCAAGCAGCTATCTGCTTGGCAGGAGGTCTGCTCCGTCCTTGGTGACCCTGCAGATTTTGGAGGAACTTGCTGAGCAACCTCAGTACAGCATGCTTTGATGCTCCTGCGGAGAACTTGAGGTTCCTGGCCAATCTTCAACCCCGGTGGCCACACTCACCGGCTATTGTTCCTGGAACTGATGCTGGAATCCAGACAATGGCTCCAGCAGGTCCAGCTCAGGGACTTGAGAGCATTTGACTTCAGATATGACTGGAATCGCCCTACACCCTCATGTCAGAGATTTCTTTAGTTATACATGGCAGCCAGGATGCCCAGGAACCCCTCTGCTCTCTTCCTGGTGACAGAGTCCTCAGGACAGAGCCTGAGGGTGCACATGATTCTGGCACCATGATTCTTTCATCCTTGTGTGAGATGCTCTCTTTTCACAGGAGGCATGAAGAAGAGGTGGGGTTACACCCACAAAGCCTCACCAACATGACTGCCTAAACGTGAGCCGAGCAAGGACAACAACAGTGATGCTAACATGGGTGGAGTGGGGTCGCTGACCATGAGGCCTCAGCCCTACACAACGGACCACAGGCAACTAAGGCACGCAGAGAGTGGGAGAAACAGTCTCCCAGGGAAGAGCACACTAACTGGTTATCCAACACCAAACGGTTAGCCCTGAAGACACATGAACAAGCAACATTGTTACAGACTGAGCAGGTTATATTTAGTAATATATATGAATATACATATTCATACAAGCATGTAATACCAATCAGGAAAAAAAAAAGTAGCCATAAATCCAAAGGAGAGTAAGAAAGGGCATAAGGGAGGGTTTAGAGAGAAGGAAGGGAAGAAGGAGATGTCATCATCATATTATGCACTCTAAAAAGAAAAAAAAGGGAGGCAAAGCCTTTTGCAAACCTTTCCCTGTGCCACTTGGACGTGGTATCCAGATCTCACTGGTCTTCCTTCTCCCAAAAGAGGACTGAGACCTACTGTTGAGGGTTTTCTCTGTGGAAAGCCCTCAGAGGCTTGGAGACAGCAGGTCCAGTTACTGAGTATGCCGATACAGCGACCCCAAGGGTAGCCGCTTTTTCATTCACCCAACTCATTTTTTCTCATTCTTGCCGAATTTTGCTCAGTTTTACTGCTTGTCTGGTGCGATGACAGACAGGTCTCCATCCCCGAGGGGCTTCTGCCTTTAGAGCCTGAGTAAATGAAGTCACTTTGAGCAGTTATCCTTTGATAGATGCTGCCGAGCACAGAGGTTGTCGAAGCCCCGGGGAATGCCCTGGGTGTGGCAGCTACCCTCATCCCTCAAGGGACTCGTCATCAGTTACACGCGGCACTAAGAGTGGTTGAATATATCCCCAAGCTCAAGGAAACCTCGAGCAGATATCTTTCCACTCTGGAAAGTAGTACCAGAGACTGCATTTGTCCGTCATTATATATTTGCTACCATGATCGTTCCTGTGGAACAGGCCTCACCGGGCCAGCCAGACCCTTCTGAGATTCTGCCATGACTACTAGCCTGGAGGACATGAGCTGCAGCGGCAGTCAGACCTAGATGAGAACAAATATCACCATGTAGGACTTCCTATCACATAGCCTCTACGTCAGAGGTTCTTTTTGTTTTGGTTTGGTTTTTGGTTTTTGAAACAGGTTTTCTCTGTGTAGTTTTGGTGCCTGTCTTGCTCTGTAGACCAGGCTGGCCTCAAACTCACAGAGATCTGCCTGGCTCTGCCTCCCGAGTGCTGGGATTAAAGGCGTGCACCACCGCCACCTGGCAAGTCAGAGATTCTTAACCTGTGGGCCACGACCCCTTTCAGGGCAGGGGGAAGGAGGATAAACGATCCTTTCACGGGGGTCACCTAAGACCATCGGAAAATAGATATTTCCACATGAGTCATAACAGTATCAACATTCCAGTTATGAAACAGCAATGGAATAATTTTATGGTTGGGGAAGGTCACTACAACCTGAGGAACTGTATTAAATGGTCACAGCAATAGGAAGCTTGAGAACCACTGCTGTAAGTGAAGCATCTGGCTAGTTTCCAGGGAGGGCCAGGGAAAGCTGGATATTCAAGGTATCAGTACTAGCCACCACCTGTCCCATGCCAGGTGCCCACACTCTGTCAGCCCTCACTGGCACGGGAGCTGCTTGGAGGCTGTGCATTTTTCCTTATAGGTTTACCACCTTACAACATACAATCCTGGACGTGATTGTCTTTCTCATTTTCTCTGCAGCTGCAGGGTATAGAGAGATTTTAAAGACTTTCTTGGAGACCCCCAGGCTTTCACAAAGTCTCTCAAATGGGCAATTCGCTTCCTTGGGTTTCCTACTCATTTTTTTGTAAATATCCCAATGCCATCGAAACGACTCCCACATAAAACCTTCCTTGCCATGTTTTCTCCATCCTGATCACAACCACTTCAAATGACAACATCTCAGCTTCTGCCTCCACCACATGCCAATCAAGGCCAGACAGATATTTTAGCTGTTATCATTGCAGACCGGAGATGGTGGCCTGATGGTTTACCACCGGCTGTGGAGACCCAACCTTGTCTCTGGAGGTCTGCTCTCTGGGGGTGCTCCTATTACAATGTACCAGCCCAGGTTCTGTGGAAAATGGAAACTGAGGTGACATTTTCATGTGCTGATTTTTGTTATAGGGTAGGATTCCAGAGAAAAGGAGAAATGAGGCCAAGAATAGGGAAGAACAGCTGGCTACCCAGGAGTGTGTGGCCGGCCTGGCCAGAACTCCAGGACAAACACAGCAGTCGCTCAGTCTCGCAAAGACATCTGGAAAGACACCTGGAAAGACACCACAGGAAAACAATGGCTTCTTGGAAGAGTCTTCTGGGCAAGCAGCAGCAGAAGCCGTCCTGTTCAGAGGTCCTTGTATTTCTCATCTCCTATTGGTCAGAGATCTCATTATGCCCGCCTCCCCCACATCTGAGGTGCACCAACCCCATCTAGGGCCGCCCCTGCCCTTCGAGATCCTGCCTGGGCAGCATGTGCCTACAGTGGTCTCCTTCCGGGGATGGCGGTGTCTGCTGGTGCTTTTCAAGGGCCCCAGCAGCAGGCAGGACTCACAATGTAGTGCTGGGATGAACTGTTGGGGTCTTTTTGATTGGGGGAGCTATTCAATCACCAAAAGGGCAATTGGTGCACATACTCTGGGAATTTGGATATCCAGAAGGAAACAAAGCCTGATGTGACAGTTAGGCCCAGATGTTAAAGATGCGAAGATGGGTCCCTACCTGTCTTCCTAAGGACTCTGTCTCACTTCAGAACTCCATGGGCCTAAAGAACTAAAGGTTCCACACAAATCATTTGATTCAGACTCTCCATTTTCCATCTGAGAGTATGAACTTTAGAAGCCTTAAGAGACGCCCCCAAATCAAATAAACACTTGTCGGGCAGGGGGGCTGCCTGCCTCCCTTCCAATCTTCATTCCACAGTATCACACTGATAAGCAGGTGGGCGGAGCTTCCCGAACTCTGCCCTTGTATTTACTGGTCTCTTGAAGGTGTTAGTTCAGTGAGGTAATGTCTAAAAGCAATCTTGAAGGAAAAATGCTATGTGTTTTGAATCCTGTTGTTTTGGGAGCTAAAAAAAAAAAAAAAGAATCTTTTATAAACATCAACCTTCCTTGCAGATGAATCAGTGTAAGAAGAAGCTGTGTTTGCAGAGGCAGAGCCTCCTCATCTTTAGAGATGAAATCAGGCATGAGCCAGAGAAGGAAGCACAGTCAACAAAAGCCACTGTGTGCAGTGGGGCGCCTGCCCTCGCTTTCTTCTACTCCGCGAAGGATTTTCCCCCTGACTCTTGCATCCGTGTGTCGGCTGAAGCCTCAGACTCTGCTCCTGTAGCATGGCCTGCAAGGAGACACTTGTGGCTGTTGTAAGGACCGGTGAGCACCTGGGACAGAAACAGCATGTCTCTTGGAAATATGTCCAACATTGCTTTCTCTTGGTAGAGGCATGACCTGGGACGCCATTTGGAAACTCTTGCTCTCCTGGTGTCTGTGCTAAAGGGTTCAGAGCACTGAAAGGCTGAACTCTGCCTTCCATCGCCCAAGGTCCGAAGCGACCAAAGCTGCTGTGGGATCCGCCGGTCTTTTTTTCTTTTTAAAGAATCTTGCTATACTTATTTGATTCTTTTCCTGGGGGCTGTGCATGCCATAGTGCAGGTGTGGAGGACAGAGGGAAGCTTGAGTGGGGAGTTGGCTCTGTCTTTTCACTGTGTGGGACCTGGGCATCAAACTAGGGTCTTCGGGCTTATCAGCAACCACTTTTATCCACTGAGCCTCCTCACCAGCCCTATCTCCTGTCTTCTTATTCCAAATAATATCCCGTGAAACGTCTCATTTTACTTTCCATCAGAGAAAAAAGCATTTTTTTTTTAATTTTTTTAAATTTTTACTTCTAGCATGCTAAAATCTGTTTCCTATCATGTTTTAAATTAGCCTGGCAACCTAATTGTTTGAGTATCTTCCCCAGCTCAGCTTGGAAAAAAAAAAACAACAAAAAACGAGGAGCTGGCTTCAGATTTCCAAGAGTAGGTGCCAACCACCATACTCCCTGAGGCTGGCGCAGGGTGTCTTCTGTGAAAGGGAGAACGTCATTTCTGACTTCATGGTAAAGCAAACTGGAGTGAGAAAACAGCAGCAGAGCTTGGGGAGACACATCTCTGCGCTCTCGGGTCTCCTCCTGTGTCTCCTTCCACCACAGAAGTATACACTGGTGTGTAAAAGGAAAACACAGATAAACGCGGCCCACTGAAGGCACGATCATCACATCAGCTGTGCAAGGCAAGCACTGGAACTAATGGAGCTGGTTTCTGGGTCTACCAGGCGGTACTCAGCGCTAAAAGCTACCTCTCCCAGAACAGAAGAAATAGCAACTCTTCACATGCATGTGTCCTTGCCTGCGGCATCAGGAGGCTGAGATCTGACACATACACAATCACATAGTCACCTTTATTACTTTGTTTTGTAATGGGGAACTTTGGAGGGCATAGACTCCTCAGACCCAAGAGGTCTAGCGAGGCACACAGAAATCCAGGAGGAGCAATCTCTGAAGCTTCCTGTTTTGTTTTTGGCAGGGCTTCATGTATCACAGGCTGGTCTCCAACTTGCTATGTAACTGAGGGTGACCTCGAACTTCTGATCCCCCTGTGTCTACCTCCCAAGTGCTGAAATCACAGGTATGTCCCATCATACCTGGTTTATTTGGTTCTGGGAATCAATCTAGGTAGGAGTTACAGTCACGTTTTCATGGGTCTGAAATTGCAAGATGCTATCTCTGAGCATTGCCATGATTCCGAGGAAACAGTGCGTGCAGCATCTGCATAAATTCAGAACTATAGCTTGTCACATAACCCAGGCGTTGACACTGACACCACCTACTGATCTCAACATGGAGGGACAGTGTTATAAATAAAATACAAACTTTCAAAGAAGAGTGATTTGGGGGTGCACATGTGCCCTGATGCACGTGTGGGGTCAGAGAACAACCTTCCAGGAGATGAGCCACTGCATCTGGTTTTTTACATGGCTACCAAAGGTCACACTCAGATTGTCAGGCTTGGGCAAGAAGCCTTTTACGTACTGAGCCATCTTGGTGGCCTCTAAAATGCTGATTATTTTAAGGAAAATGAGTTATAAAACTGGGGCCTTCAGTGTTACTAAAGGAGCTTGCTGCCAAGCCTGATGACCCACATGGAGGGGAAGGATTGGTTCCCGTCAGTTGTCTTCTGGACTCCACAAGTATGCTGGCACACTCATGCCAGCACACATGCAGAATAAATAAACACATCCACTTGCTCATTAATTATAATAAAAATGTAAAAACTAAAAATAACTATGACAGTATATTTCTTTTATGTGTGTGTGTTTGTTTTGTTTTTTCAAGACAGGGTTTCTCTGTGTAGCTCTGGCTGTCCTGGAACTCTCTCTGTAGTCCAGGCTGGCCTCAAATGCACAGAGATCCACCTGCCTCTGTGCAGGGATTAAAGGCATGCGCCGCCGCCACTACCACCACTGGATTTATAAATTTTTTTGGCATATTTCCTCTGTGTCTGTGTGTGTGCATGCACACACACGTATGTTTGTAGTGTGTTATCCTGGTTAATTCTTTCTGTCAACCTGACACAAGCTAGTCATCTAGGAAGGGGATCCACCACTGAGAAAATGTCTCCTCAAGACTGGCTCATCAGAAAGCCTTGGGGCATTTTCTTAATTAGGGATTAATGTGGGACGGCCCAGCTCATTGTTGGTGCAACCTCTGGGCAGGCTGTCCAGGATGTCGTAATACAGCCGGCTAATGAAGCCATGGAGAGCAAGCCTCTGCTTCAGTTCCTGTGTCCAGGTTCCTGCCTGGAGTTCCTGCCCTGACTTCCCTCCGCAATGACCTGAGAACCATGTCTGAAGCAAATCCTTTCTTCCCCAAGCTCCTTTTGGTCACAATGTTTCATCAGAGCAATAGAAACTGACTAAGACATGCAAGTACACTGTGTGTAGGCATGTGTGCCGGCCAGAAGTGGGTGTCAGATACTGTGTGTGTATATGACATGAGGCTGTGTGTGCGTGTGCATGTGCGCGTGTGCGTGTGTCTGTGTGAGTGTACACGTGTGCGTGTGCGTGTGTGTGCGTGTGTGTGTCTGTGTGAGTGTACACGTGTGCGTGTGCGTGTGTGTGTGTGTGTGTATGTGTGTGTGTGCGCGCGCACGCACATGTGTGCGTGTACGGTAATGCACATGTGGAGGTCAGGGGACAACTCTGTGGACTTGGTTCTCTCTTTCCACCTTTACCTGGGTTCTGGGGGGTCGAATGCAGGTCACCGGGCTTGCATGGCAAGCGCCCCACCAGATGAACACCATCTCCTCAGCCCCTCCATCTTATTTTCTGAGCCAGTCTCTTATTGAACTGAGCGAGAACTTGCTGATCCAGCCAGGCTGGCCGGCCAGTGAGCTCCAGGGATCGTCCTGACGCTGTCTCCGCACAAGGTTGCTGGGGATCTGAACTCAGGCTCTAAGGCTATGTGACAAGCACTTTAACAGTGAGCTATCTCCCAGCTGCTATTATGGTATATTTTTTATAACATACTATTCAAATTACCACTGTGTAGTGGGGTTGGGTGTGAATTTATTTGTCTCATTTTTATGTCAGCATTTTTTTTTCAGTCTTTTCCAATTCAACATTATTTGCATGAACAATTTTAACCCTTAAAAAGGACAAAAACAAGGTTCTTTAGGGGAATAACATGGATAGGGCTCGAGAGTAAACAAGTGTAAACTTAAAGACAAACACAGAAATCTAGAAGGGTCAGAATTGCCTGTAAAGGGTTTGCTTTACTTTGATGGTGTGTCGTTTACTTATTGTTTGTTATTCGATCATCCTACAGTCTCATCAAGACACACACACACACACACACACACACACACACACGCACGCACGCACGCACACGCGCACACACTAAACTAACACTATCAGAGTTCTCTGCACTTAAAAGAAATACGGCAGAGAGACTCTTCGTATCCACAACTCAGTTTCCTCCAGTGATAACACTTTGCTAATAACTTGACATCATGACCAAAAGATTGACGTTGGTACAGGCTACTGATTCTTTCCCGGTTTTCCCAGTTTCTCTTCCATTTATTTCCCTGTAAGCACACAGTCTGTTCACAGCCCTATCACATGCAGGCCGCTGCTTGTCTTATGAGATTAAACATTACAGGGCAGGACAGCCATGGTACTCAGAAACCGAAAATGTGTGTGTGCACAGACGACCCCCTTTGTCAGGACCCAGCGTAGGAATCCAGGGTCCTTAGATCTGTGGGCGGTTAAACAGAGACACAAACATCACATCAAATGCTTTTTAGCAGCCAGGGAACACCACTCTTCACAAGAAATCACCAGACGTGCCTCAGAGTGCCCTGCCAGGTTACATCCCTGGGGCAGTGCTGGGCGGCCCTTCTTCACTTTCCACATGAGTTGCCCTTGGTTTTTTTATTCATTCTGATGGATGTTTAATGATGACTCATCACAGTTTCAATGTGACTTCTGTCACTTTTATTGATGGAGCGAATCTCACAGCTGCAACCCTTCCAGCCGTGACGGAGGAGAAGCTTTTGTCCTGAGAGCCCGGATGAGGACAGTGATGGCTGTAGTGACGCGGGTCACATGGTCTATCATGCTTCTAGCCTCTTTTCTGTGGCTGTATTTCTATGAGCTTCATGTTCCTAGGTAGGAAAATGGATGACAAGCCTGTGGTTTACCCCAGGTATGACTCACTTTCTAGACAAGGAGGCCCCTTTTCCTCCTCTTCCTTTTTCTTGCCCGGCCTCCAGGTGTTCTGTTACTCATCAGCCAGAGTCCACAGCCAGAGGGAAAACAGCAGAAAATGCAAATTCATCCACCTCCCTTGTGGTCCCTGCCTTATCCTGCCACATAAGAAGGCTGCTTTTGAGGGCCACTGTCAGGCTTGGGGTCAGAAATGGTATAACTTCTACAACCTATCAGAGTACACCTTTCTGTTTACTCCCTTTGGACAGCTATGGACACTAGAAGATGTGGGGCGTGTGTGAGTGTGTGTGAGTGTGTGAGTGTGTGTGTCTGTGTCTGTGTCTGTGTGTGTACAGTGTGTTTGAGTATCAGCCAATTTGGCCAAACTTCTCAGCAGCCTAATTCACATCTCCTTAGTGTGTTTTCTCTTTGATATTTTTTTCTCCCTTTCTCCCAAACAAACCCTCTGCTCTCTATTGATTTTAGCAGGCTGAAGGGGATAGTTAAGGGTGATTTACAGTTAAATATGCCTTGCCTATTGTGTGCCTGGTCATACCTTCTTCTGAATTGTATTTTTGTTTGTTTGTTTGTTTGTTTCGGGGTTTTTTTTGTTGTTGTTTTTTTTTTCAAGACAGGGTTTCTCTGTGTAACCTTGGCCATCCTGGAACTCGCTCTGTAGACCAGGCTGGCCTCAAACTCACCAACTTCTGTTTTCTAAATCATTCTTTCATCCTTCCATTTGCCTGCTGACCCAACATGACCTACTGTGTCCTAGGCCTCATGACAGGCAATTAACGCTGTTATGTAGATCATGAATTAGGGGCATAATTCTTGCCTCCATGATAGCTTCATGAGAAAAAGAAAATGTGGAAACTGATGGGACTCAATTCCAAAAATTCAAAGATTACAAGTGAGTGAGAGCTGGGACACCTGGAGGCCTGGCATTGGGAGAAGCTCCTGTTCCCTTACATAAAAAGCAGCACTAAGGACTTATTCCAATGGCTTTGTTCATTAACCTTTTGCTTCTACTGTTTACTTTGCTGCTATCTGCAGCTCTGTTTGGAGACTGGCACGCAGCCAGTAAGTTCTCAGTAGGTTCCTCTCTGGTCACAGGTTTCCCAACTTATCTGAGTTTGGCTTAAAGATCAAGTTGCCTGGAGGCCTGCCTCTGATTCTTGCCAGAACGCACTGGCTCCCTGCCTGTCTGTGTAGAGTTTTACTCAGGTGAGACTTTCACCTGATTTAAATTAAAATAAAGAAAGAAAAAGAAAGGAAGGAAGAAAGGGAGAGGAAAAGAGAAAAGGAAAACAGGATAAAAGGAAGAAAAATATTACATCTTTGTTAACTCCAAGGTTCAAGTATATTATCTGAAAATTCTACATTCTCTATTGTTTTGTGGTTTTATTTTATTTTATCTCGTGGAAAACACATTTTTGCAGACCAAAATGAAATTATTGCAATACTTAAGTATAAAACTATTCTAATAAAATAATTCTCACATAAAAATCAGCACAATGCTCAATCAGCATAATCATGTGCATGAGATCTCACTTATTCTGCAAGCCAAAAAGAAAGTTCTTTCCTATTATAAAATTTCCAGTAAATGTTTTCCCTTTGATTACTTATTGGGAAAGAAATCTTCTAGAAGACTAGGTAGTTTTAATCAAAATGTTCCTATGGTAGCTATTAAAGCAAACATGGTCTGTTCTTTCTTTATTTTGTGTCCTTTGTGTGTACATGACATTTCCCACTTGTGCATTCATGGGGCACACGTAAGTGGAGGTGGGTGGGTGTAGAGGGCGCAGGACAATACCTGCTGTCATGTTGTTGGCCGCTGCCATGTGAGTGTGCTGGTTAGTTGGCCCTCAAGCTTCCAGAGAGTCTCCTGTCCCTGCTGCCCATCCTACCACAGCAGCCCCAAGAGGACAGACAGGGCTTTACATGGGCTCCAGAGACCTGATCTCTGGACCTTGTGTTTGCCTGGCAAGTGCCCTACCTACAGAGCCATCTCCCCAGTTCCCATCTGCTCTTTTCTTAATAAACAAACAAACAAACAAACAAACAAACAAATAAAGGAACTGTGCCATCATTACCGATTCAGGTGACTCTAATTTTCCTTTGGCATATTGATAGCCTCAGCACCCACTGAAGAGTTGTAGGGCTATTTACCTAAATTGGAGTAGCTAGAACATTATGCTTTAAGGGTTCCTCCCTATTGTTAAGGATACCAAGCATCTCCTCTCCCAGATACCAGAGGGATCTAGTAAATATAAAATTAAAACCTACTGCTTTTGATTTATATTGAGTATATTCATTCATATCAACTCAGATGCAATCCAGAGCAAAATTCACAGTGGTTTCTGTCCTTGTTGAGGACATCTGTGGTCCCAGTGGCGAGTCACTACAGCACCTGGCACACATGAGCTGACAGCAGTCGCTACTGCACACCCAAGACTTGCACAAGATCAAGCTGGCTAAGAGCTCAATGTGGATGGGGGAGCAGCTCAGGAATTTCCCCATCTGCTGAGGAACTACTGCCAGTGATGGCTGCTAATGGAGGGAGGGTCAGTTGTCTTCAGGTAGCCCCTGATAAGCTACACATGCTTCAGGAGACTGCCCTACACCCACACACACTATGTAGATTAATGGTTTTTTTTTTTTTTTGTTTTTTTTTTTTTTTAAGAATATATGGAATTGGAAAGGAATCGTGGTGGAGGAGACGGGACAAAATTGGAGGAGAGAGAAGGGGAGTGGATTACATGTAGTGTGAAATTCTCAATCAATAAAAAAGGGAAAACTTCACAGTGGCTGAAATAAGGGAGAAGCTGCCTTCTTGTGCATAAGAGTTCCAGAGCTAAGTGGTCCATGCTGAGTATCCGGGGGATTCTGTTTCCTAGACTGCAGCAACATCCTCAGGATGTAGCTCTAGCTGCCACAGACCAAGGTGGCTCACCGAGCCAAGGCTCCAGGAAGCAGGTTAGAAGGTAGAAGAGCTAGGTTCTGTCTTTGTAGGGCGCTCTTTAGATGCCTACACGTTTGGCTTGTACAGACAGACCCAAGCTTTCCCACTTAGAGTTGTGAGAGGGCAATGTAGTCTTTTAAGGCTTATCTGACTTCTGTTCATAAATTAAGTCTCAGACACTAAGTAGAAATGGAAAATGACTGTTAGGGTCAACCACAAGCAGACCCTATATACTCACATTAAGCATCCAAACCTGTTAGAAAGTTATATAGACATTGGGTGGTGTGGGTTTCTCATAGGAAATAAAAGGAAGCCCATGGGATGCGCTGACTTACATCTTTCAGTTATTACAAGGTCTTTGGGAATTTTCCCCATATAGACTATATAGAAAATAAATTCTGACACATTCTTGAGGCAAACTAGGATTTCTTGAGTTCTACTGAGGGAGTTTATTATGGTTGACGTGAATCCATAATTAAAAATCCCCTCAGTAAAACTCAAGACATTCTAATTTGACACCTGTTCCATAGATGCAGTCCAAGTATAGGAGTTTCTCTAAAGTATGTGCCTTAAGGATGTGCAAGAGGGCTGCAGAGATGGCTCAGTTGTTCAGAGCATGTATTGTTCTATTCCCAGAACACACATTGGGCAGTCCACAACTACCTGTAACTCCAGGTGCAAGGGATCCAATGCAATCTTCTGGCCTCTTCAGATACTGCATTCAAGTGCACACACACACACACACACACACACACACACTATTTTTAATTAGAGAATATGTAAGAATTTATGTGGCCTAAACAATTTGGTTTGAATCCTTAATTTCAGTTACATTCATTCTATCATTGATTCTTAGATTACAAAGTTTACACACTAGGCCTCTAGAAACTATTTTTTCATATTACTTTGCATGGTTTCTAAAGATTAACATTTTGTTTGGAGTATTCTCTAAATACATCTCTCTACATCTATTCTTTCAGTGATTGAAGACTTAGAAGGAATAAGACCCATGGAAATTAGATGGCAGTTTGTGTGTTTATTTAGTGTATTTGTTTTTGGCAAGGACCTTTATAGGCATTCTTTCTTTATTTCCCTATTCTTGGCTTAGAATTAGGAGCAACATTTGCATTAGTTAAACACGTGCATCATTTAGGTCTGGGTCCTACCTCCAACCTCTGTTAGTGGCTTAGTTGTTAGATAAGTCTTGTCGTGGCATGAATAGTTTTCTGTTGAGTGACAGGAGAGATTTACCTGTCCTGGTCTAGATGCACCCTGTTTATATGCCTTTTGTTAAACAAATGGGAAAGGAGGAAGTGATAGTTGGCCCAGTCATCTCTGTAAGCAGCTGCTACATGCAGACACAGTTGCATCCACTGTGTGCACAACTGCCCAGCCTAGCTTCCTGTTGAGGATTAGCTATATTATCCTAGTGACAAGTCAGGGACACAGTGATGCCACCTCCAAGCTCCTAATGAGAAAGTTCCCTGCATAGCTATCTCCTAGATCTCAAGCTGTCTGCTAGAAAAGAAGTCTGGCAACTCCAAGCCAGGCATGACGGACAGGTGCCGAGGGTCAGGCAGATGAAGTCTTCCACAATGATATGATAACCTTTGTTTACTTGATTATTGATCTGGAATCCGAGCCATTCCCAGCTACGCTATCTAAAGTTTTAGCAAAAGGATAGATGCTTTCTCAGTAACTACTAAATGATACTGGCAAACAGGCCCTCACAGACATTTCTTCTGTTCCCTCTATGGCTACCCATCACTGTGTGTTCTGTCTGAGCTAGTGCAGGGGAAGAACCTGCCGAGTGTGCGGGGTTTGTGGAAGTCCTTTATACTATTTATAGTGCAGGGATGAGGAAAGGGAGATACCATAGCAGAGCAAAGAGGAGCTTTAACCTGATGAAGCCTGCACTGTGGATAGGAGAGAAGAGAAGTGTCAATTTATTAATCTGCTACAGCTGCAGTAATAAAATACCACAGACTGAGTGTCTTAACAACAGGAATTATTTTCTCACATTTCTAAACCCTGCAATCCATGATCAAGGTTCTGGTTGATTTGGTTTCTGGTGAAGCCTGTCTTCTTGACTTAGGGACTAATGATAAGCAGTTATGTAACCACATGCCTGAAATGGTAATTGGAGAATTCAAGCTGTCTGGAGTTCCCTCTTATAAGGACACTAATTACAATGGATTGGGGCTCCATTCTTGTGACTTTATTTATCTCAAAATGCAGCCATACATACTGGGATGTAGAGTTTCAAGATATGAATTCTGGGTGAATAAACCTTTGGTTAAGTCTGTAACAATGGGTTTGAGATGAAATGCCTGGAAGAAGCAATCATTTCAGGTCTCATTCTTTTTTTTCCTGGAAGATTAGCATAAAAACAGATGACTTGTGTGCTTGAATGACTCCCGTGGCATGACTCCCCTACAGTCTAGTTCAGCTCCCCAGTCTCAGAATGTGCTTCTTCTATCCAGGAGAATGCATGATGCTCACGCAGTTTCCATAAAGAGCATCCGACAGATGGAGTGGAAACTTCCTGATTGTCCTCAAGCTGTATTCAATAATTCAAGCTGAAGAAGGACTGAGCCCAGTCTCAACTCAGATAAGGGTAATTAAAATAGGAAAATTCCCAGATACGTGCAGTCTAGGTTTGCTCTAAGGTGAGCTTGGGGGACATCTGAAGAAATGAAGGACCCCTCAGGAAGGAAGGCACGAAGGAGCACAGCTGAGGAATAAGATCTTCTGTCACACCTCTGAGAAGGCCCTGAGGTTCCAGGCAAATTTCAGGACCTGTGCGTTCACAGTCTTTACCCCACTCAAAGGCCTCCTTCTGTGATTCTCCTGTCCCTGGGTGTAGTTGAATTTTTCCTGTATCCCGCCCAGTCCACAGTAGCTCAGACCCAAGTAAATATGCAGAGGCTTATATTAATTAAAACTGCTCAGCCATTAGCTCAGGGTAACTATTGACTAGCTCTTACACTTAAACTCAGCCATTTTCTGTTAGTCTATATGTTGCCACATGTTCTGTGTGCCATTACATGCTGCTCCCTGGATGGCAGGCTGGCATCTCCTGACTCAGCCTTCCTCTCCCAGAATTCTGCTTGTCTGCTTATCCCACCCATACTTCCTGCCTGACTACTGCCAATCAGCATTTTATTTATCAACCAATCAGAGCAACACATTCACAGCATATAGAGCAACATCACCCATCACCTGGGGACTGATACCAGGATTTACCCAAATCCATTCTCATGTCCCCAGGATTATTTTGTCCTCCTCGTCTCTCCCCCAGGGGTCATCCAGAGTCAATGCCTGGAAACAGAAGTGTGTGTGGTAAGGGCAGAGCAGTCAACTCAACATTGACCTGTGGGCATGGGTTGTCATTCTTTCCAGGTCTTTCTGCCTGGATTGCTAAGGTTTCTATAACTCCAGAATAATATTTAGTCTTCTTGAAAATCTATCATATTCTAGAGGGTAGACTATAACTCCACCAAAGCCTGCATGGTGCCCCTGTGGTAGTGCTTGGCACAGCCTATAAAGCCAGTTGTGGTGACCTGCTTCTGGCCAATGGTCCCTAGTCCCTAAAGCATCAGTTCTATACCTATTGTCTCTAACCATAGTGACCCAAACGAAAAGGCCAAGATTCCTCCATGTGCTTTTGCAAAAACATTTTCTTTTCCATGGCTTGTTACTTGCAGGCACACACATCACTGGGGACGACCTACATATTTATAGATCTCTACTGATTGGGTTCCTTCCCACTTTACATGGAGAATTTGCTTAGGAAGCATGATTATCTATTCGAAATAAATGCTGATTTCACTCCCTCAATCTCAAGCTAAATCTCCTCTAAAAAAACATGTTAGTAAATCTTCTATTTATAATGGTAATCATCAGGCTACAGTAGATGAACACACGCAAATGTGTTTAGATTGGAGACGGAAGGTGGCAGATGTTTCCCTCAGTTAAAACCCAGCAGTGGGTGGATTCAGGACTGAGCCAGCGGCTCTCGGAGTCTGGAACTTCAGTAGCAAGTGCCTCTGTGGGTCCAACCTAGGACCTACTGGATCAGAGACTGAGAGATGGGCCAGCAGCCTGGGCATTCACAGTTCCACAGGTGATTTTAATACTCAAGTCTGAAAATGACTCTAGATCTCGGACAATAATTCTGGTCTTTGATATGTATTTGAATCAGCTGGAGAACTCTGAGAAATCCTGTATCCAGACCACCTCAGAAACAAATCAGACTCTGAGAAGTTAGAGCTCAGAGTGAGGATCCCAAGTGATCGCAGTGAACACCCAAGGTCTGCTGTGTGTGCAAAGGACTATGGATACTGTGCTTGTCACCTTTCTTTTTGCCTGACTAAATACCTAACGAAGTTAACTTAGGGAAGGGCTTATCTGGGTTCATGGTCTGAGGGTGCAGCCCATCATGGGAGCAGGAGAGTGGGGTGCTTGGTCACACTGCATCTGCTGTCAGGAAGAAGAGAGACATGATTGCTCATGTCCAGTCTTTCTCCTTTTGATCAGCCAGAACATACCCCCATGGAACGGTGTCACCCATGCTTAGGGTGAATTACCCCATCTCAGTCAACCCAATCTAGAATCTCCCTCAGAGATTGTCTCCTGGGTGATCTCGGATGCTGTCCAGTTATCAGTCAACATTAGCTACCATGCTTTTTCAGTATATCTCTTGATCTCTAAAGATTCTGACTCGGGTCTCCACAACAATACAGGCTATTGCACTTGCCCTTGACTTCCTAAAACAGCTACATGGCAAGCCTTGCAGCTGACACCGCTGCACATCTTAGCTCTAAGACATGGAGAAATCAGTCTCAAACTAACTGACCAGGGAACTTCCTCCCTTTCTGACTCTTCTTCCACAGCCTTCTGACTCGAAATTGAGGCCTGCTTCACAGGAAGGAATACCATGCTTGGTACTGTAATCCTAGTCAAAAGCCCTTGGCTCAAGAACTCATAGGCTTGGAGTGGGAACAACCCATGGTGTAGTTTCACAAAATGGTAATCTTGTCAAACCATCTTCTAAACACTTAACGTTTACACACAGAGACCTGGGCTGCTGTCAGCTTTGGTCAGTGACGCTTCTTTCTACAACGGTCAGCAGTCAATGCAAGGGTACATAACTGGTCAAAGGGCTGATGATAAGGGACTGTGAGTGCTTATTCCTAAACAGACATCTTTATCAACCCCCTCCTGACCTCAAGGCTCAGAGAACCTTGTGGAAGAGGAGGTAGAAAAATATAAGGGCTAGAGGATGGTGTGTGTGTGTGTGTGTGTGTGTGTGTGTGTGTGTGTGTGTGTGTGAAATGCTGTCTTCTACACATGCCACTGCTGCTGTAGCCAAACTCACAGTAGCTGTGGTTATACACGTAAGACCTGCAGAAGATCAAGCCAGCCAAAATTTCAACATAAATAGGGAGGCCTCATCCCTTACTGTGGCGTTATTGGTGGTTGCTAGCTACAGGGGAAGGAAGAATAAACCACCTTTGAGGGTTTTGCCACTGACAGGTTCCCTGTGTTCCAGTGAATGGCCTCACACCTACACACACACACACACACACACACACAGAGAGAGAGAGAGAGAGAGAGAGAGAGAGACAGAGAGAGAGAGAGACGAGAGATGAGATGTTGGGGAATACAAGGTACAAGGGAGGTTGGAGGGAGGAAATAGGGGTGGATGTGATCATATTCCTTTGCACACAAATATGAAATTCTTAAAGAATAAAAACTGTATTAAAGAAGGTCTTGACTCAATAGAATCAATGATGTACACAGGATTTATGTTTTCAGCAAATATGGTTGATGCTATGGGAAAGAATCCATGGGCCACTCCATAAAGTCTAGTTAGAGTCCGCATTGCCTTTCAGAAGCTTGGGGAAGGTCCAGGCTTTCTGGTAGGAATTAAAAGTCCTAACACTAAAGATTTAAAGCTTCAGGGCAAAAGAGGTCAGCAAATAATGGCATGGAGAAGGTGGAAAATGAAATTTCAGACGTAGACAGGAATCCAGGCTGATTAACAATAATGTCACCATTAAATATGATCTTTACTTACCTTCAGACTTAGAAAACAAAATAATGACATCAAGAGTTTGACCAAATAACACCTTAAATTGTTCACTCCTATGCTGGGGGAATCATATAGCAACGTGTGTTTATCATCTAGGAACAGGTTCATAGAGAATCAACTTGGGATCTTGGGTCCAGGAAACCTGGAAATGGACCTGCATGTCATCATTTACTAGTTCTCCGACTTGGTAATGACTCACCTCTGTGTCATGGCCTGTCAGATGAGGACACCGATGCCGTCCTCACAGGGCATTATGAAGATTACCAAGAATAGTACTTGGCGCACCTTTGGCTGATATCGGAGGGCGGCTATTGTTATTTTGAAGTATTAAATGTCTCATAACTACTTATCAACCAGAATCTGTACTGTATCAATGTACCCCAGGGATGAGACATCCTGAGACATTCTGTCTCCTCTGCATTGACTTGCAGAATTCTTTATAGGAAGGGACATTCAAAAATTGCAACTACCTTTAAAGTTAAGTCAAAACACAGAAGAATGCATAATCTGGACTCTAGATGATTCTAAAAGTTATTATTTTCCATGTAAGCCTCGAACTTAAATGTTCTAAATCATCTTCATTGAGTTTTTTGGGTTTTTTTGTTTTTGTTTTTGTTTTTGTTTTTCTAAGACAGGGTTTCTCTGTGTAGCTTTGCACCTTTCCTGGAACTCGCTTTGGAGACCAGGCTGGCCTCGAACTCACAAAGATCCACCTGGCTCTGCCTCCCGAGTGCTGGGATTAAAGGTGTGCACCACCACCGCCCGGCTGAGTTTTGTTTTTTGTTTGTTTGTTTGTTTGTTTGTTTGTTTTAACAAACTATATCCACCACTATTTGACTGATGAAAGTTAACTTGGGAAAGCAGACCTGCACACTTCCCTGGCTGTGTTCTGATTGTGTGCAGTCCTACACACGTCCCTAGCTGCGTTCTGGTTGTGTGCAGACCTGCACACTTCTTCCCTGGCTGTGTTCTGGTTGTGTGCAGTCCTGCACACTTCTTCCCTGGTTGTGTTCTGATTGTGTGCAGACCTGCACACTTCCCTGGCTGTGTTCTGATTGTGTGCAGTCCTACACACGTCCCTAGCTGCGTTCTGATTGTGTGCTGACCTGCACACTTCCCTAGCTGTGTTCTGATTGTGTGCAGTCCTGCACACTTCCCTAGCTGCATTCTGGTTGTGTACAGTCCTACACATGTCCCTGGTTGTGTTCTGATTGTGTGCAGTCCTGCACACTTCCCTAGCTGCGTTCTGGTTGTGTGCTTACAGAGAGTACACACACTTTAGTTTACTGCATTACATCCAGGAAAGACACTATTAAAGAAAATTTTAAGTGGGTCATGTCATGTTTTTTTTCTATCCAGGAAGAACTTTTATCACTTTTTTCTGATGAGCTTACAAAAATAAAAGAGACCATGGGAGAGGAAGACATTAAGAACTAAGGCTGGCAAAGTATTTGAGGAATCACCTGATCTACTTGTTAAGTTTCATAAAGAAAGTGTGTCTGGCCAGGTGACAGCTGGGGGAGATGGAAGTTGCTCTCAGCCTTGGTCTTAAAGAGCTCCCATGCAGCCCTGCTCTTCCTGTTACAGGATGAGCATGTTCCTTGGCTGGGTTTGGGCCTGGGAGCAACTGGGCACCACTCCCTTCATTATTACCCCTGTTCACTTGAGTCACCCACTTGCCCCTCCTCTTTTTTTTCCAGGAAAAATCCAGTTCCTTAAAACTTGTCTCGGAGGCTTTATTTTCCAACCTGTTAACCATGGTCTTCTTTTTGTACCCTGGCCAAGGTCCTCGCTTCTCTTCTCAGCGGTGGCTCTCGGGACTGCCGGTGCTGATAAGACAGGGAAGACCCATGTTTCCATGACCACTTGTGAGCCAGCAAGGATGTGATCATCTCCCAGGCACTGTTTTACACGGCGTGGAAACCTCCGCTATCCACAGGGACAAGCAAGAACAGAAAGGAAGCGGAAGAGGGTGTGTCAGAAGAGATCATACACAGCCCAGCTGAAAAAGTCAGCTCTGCTTGCCTCTGTTGTCTACCAGATCCCAGAGCCTGGAGCTGCATTGTTGCTAGGGCCTTGTATTTTTCTAAAAAAAAAAAAAAAAAAAAATGTGTGTGTGTGTGTGTGTGTGTGTGTGTGTGTGTGTGTGTGTGTGTGCTTATATACATCTCTGATTCTTTTGTAATGACTAACTCTCAGAAGTGGACTTTCTGTGCCATACTTTGTTCTCATACTGCTGAAACACAGGGGCAAACCGCCATTCAGACTGGTTTACAATGTTTCCATCTCAAATATACTTAAACACCCTATCGGCAAATGAGTCATGTCTGGAGACTCAACATAGCAAGCCCATGGTGGTCTGCTAACTGTCAGTGGAGAAATAAGGGAACAGCCAGGTGTGAACAGGGGCTAGGGAAGGTTAGGGCAGATGAGCAAGCTAGCCTTCAGAAAGGAACAATCACAGCCATTAACAGTGGCGAATGATCCTAAGATAAAGAATTATTATCGAGACACATTCCCACTTTAAGCCCAGTATCTGGAGCACAATAAATATCCAACAAATGTTAGCTAAAAAATATCTATTGTTAAGTATGTTTTGTCACTACCAAGCATCGAGTGGCTGCACTGGCTCCTCAGAACAGCCCTGGCCCATCATTCCATCATCTGTATGGTCTCCACAGACCCTGAACTTCAATTTCACTCTTTATCATTTCTCCACATTGGGCCTTGTCTTCTCAAAGTCTAGGGCCCATCTCGTGGGTAGATATCTGTCTCAGGGCTTATTTTGCCGAGATAAAACACCATGACCATCAGCAACTCAGGGAGGAGAGGGTTTATTTCATCTCATACGTCAGCCGTCCATCACTGAGGGAAGTCAGGGCAGGAACCCAGGAGCAGGGGCCGATGCAGGAGCTGTGGAGCAGTGCTGCTTACTGTTTTGTTCTTCATGGCTTGTTCAGTCTGCCTTCTTAGAGAGCCCAGGTTTGGTACTGCTCACAGTAATTCAGGCCCTCCCACGTAGATCATAAATCAAGAAATGTACCTCAGGCTTGCCCATGGCATTTCTCAACGGAGGCTCCCTCTTCCCAAACGACTCTAACTTCATCAAGTTGACATACAATTAACCAGCACAGTGGGGTAGGCAGCTTAGCATACATAAGATCGCCTTCCCCTCTCCTTAGAAATAAAATAAAATAATAAAATAAAGCAGCTAAGCAGAGCTGACTTCTGTTCACACATGGTTGTTTTATTTCATTTTAGATAACTACCAACAAAAACAGCTTCAGTGCTCAAGAGGAGATCTTTCCCCGACACACTCCCCACTGCCACCCAGTTCTACACCCTGGCACCACCATCCTCCCAACTTGTGTAAATTAGACTTCAGATATTTTGTTTGGTTCTGTGTTTACCCTGATGTCACCTTTTCATACAAAAAAAAAAAAAAAAGTATTTCATAATGTCAGTTGCTTCTTAAAATTTGAAGACTACAATTACAATATTTTTCCATATTCATTCATAGGGCATCTCGCCATTTAATAGGTAATTAGCCTAACAACTCTTTCATTGTATGAATAACACTTCAGTGAGTGGCTCTGACTATGCCTTGTTTCACACATGAGGAACATAACTCTCAAAACAAATATTCATAGGTGGAGTTTCTAAATTCAAGAGGGGGTACATATTTTTATTTTTAAAATAAATATTACTTTCACTGACTTTTGACATCATTTTTATGACAATTAACAACATTGACAAAGAATCATGGAATTGGACATTCCTGACTGTGCACATAGTCAGGAATAATGGCAAGTTGGCCATGCATTTTAGAGTATAAGAAGCATGCCTCAAATTTGCCACTTGCAGGAGTCTTCATAGAAGACTTAGGCTGGGCTTTAGTGGCACACACCTTTATCCCTAGCACTCAGGAGGCAGAGGCAGGGGGATCTCTGAGTTCCAGGACAGCCTGGTCTACCTAGTGGATTCCAGGACAGCCAGGACTACACAAAGAAACTCTGTCTCAATAATAAAACAAACAACTAAAATCCTCAAAGATTCATACAAGGAGACATGTATATACCCACACAAAATTGAATTCTCCTTAATGGTAAAGTCCTGAGAACAGTCCATGATAGAATATCTTGGTTAAATAAATTAACAAGATATTCATATACTATAATACTATCTAGAAAATAAAGTTTGTTTCAAAAAGCATTTTTATTTATAATTTTAAAAATTAAAATATAATTACATCATTTTTCCTCCTCCCTCCAGCCCTCCCTATACTTCACCTCCTTCTCAAATTCATGACCTCTTTTTTTAATGATTGTTATACATGCATATATGTACAAATGGTTAAATATATAAAGACCACTTACTGAGTCTGTTTAGTGTTGTTTGTATGTACATGTTGTTTTTAGGGCCAGCCCCTTGGTATTATGCAATCAGTTAGGGGGCTCATCCCTGGAGAAGACTAATTCTCCTTTTCTCCACTGTCTTTAATGACCTACAGCTCTCCATGGGGGGTAGGGTGTGTGAGATGTCCTCTTTCCACATTAGTCTGTCTATGGGTGGTGTCCTTGCACTGATACTCTTTAGACAGTCATATCATACCTTCCTGTCATTTCCAGGAAACAATCTCACAGCAGACTCCGTGGTCTCCTGGCCCTGAAGATCTCTCTACCCTCCATTCTGAGATGCCCCCTGAGCTATAGGTGTGGAGGTTGCCTTGTTGGTGTGTCTGCTTGGACTGGGCACCCCACGACCTGTTGTTCTCTGTGTTTGGACCAGTTGTGGCTGGTCCAACATGTGGTACCGACATGGGGTGAGAGCTACATTTATCTTTGGGTATAAGGCTAAGTATTGAGAATGCAGTTAGGAAGCACACAGGTTTGGTAAAGGCAGTAGTTTCTTCTCTGAAATCCATGACATCACTGGCCATGGGTATTTTGCCAGGTTTCCAGCATCAGGTACGATTTGTCTTCCCTATTAAGTGGGCCTTAAGTCCAATTAGAGAGCTGTTGGTCACTGCCAGGACATGAATACCACCATTGCAGCTTTAGGGATGTCTTACCATACTGTCACTGTTGTGGACCATGGATGTCACAGCTGAGCAGGACTGATTGCTTCCTTACCTTGGAAGCTTGCATAGCCCCTTCTGGTTCTATGAAAGCTAATCTTCCAGGAGGGGACTTCGAGCAAGATCCAGCTCCATTCCCCTGATTCCTGTGTCCAAATTGGTGTCTTCAGCAATAAGGACTTAGCTTCAAATTCTGAGAGACAACCAGGAGCAACAGTGAAAGCCTGTGTTGTGTGTGAGTCTCTGGACTCCTGACTGATAATTGAAAGGATGTTTCGCGTGCCTGGTACTAGGGTTTTTATTAGACAGTCTATGGCTCTTGGGAGTCAAAAGGTATGTAATAATCTAAAAAATGTTTCCATTACACAGGAAGTGAAAAAGTGTGTATCCTAAAGCAGATAACCTTTTGTCATTACTGACACAACACCCTAACAAAAGCAACTTAGTGAGGGAACTGGTTATTTTAGCTCACCGTCTATTGGTGAAATTATTAAGGCCACTCCACGTAGTTAAAAGGGAGGTTTATTTTGTGGGGTAACTTACAAATGAAGGGATAGGTTGTATGGTCTGGCAAAGGTATGGCGCAGTCCAGCGGTGTTCTCTGGAGAACTCTGCTCAGTCTACCTCCAGCATCTAGGGTCCCAGAACCAAGAGAGACCTCTCCTCTCAATCCTGGGTCTTCAGCGTCCTCCCTCAGCCCCACCTTGTGGGCGTGACCATTACTGAAGCCTCAGTGGGGGTTGGAACTTCCAGGCCAATGCTGGGTTGGCTATCCACTACATCTCCCCCTTTTATCTAAATAAAGTTCTAACCTAATACAAGACTATATACAAAGAGACAGTTATCAAATATTGTCCAGGAGTAATGAGCGATAATGACCTAGATAAGTTGGAATTACAATAAGTGCAAACAATATCAAGCAAAAAACACATAGTAAAATCCAGGGAAGTCTAGGGCATGGGTAGGTGGCATGTTACAAAGATCATTCCAAAAGGTGTCCTATCCTAAAAAACCTGAGTCTAATATGCCCACGTGATGGAGAGAGCATTGGTGATGAGCTCATAAGGCACTTGGTCACAATACAGCTACCATCAGAAAGCCGAGGGCAAGGCCCCAGCTCAAGAATGATGCCACCCACATCTCCAGTGGGCCCTTCTTCCCTGATCACCATGATCTAGAAATGCCCAGACATGCCCAGAGACTTATTTGCATTTTTACTCTACTGGTACTGGCATCAAACTGACAACCAAAAGTCACATCACAACAAATTAAATAAAATATATTTTATTTTCAAAATGTATTACATTTATTTATTTTTATGTGTGTTAGTGTGTGTGTATATGTACATGTGTGTGTATGTTTGTGTGTGTATATGTACGTGTGTGTACATGTGTGTGTATGTGTGTGTATGTTTGTGTGTGTATGTACATGTGTGTGTATGTTTGTGTGTGTATGTACATGTGTGTGTTTATGTGTGTATGTACATGTGTGTGTGCATGTGTGTGTATATGTACATGTGTGTGTGAGTATGTGTGTGTGTATGTACTGTGTGTGTGTGTACGTGTGTGTGTGTGTGTGTGTGTGTGTGTGTGTGTACACGCGCACACGCGCGTGCAGGTCAGAAGACACCTAGCTGGAGTAAGTTCCTCCTACCAGATGGGACCTGGGGATGGAACTCAGGTCATCAGGGTTGGTGACAAGTGCCTTTACCTCTGAGCCACATGCCCCTCCCTGTTTTGGCTGATACTTCTAAAATACATATGCTTAAAGAAAAAGGTGCACAGTAGCATCTCAGTGGTCGCCATCTGAGTGACAGGGCTATGAGCGAGCAGTGGGAATTTCCCGGTCGGCTTTTTGAAATTCTCAACAGGAAATAAGTGCTTTTAGAAGCTTACAATTAATATTAAGACACGAAGAAAGCGGGTAGGGAGGAAATAAGAGTGCTTCGAGAAAAGGAGGGATCACAAGACAACCAGGTAGCTTTAATCCCACCCTGACCATGCAGGAGCCGTCATTCCGAGTCCCATGGCCCCCACCTCATCACAAAATTCTTGTAGACACAAAAAAAATTAATGGAAGGACTTTTAAAAATGCTCTGTGTGTATTTTGTGCTACAACATGGCATTGTTCGTCATGTTCAACCACAGCTACACTTTCTGTAACGGAGTCCTTGGATAAACACATTTTAAAACTCTAGATGACATTTAATCCATTGTTTCCTATGGGACTTTCCAAGTGTTGAGGGAGGCCAAAAGCTTCACTCAATCAATCCAGGTGTCTTCTTCATTGAGACAAAAATTAAATTAAATTATTTACCAAACTATCTGACCTCTTCTCTTCCTCATTCCTTTGTGCTGAAATAGTGAAAGCAGCATGCCAAAATAAAACATTGTATGAAAGAAAGGAATTTTCCATACCCTGCATAGCCAGCCCTGAGCTTCAAAACCTTAGGTGCTTAGGACTAACCTACCTGTGATGGCCTCCTCCTCCTCCTCCTCCTCCTCCTCCTCCTCCTCCTCCTCCTCCTCCTCCTTCTTCTTCTCCTTCTCCTCCTCCCCCTCCTCCTCCTTCTCCTCCTTCCCTTTCCCCTCCCCCCCCCCCTCCTTTGAAACAGGGTCTCACACTGTAGCCCAGGTAGGCCTTGAATTCAAAGTGATCCTCCCGCTTCATTCAGCCTGTTGAGTGTCAGTCACCCACACCAGGCTTAGCTGCCATGTAACATCTGGGAAGTAGTCTCAAGCTACCTTTGTAAGATTATTTCCATTATAACTATATACATAATCCCCTTCAACCAAACTGCAATCTATTAGACTCCTATTGCTTAAAGACAACATTTCTTTTGTATTTTTAAAAAATATTTATTATTTATTATGTATACAGTGTTCTGCCTGCACTCATCCAGAAGATGGCACCAGATCTCATTACAGATGGTAGTGAGCCACCATGTGGTTGCTAGGAATTGAACTCAGGACCTCTGGAAGAGCAGTCAGTGCTCTTATCCTCTGAGCCATCTCTCCAGCCCATTCTTTTGTATTTTTTGACAGCAAAATAGGTATAAAGTAGTTTGTCACTAGAATCCTGATTTACATTCCTCTGATGACTAATTATGTTGAATATCTTCATATATTTATTGACTGTTAAGTTTTCTCATCTAGAAATGGCTTTTATTGATTAGTAGAAACTACATCTTTTTGAGTCTATATATTCTTGATTTTAATTTTATTGTTTTATTATTTTAATTAGTTAATGAAGTAGTGTGGGGGGTGGGGGGTGTTTGTGTGTGGGGGGTGTGTGTGTGTGTGTGTGTGTGTGTGTGTGTGTGTGTCAGAAGAGGACACATAATCCCTGGATTTGGAGTTAAAGGCAGTGTGAATCATTCAACACAAGTGCGGGGAACTGAACTCAGGCGCTCCAGAGGAGTAGCAAATGTGCTTTTTTTGTTTGTTTTTTGAAACAGGATTTCTATGTGTAGACCTGGCTTTCCTGGAACTCACTCTGTAGACCAGGCTGGCCTCGAACTCACAGAGATCCGCCTGCCTCTGCCTCCTGAGTGCTGGGATTAAAGGCATGCGCCGCCTCCGCCACCGCCGCCGCCGCCACCACCACCCAGCTCCTTAGGGTTTTCTGTATAGACAAGCTTGGTATGTGGCTGTTTCTCACTCCACACCCCTTCACTTCTTTTTCTTCCACTGTTACATCAGCTGGGGTCTACAGTAATATTAATTACAGTTTGTAAGAAATGACACCCTTTCCTTGTTTCCTATCTTAAGGCAAAAGAATCCAGTTTTTTAAGTCATTCGGTGTGGCATTATCATTAGGCGCTAATGCTGTGGCCTTAGCAATCCCTTTCTCTATTCTCCCAAGTGTGTTTATCACTGGAGAGTGGACTTCTTAAAACACTTCTTAATTTTATGTGTATGGGTGCTTTGTCTGCGCGTCTGTCTGTGTACCGCGTACATACCTGGTCCCCGAGGAAGCCAGAAGAGAGCTTCGGATCCCCTGGTACTGGAGTAGCAGATGGTGGTGAGGCACCATGTGGGTGCTGGGAATTGAACCCTGGTCCTCAGGAAGAGAAGTCAGTGCTCTTAACTGCTGAGCCATCTCTCCAGCCCCGAGTGGACACTTTAAGAGGCTCTTTTCTGCATGTATTTTGATGATCATATGCTTTGTGGTTTAGTACATTTATATGATGAATTGCATTTGTTGCTTTTTAAATCTTATACCATATTTACATTCCCTAGATAAAATCAATTTTTTCATAAAAACTAATTTCTCGCAGTTATGGTTAGAATAGGACTGGATTTGCTTTGCTGATATTTAAAAAGTCATTTTATAGTTATCTGTTCTTATTCTCTATCCCGCACATCTGTTCCTGCCTTCCTTCTCCCTTCAGCTTGGGGGAACTTCCTTGAATGCTCTTGGAGGAACATCTGCATTGATGAATTCCCTCGGGTTCCATTTGTCTGCGTTTCTGTATTTAGGATGCTGTAGTGGTGATTTTCTTTTTCTCTCGATACTTTGAAGATGCTGAACTGTTGTTCTGATCTTACAGAATTTCTGACAATAGCTTGACTGTCTTACGTTTTTGTTCTGTCTTTTTTCACATCTGCTCTTTTTAAGTTTCTCTCTTGCAGTGATATTCAGAGCTTTGTTATAAGGACGCATCTCTGTTTTAAAATGTATTTACTTTGTTTGAATTCTTGAATATGGTAGTTTATAGTTTTTAGGATATTTAAAAATGTTTAGTTATTATTTTCCCTTTAATTTCTAATTTTTTATTTCTTGTTTCCTTCTGGAGTTCCAGTTGTATGTATTTCATAGCTTGATATACATGTGTATGTAGGTGTATCGTGGTGATATTTTGTGTTCTGACAAATAAAGCTTGCCTGAAGATCAGAGGGCAGAGCTAGCCATTAGTTAACCATAGAGGTCTGGAGGTCTATATAGACAGGAGACAGGAAGTGATATGGCTGGGCAGAGAGAGAGGACTATAAGGTGGGCAGAGACAAGACCTTGGCCCCTTTTCGGTCTGAGGACTCATGGAGGTAAGAGGTGACTTTGGCTGATCCTTTACTGCTCTGAACTTTCCACATTTACCCTGACATCTGACTCTGGGTTTTTATTATTAAGACTAATTAGAATTCGTGCTGCAGTGTATATATGTATATGCATGTAGATGTATACGTGCATGCTTTTGCTGCTGTTTTGGTGGTGCTGAGGATGGATCAAAAGGCCTGTCACATCTGGACAAGTGCTGTCTCTCTGAGTCACATCCCTAGCCTTGTTTTGTTTTGTTTTGTTTGTAATTGAACCCCCTATCCCCCCCCACACACACCTCATAGTCCATTGTGGGTGGCTTCTGTCTTTGAATTAAATGGCTTTTTCTCTTGACTTACTTGGTTTCCTATTTATCCTGTTGAGTCATTTCCACTCTCTTTACTTTGCTGTGCTCCACTTCTCTTTCAGGTTTAGTACTGGGAGTTTTGTTTGGGGTCTCAGACACCCAGGCTCTTTTTCAGATTTTCCTCTATTCACATTATGCCGTGGATTCTCTCTGGAGTAATCAGAGCTGAGCTGGCTTCTTTAGCTTTTCTCAGAGGTCATCGTCCTGCCCTGACTTGTCCGGTGTGTAAACAGACACTGGCGCATATGTGTAGGTTGGTTTTTCGGTGTTTAATACAGAGGGATGGAGGGAGCCTCTGTTCATCCTGACTATGCCTTCAATGTAGAAAGACATGTCTGCCAGGTGCAGAACTCTAGCCCGGTGACACTTCCACTTTAAGATCTTTAGCTTTTCAGTGTGTCAGAGATAGCTTCTGATTCATGTTGTTGACAAAAAAGTATTATTCTGTTTCCAGTTTAACTTCTCCCCGTCACCAACCACATCATCCCGTTTCTTTTCACATTTAGTATTTTTTGAATCCTAGATGGAATCCAGAGCCTTATAACTCTCTCTCTCTCTCTCTCTCTCTCTCTCTCTCTCTCTCTCTCTCTCTCTCTCACCACAGGCAAGCCTGTTATTATTGTCTGTTGAACATTTTTAATTCACGTTTTGTGCATTGGGATAGTCCCCTCCCTCCCTCCCTCCCTCCCTCCCTCCCTCCCTCCCTCTCCCTCTCTCCATCTCTTCCTCCCTCCTTCCATGCTAGCAGTTAAATCCAGACCTCAGTCCTGATCAGGACTGCCAATCAGCCAAACCCCCAAACATACTTTACTGATCATCTTGTAGCATGGTCCGTAAAGCGTCTCTAAGTACTGTCCAGAGTGGCCACGACCACTGATTGTTTTTTCCCAGTCACTTCCCTGTTCTGCCTGCTCCAGCCTCTGAAAAGTGTTTGTTTTTTTCCTACGTTATTCCCCACTTTCTAAATGAAGTCAGTGCACAAGTCCAAAGCCAGTGACTGTGTCATTTTTGTCAGAAACACAAGTTTAGTTAGTTGTATTATTAAGAAAGACTGTCCAATTAAAAAATGCAAATAACATTTTGGTGTTTTTATGCACTAACCAATGGAAATAGATCATGGACCTTAATGACTAATTCAACCCTATACTCCAGAGATCCCTTTCAAATAAATTGAAAAAATTTTACATTTATTTTCCCTTTGATTTCATACAATGTTGAAAACCCAAGTTGTTCAACAATGCATAATTTTTGGTACATTACACAGTTGTGGGGCTGGTAGATGACTTTTTTCTCTAATTCACCCATTTCTTCTGTGTATTCTAAAAAATATTACACGCCACAGTATTCCTTGTTTGGTACAGACACAAAGACACTAACTCTTCTCGAATCAAAGGGGCGTGTGACACTCAATCAGCACCTAGAGCTGACTCAGTGTTTCCCTTCTTCCTCCCCTTATAACCGTCCCTTTCTGTGTGTGTGCAATCACAAGCCTTCTTTAATATTTGGACCGTTCTTCACCTTCTCCGCATCTATTGTTTCCACGCCAACAACTTTACATTGAGACTTATTTTGCTGTCCTCTGTTTAACACAAAGTATTTGTCCCATTCTCAATTGTTTGAAATTATTTCTGTACACGTCAAATCGCTAGTAGGATGTGAGTTCCTTCAAAGCAAAGCCTAAACCTTAATGATTTCGGGCACTCAGCACCTCGCACTGTGGCTGTCAAACCTAGTGCCTGGTAAAGCACTGCTTAATGAATGAGGGAGGAGATTGAAAGGGCCTCCGGTGACCCACCTGAGTCACCAATGTCTGCCGCTCATGTTGACCTCTCCCCTGAGGTGTAGGTGTGCGCAGAGTTAGTAGTGAGGCTCCATGTCCTCTCCCCTTCTCAGTGATGTGTCTCTGCTCCTGCCACCTCTCCAGTCTCCCTTGGTCACTGAGGACACAAAAGCTTCTGGAAGCAGTGCGTAGCAGGCCCCATTAGTTTTGTAGGGGACCCCGCCCATGAGTGTATTTAAACAGTAGTTTCTCAGCTCCTCTCTAAAAAACCCCTGCCCAGAGCCTTTCCTCTCTATTCACTCCTCTCTGTGACGTGTCCGATTATTGGGTGATGGTCACTCCTCACTTGCAGAACCGAATTTCGATCTGCTGTATTCCTTGGGACCCGAGTGAGGTGGTGGCCATGGAGCAGTTTGAGCAAAGGACGGATGGCCTGTCGAAGGCAGTTTCTCAGGTGTTTGCAGAGTCACGCCTTCTCCATATCATGCACAGCCTGGGGTACTGGAGGTGTGACACTGAGTAAGCACTTTGATGTGTAGTTCCTTTAGATATTGTATGTGCATGAATATGTGTGTGCATGCATATGTGTGCTTGTGTGTGTGCATATATGTGTGTGTTGTGAGTGTGTGTTGTGAGTGTGTGTGTGCACGTGTGTGTATGTGTGTGTGTTCATATTGTATGTGCATGAATATGTGTGTACATACATATATGTGCTTGTCTGTGTGCATATATTGTGTGTTGTGAGTGTGTGTGCGCACGTGTGTGTGTGTGTGTGTGTGTGTGTGTGTGTGTGTATAAGAAGCTCTGGAAATTAAAAGGGAAATCCTGCCTTTGAAGAGTACTGTGTATCAGACAGAAAGAAATGTTTGAGCTAGGTCTTTCAGGGTTGATTAGGAGTTCATCAAGCAAAAGAGACTGGAATTCAGTAGGGAGAAGTCACCGAAATATGACAGACACCTGAGGGAACCATTTAAAGGAGGAAACATTTGCCTTCAGCTTAGGGTTGCTGATGTTTTGATCTGCTCTCTGTTGGCACAGAGGATTTGGACCTAATTGAGGCAGAGCATCATGGAAGGGAGGGTGTGATGGAGCAGAACTGCTCAGCTCATGATGGCAGAGAAATGCAGAGACCAAGGACCAGGAGCAGGATGAGCCCTCCAAGAACACAGTGACTACTTCCTTCCAGGCCCTATCTCCTGCTTCCACTTCCCAATGATACCATCAAATAGGAACATATCAATGGAGTAGCTCATTGATTAGGCCGAGCCTTCATGATCCAATTTGTTCCCTAAATTATAACTTCTGAATATTGCACTGGGGAACCAAGTCTTCAACACACGTGTTTTGAGAATACATTTCATATCCAAACCATGATCATGTGCAAAGTCACGTGTCTAAATTAGGGTTTCTATTGCTATAAAGAGACACCATGACCACAGCAACTCTTATAAAGGAAAACATTTAATTGGGGATGGCTTACAGTTCAGAGGTCTAGTCCATTATCACCATGGTGGGAAACAAGGCAGTGTGCAGGCAGACATGGTGCTGGAGAAGGAGCTGAGAGTTCTATATATTGATCTGCAGGCAATGGAAGGAGACTGAGTGTTTCATTAGGCATAGCTTGAGCATATGAGACCTCAAAGCCTGGCCCCACAGTGACACACTTCCTCCAACAATGACACCCCTCCTAACAGCGCCACTCCCTATGGGCCAAGCATTCAAACACATGAGTTTATAGAGGCCATACTTATTCAAACCACCACAGCATGGAAACCTGAAAGACTATGGTTTGCATGGAAGGGAGGCTGTGAGAAGAAATTGGTGGGAATATTAAATTAAACTATAGTCTGCACTTTATTTAATTAAAGAAAATTGTTACATATTTGTTTATTTTGTTTGCATGGGGTACAATGCACACATGCCACAGCATGTATGTAGAATTCAGAGGACAGCTCACAGGAGCCTGTGTATCATGAATTATTAGAAGGCCTTTTTAATAAAAAGGAATCTGGAGCCAGATATTAGGGTGAACACTGAAAGATCAGAGAAACAGAACCAGCCACAGCTAACCTCACCTCGCCAATTCCTCAGCTGATCCTGTTTCCTCAAACTGGAAGCCTCTGAGTTCTCATCCAAATGGATCTCAGCTGAACTGCTGCTCAAAAGCCTAAAAGCTTAACCAGGCCTCACGCCTTATATACTTCCTGCCATCATTTCCTGGGGTTAAAGTGGTGTGTCACCATGCCAGGCTGTTTCCAGTGTGGCTTTGAACTCAGAGAGATCTGGATGGATCTCTCCTTCCGGAATGCTAGGATTAAAAGCGTGTGTGCCACCATTTTCTGGCCTCTACCTTTATCTAGCGGCTGTTCTGTTCTCTGACCCCAGATAAGTTTATTAGGGTGCACAACATTTTGGGGAACACAATATCACCACAAGTCAGTTCTCTCCTTCCACCTCGTGAGTCCCGAGGATCAAACTCAGGTGGCCAGTCTTGGAAGAAGGCACCTTTACCAGCTGAGCCAGCTCACTGGCCCAAGTCTGCACTGTTTATGACCTGCTAAGAAATAGGGAATTTCCTCCCTCAAGCCCAAGCCTCCCAAAGCTCAGTTACAGTCTTACTTTCACACTCTTCCTGGAACTATTTAGTGCTTTTTACTAACTCTCTTCTTTAAATCAACTTTAACTGGCCTCACTTAGAAATGTTACTATAGAATACTTTGTTACTTTAAAAATAGTGCATTGGTATGCATAAATGATGGTATATAGGGAGTATGAGAAGGAACACTTGGAAGGAAAGCATCATTGATTTTATGAACTGTGGTGGGTATTGTGTTCCCTGAAATATTGTGTGTTCCCCGAAATAAACATATCTGGGGGCAGAGAACAGACAGCCACTAGAACAAAGCCAAAAATTGTGGCTAGAAAATGGGAAGAGTAAGCCATAGCAGAAGTTAGGCGGTGGTGGTGCATGCCTTTAATCCCAGCACTTGGGAGGCAGAGCCAGGTGGATCTCTGAGTTCAAGGCCACTTTAGAAACAGCTAAGCATGGTGACCCACACCTTTTATCCCAGAAACCCAACCTTTAATCCCAGGGAGTGGGGGCAGAAAGAGAAAGGTATATGAGGCGTGAGGACCAGGAACTAAGTGAGTGAAGCATGTAGTTAGTTAAGCATGTGGTTGGTTAAGCATTCAGGCTTTGGAGCAACACAGTTCAGCTGAGATTCATGTGGAGGAGGACTCAGAAGCTTCCAGCCTGAGGAAAAAGGATCACCTGAGGAACTAGCAAGGTGAGATAGCTGTGGCTTGTTCTCTGTCTCTGATCTTCCAGCATTCACCCCAATAACTGGCCTTGGGTTTGAGTTTCATTAATAAGAACACTTAAGATTCATGCTACAATGAACAAAAACCCTTCCTGGTTCCCATGCTCTGTTTATCCCCTGCCTGGGTCATCTCCTTCTGTCCTGCACCTGTCTTCATCAGTCTGGATTTCATATTCCTTATTCTGCTGCTTTTTGAAGAACTCTCAACTCTGTCTGTGTGTAGGCTTGCCTGATTTTGATGTCTTGAATGGGTCCCCCCATAGACTCTCATGATACTTAGTGTGGTGGCGCTGAGGCAGGGATTCTGTGATGGAGGGTGATTCTGGTATCACAGCCCAGCCCGGGGAGGCAATGGTCATCTCCCAGGGTAAGTTCTCACAAGAACATGCTGTTCTAAAAATAGCAAGATTGGTCCTCTGCCCCATCTCTGCCTTCCTGTCTTGCCATGGAGTCCCTGGCACTGGAACATGTTCTGACTTCGATGCCACCCACTGTGTAGAGACAGCACCAAAGGGGCTCTCACCAGAGGCCAGACAGACAGGACCACTGATTTTGGACTTTCAGCTTCCAAAACTGTGCAATGAGTACCCCATATCCCATACCCCTTTTAAAATAAAGTGCCAACTTCATGCACTTTTTGTAGCAACAAAAAGGCCTTATCAGTATACTGTTTACCTTTGGGTTTGAGCTTTAGGTTTTGATACTTGTCACAGTCTCAGAAGACAGAGTTCCAGGACCTAGATTAAAGCAGGCAGAGCAGGAAAGGGTGAAGACAGCTATTTCAAGGTAGAATTGTGGAAACTAAGCGACCATTCAAAAGAAATAGGTTTTATAAAATCAGATTTTCTTTAGAAATTGGTACTGTAAGCCGCGTGAAGTGGCTCACATCTTTAATCCCAGCCTCAAGAGGCACAGGCAGATCAATCTCTGAGTTCGAGGCCAGCAAGTTCTGGGACAGCCAGGGCTACACAGATAAAACCTGTCTTGAAAAATTGAAAAAAAAAAAAAAAAGAAAGAAAGAAAGGAAGGAAGGAAGGAAGGAAGGAAGGAAGGAAGGAAGAAAGAAAGAAAGAAAGAAAGAAAGAAAGAAAGAAAGAAAGAAAGAAAGAAAGAAAGAAAGCCAGGTGGTGGTGCACACCTTTAATCCCAGCACTCAGGAGGCAGAGATAGGTGGATCTCTGTGAGTTTAAGGCCAGCCTGAACTACGGAATAAGTTCCAGAAAAGGCTCCAAAGCTATACAAAGAGGAAAAAAGAAAAAGAAAAGAAAGAAATTGGCACTGTATAAAATTTCTAATATTAAAAAATTAAGACCTTATTTTATTTATTGACATATTTTGTGTTTTGACAGTTGCATTCAGGGATCCCTGGGTTTAAGGAAATGAAAAAAACAAAGCCATGGGCTTTTCCCCTGTAAAACCCATCTTGTGCCTTTAAAGACAAGAAGGCGACATTGTCTGCTCTGCAGTGGCTTTAGAGTGTGGGATCTTATGACCCAACTGTGTAGCTTACATGCAGATCGTGGTTGCTTAGCTCTAAGATAAGTCTTTCTCTCCAGGCCATAATATATTGAATTTGCCTTTTGAATTCCACCACACCCAGCTTTGTTTTAAAATACAAATCTCATGGTCTTTTTGCAGACCATCTATACAATATCACTATTATTTTCACAGCATCTTTATCGGAAAGCCCCGACAATTTGGGCGATATTTACAAACTGTAGTTAGTTAATTTAAGGCTGTCTACACTAAGAGAGTTTTTAACTTTAAAATAAGAGGTTGATTTAGCCAATTTTATTGAAACTAAAGTAATTAACTTGTGATTTGTGGTTGGCTCAGAAGAGTCACCCACCGGAAGGAGTATGATCTGGGTGCTGCCCAAGCCCTCACAGCAAATCTGATTGGGTGATTTGAGCAAAATAAAATGGATTGGAAGGAGCAGTTTCCATCCAGAAAGCCATTTGTACCACACCAATTAGCCTTGCAAACCAGTTGGACTTGCTGGGTCAGAAAGCAGCCACGCAACAGAACTTAAAAATATATAAAATGATCTCTTATGAAATGCCAGTGGAATATAATAATTGCCCTATTAATATTAATAGGTCGACTTTAGAGAGCCAATATCTTCCCATGTTCCTCATAATTTAAACAATTCCTCCAGTAAAAACTGGTTATTCACTAAAGTTACAGACTGGAAAACACAGCCATCGGAGATAAAATGCCTTAGATGAATTAGCAGTGTTCACCAGTAGTGACATTACAGTAGATCCCAGTGGTTCTGCATGCCAGTACTTGGCTGTGGGCCGCTTCGCCTTTCCAATTCAATTAGAGCAACATTCATTTAGTCCCATTCTGTAGAAGTGCTGTGCTATCCTGTTGGTGCCAGACTGTGTCCCCAGTGGGCCGAGCAGCGTTGGAGGACCCCACCAGTTTGTAGCAGGGTTTCATGTGATAGGAAGATAGCATTTGTCTTCCAAATGGTTTAACTGGGAGGAAGAAGATACAGTTCACTCTGAACAGAGAACATCCATTGCCCTGTCTTCCCCAGTGGAAACTTAGACGAATGTGCAGCTAAGTGCAGGGAAGGAGTTGGTGTTTTGAGAGAGTTTCATAGGTAAAGTCTTCAAATCTATTTGATGTGAGAAACAAAAACCTGTAACTGAATCTTAACAAGACATGAAGCATTCAGAGTTTAGAGGCCATGTCCATGGGTTGAAACACTTTTTTTTTTTTCTGCATCTGCATATGTGTAGTAATTATTCCTGGAGTTTTCCTCCCTGAACAGAGAGGAAAATTCTCTGACCAGAACAAGCTCATTTCTATCTGTACTTTAAAAATGTCTAGTCGGGCACAATGGCTTACATCTGAACTCTCACCCTTGGGACTGAGGCAGGGCAATTGCTATGAGTTCAAGGCCAGCCTCGGTTACACAATGAGAGGTCATGTCTTGAAAAGCAAACAAAACATTGTTTGCATCTCTTGATGACTGCTGATGGAAAGGGGGCAGGGAAGTCAGGAAGCAGCTAGAAGAGCCGACAAAAGGGTTTTTTAAAATCCCACCTATTTGAATGTTTCAATCGTAACAGAAATCCACTTAATTGTTATGACCTGCTTTTGGTACTGGAAGCTAACAGGTATAATTAAAGTTTCAAGCCTAGTTGTTGGGTGCTCTGTCCAGAAAGATGCTTTTAGGAGCTCAGGCACCGTTTACCTTATAAAAATCACCCTGACTTTGTGCCCTCATTTATAGGACAGCTGTTAAAGCTATGATGTCTAGATCAGGCTACCACAAACACAAGCCCAGCAGAACTTCTCAACACCGAAGGCCTTGAAAGCATGCTTGGCTGGGAGGGGAGAGAAAGTGTTTACATTTCACGGTGTTTCCCCTGCCCTCTTCTTCTCTTGTCATTCCCCACCCACCCACCCCCAATCTTCCCTCTTAGGCTATTCATGGACACAGTCTCACTCTATAGTTGAACCTCAGACTCATAGACATCCTCCTTCCTCATTCTCCCAAGCCCTGGGATTGCCTTGTGAACTATCTGGGCATGGAGGCACAGCTGTTTCTACGTCCATTCAATCCATTAAAACATGGAGCTTTGATTTACTTTTTCCGTCTAGTGATCATTTGGCTGCTACTCCATAGAACAGGTCACAGAACTACATTTTGAAACTAGAAACCTGAAAGCAAAAGAGGAGGACAATTGGTGTTTTTCTGTCTGGGTCCCTCTGTGTGAGACCATCTACACTCCTTCTTTGAACTCAAGTATGCCTAGGCAGGGCCCTGTTTACCTGGGAACTACGAAAACCATCTCATCATGGCTTAGCAGTCAGGTATCCGAAATAGAGGAGCTTTACTGGTGTTACCCAAGGGAGGAGCATGGCTCAGGAAGGGAGAGGCATTACCTGGGATCACCAGACAAAAACTGCATCTCCACTCAGATCTGACCTCACCTCTTTCCATCTGTTTCCCTGATCACAAATGGAGCCTGTGGATTCTGAGTTACCCCTGGGTCTCCACTCTTGGCCCTCATCCTAGCTTTCCTTCCTACTCTATCAGACAACTGGGAAGGGGTTCTAGAATAAATGGAAACTTTAATCCATGACTTGATGTCGAGTTCTAATGTTTAAACTTCTCTCTCAAACCAGTCCCTTTTCAAAGGGAATGATGCCTAGGTATTCCAGAAATTACTGTTTGTTTTCTCTTAACTCTGAATAAGAATGGTTTCTTTCTCTGTGGGATGATGAAGATAATACATAACTTACTGAATGTCTGTTGTATCCCAGGTACTATCCTAGCTCCTTATATGCACTAACTTATTAAGTCTCATTTCAACCACATGATGTAAATGATGTTATCATCCTCATTGTACAGACAGAGAATCCAAGGAATGGAACACAAATCTGTTTGTATATACACTTCCCCTTTCTATTAAAAAAAAATGACAAAATAATCAATAAGGAAGACAAAAATTCTACCTGTTTCTAATAAAACTTCACGGTTTACTCAATAAAAATAAAACACAAAATGAAACAAGGAAAAAGTGTGTCATCCTTCAGGATCCTAGCACCGTGCTAAGTGTATCACTGTACGTAAATGTATATTCAACTAACTCCTAAAATCCTCTCGGGTGTGGAGTTGTGGATATCAAAGCAGGAGATAAAAGAGAGATGAAAACTGTGTCCACAAGGTGGCACTCATCCTTCCAAACAAAGGGTACGGGTGGGAACCCTTCAGACTGTGTTCTCAGCACTGCTGGAAGACTGGGTGCTTGGTGGCCTTTAGTTTCTCAGGCTGAGAGCTTTTCATTGAGGCAAGCTGAGAAGCTCGATGTCCTCAAGATATCCTCAAGGGTGCTCTACCTGTTCTGCTCAACATGTTTAGAGGCCCAGGGCTCAGCTTCAAACCCAAATTTAACTGCAATTTTCTTCTGATATCAGGCCTACCACTAACTAGTTGTATGACCTCAGGAAGGTTATTGAACCTTCCTACGGCCTAGGGTCCTCATCCATGAAATGGTGACAGTCGTTAGACCCACCTCATTCCGCATCACATGCTCACAGAGGACCCCTTCATGGCCTATGAGATAGTAACTTCTGTAGCTGGCTGTCAGATACAACTGTAATTTCTCTTGGCTCGGAGTACACCGTTGAGGACAGCAACTTAGCTTCCTTCTTTAAACAAGTGTCTACGAGTTGTTAGCTGGTCGGGAGAGCCAGAGATACTGGTTTGCATCTCCAGCCAGCTAGCTAGTCACAAGCTGAAGACCTAGGAGGGAAGATAATGACAGCAAAGTAAAATTTTTTTATGGAAATAATTTTAAAAACTGCAAAGAAAGGCAAAGCAAATGGTTTGCAAATTCAAACATCTGAGCAAAGCATGGGGTAAAGGGGCTGAGAGCTCAAGAGACCACTTACTGGATAGAAGGGTGCTTCAGAGGGCTTTAAACAGGGCAGTGGGGGAGGGGGACATCAGATGATATGGTTCTATGAAGACCAATTTTTAAAATGACTGAGAAGTAGAAAACAGACTTGTTCAATGTGGTAACACACTTTGAAGGGAGACAGAGATCTAGTGGTCTCCCTATTCAAGTCCATCTTCTTCAGTTCTCTAAAGGTGGGTAAGGCGTGAGCTGTCATAACTAAGCAGTCCAGCCAACGTAAGGTCCTGCTTGTCATCAATGTGTAGGCTCAGACCCACTGGCAAGGCCAGACAACAGGGTGTAAATTTTCCTGGAGACAAGTTCCTCTTCTGGCTGGCGCTGTGTCCCCAGCCTTTCCTTCTCCCAGTGTGAGATTCCTGGGGATATTTCTGTTTCTTGAGATCCATTGTTTCAAGAGTCTGATAGTCGAGGGAGAGGCTCACGTATCTGCTCAAACTGTTTTCCTTCCTGCCCAGACGGTTGCATTCCCCCACTCAGAAGTTGAGGAAGCATCATGAGAAGTGAACTGAAGAAGTGAGATGGCATTGGAAACACCACTCAAAAGCTTTGTATTATTTCAGCCCCAGAAGGAGCAAACCAACGGCAGGAAACGGATAGATGTGACAGGCTCGGAAGACCCGTAGACTAGACAGGCTTGGTAGACCAGATGTCTGAAGGGCAGAGTCAAGGTTTAAACAGGAGGCTTCATGGTGTTGTCATCCCCCAAGACAGACTCTTGTACAAGCAGAAGTTTGGGAGTGAGATTCATGTCTAGGTGAGTTTTCCATTCAAGAGGAACAGTTGAGTCCAGGCTGTGCCTTTTTCTAAGTTACTCCATACTGTATAAAACGGTGGTTTCCCAGGCTATCTCTTGCTCTCAGAAAAATTTGCCATCTTACAAATAGCTTTTGACTCCATTTTGAGGGGGAAAGACAACTGTAGCCCTTGGGTGGACCCATAAACCTCACCATCTTTCCAGCAGCACCCATGCAGCACAAGCTAATAAATGCCTCATTTCTGGGAACAGAAAGGGTGAACTGAGAATGGATGGGTGAGAGAGTACTTGACTGTATTAAGATCATATCAGGGAAGCCAGGCCAGAGAACTTATCAGTCACACCAGGCCAAGGAAAGGCTGTAACTTCCTCTTGCTGCTATAACATGCTGGGCACCTAGCACTGTGGTGGCATGGTGCCACTGACCTGACACTCACTGTGTGTCAAGGACGGAGAGGCAGAGAGCTCTTAACTGTCCTGTAGTTTCAGCTTGGCTAGGTCCTATCTGGACCTGCATCAGGTGTTTTTGCTTCACATCTGGACTCCACAGTGGAGCCTTTTTTTCAGCTTAGGCCCCTGCAGCAACTGGTCTTGGGCTGTCACCTTGGCTGTGCAGTCTCCATTAGCATTTACATCAATCCACTTCTGAAACCCTCTGAACTCTGCTATAGCCTCTTAAGTCATATTCATTCGTAAACCACATATATTGTATATGTAAAAAGATGTGTTTACTCTGTGATGTAAGAGATACTCTTCAGCAATTAAGATTGGAAGGGAAGAACCCATTTTTGCCTCTGCCAGATTACCAATGTAGGTGAGATTGTCTGGAAAATGCCACCCTTGAAAACACTGGACTTTGTGAACTTGTTCAGTAAACTTGGTTGTGGAAAGACACAGCCATGTTCATCCATGCTTCTGGCCTGGTGCACTCAGGGCAGGAATTGTTCTAATAAGGAGGGATTGGCTCAGTGGTTAAGAGTACTTGCTGCTCTTGCAGAGGACCTGGGTTCAATTCCCAGCACCCACGTGGCAGCTCAACCCCCTCTGGAATCTACCACCTTCTTCTGATCTGTTAGCATCAGGCATACATGTGGTAGACAGACATTCATGCAGGCAAAACACCCGTACACAGAAAAATAGAAAGAAGGAGGAGAAAGAAAGGAAGGAAGAATGCCAGGTGGTAGTGATGCATGCCTTTAATCCCAGCACCTGGGAGGCAGTGGCAGGCAGATCTCTATGACTTCAAGGCCAGCCTGGTCTACAGGGTGAGTTCCAAGATAGTCAGAGTTGTTACACAGAGAAACCCTGTCTAGAAAGAGGAAGAGGAGGAGGAGGAGGGAATGAATGGAGGAAGGAAGGAAGTTGTTAGTTCTAATAGGGGCTGGAGAGATGGTCAGTGCTAAATTTGTATACTTTCTCCCTTGCTAGATATTGTGATGGGAACGAGGACAGTTGAAGGGGGGGGGGGTGGGGTGGCTAGAGCACTGGGGAATTCAGGCCTGCCTGGATGGCCCTGTTTTCCTGACTACAGCAGCCTGTTCTGTCCAGGAGCTTGAGCCTGGTTTCAGCTAGTCAGGAAAAGTCCTCTTCTCTGCTTGGGACTGTCCAACTGTGCTTGTCGGTTGTCTAATGGCATCGGGCAGCAGTTCCAAGGACGCAGTTGTACCCAGGCTTCTCCATTTTTGGCTGTAGCTGCAGAGCTCAGGGGCAGTTGTGGGGCCTTCGGGCAGCTGGGACCCATTGGAGAGGGAACTCCTGCCACTACCAATTGATTAGACACACCAAGAATAACACTATTCATGTTTACATCACCAGGTATAAAATGTGTCACATTTTGCATTTGGGCACCAATGAAGAATATAAAAATGTAAAAGAGACAGTAACGCAGCATGGAGGTTTGCTACCACACATGGAGGGCTGTGGCAGGGGAAGATGGTATCACTTCCATGTCATGGAAGCATAGTTCCTGCTGGTCTCTTCTCCTGTCTGACCATTATGCAAACTAGTTGCATCCAGCCCTTCAGGCAGCAGTGGCCACCACACTTTCCTCAGGGCTATTGTCAGATTGACTGACACTGGCTTTTCTCTCCAATGTGTGTCGTCCCCCCCCCCACACCCAGGACCTGCGTCAGTCCACACCAGCCCATAGCTTCCTCTGAGTGGCTCGAATGTTCATGTAAACAGTTGGCTGCAAAAGAATTTTGTTCCTGTGTTTTCTTGTAATCTTTTGACCCTTCCTTGTTTGGAAGCCAGATTGTGGGCATGTACTGACTCAGAGAATAAACATGTATCTTTCTGAGTCAAGCTCAAATGGACCAAAGCTGCAGGTAATAAAGTGTTCTCAAGCAAAGTTAATGGTTTCAGCAAACACACCATTATCCAGGAACAAGATTTCCCACCCCAGAGGGTCAGTTGGTGGATCAAGAGCATCAGGCTCTGCTGACTGTTATTGAGGACATCCAGAACATCGGCTGCAAGTTTGTTTTGGATGAGGACAGCAGAAACCTCAGTGACCAGGGTGACTGTCCCCAGCTGCAGGCAGGGCTTGAGGAGGCTTCAAGATTCCAGAAGTAGCTAGAGAAGTTGGCTCTGGAATCTGCCCTGATTCAGGAGGGCTGAGGCTGTCTCGCAGAGTGCCCTCTCCAGCTTGGTATGGATGGGCAAATGGTTCCCATGTCCTCATAAACGGCACAGAGTTTTTGAAGTGCTCTGCAAAGCCCCTAGTCTCACCCCAGGCCCCTGACATACAGGGGCCCCGGAAGGCACTGTGATAGCAGGGACAGGCAATAGCCCTTCAGGAACCCATTAGATGTGTCCAACCAATCAGCCCTTTGGGTTGCTGGACCTCCAAAGACTAGAAGAGGCAATACATCTATTTCCCACCTGCCCCCAGCTTTCTCCTTTCAAACTCAGAGCTCATAGAAAGTGAATCTCAGAACTGTTTCTGCCACTGAGAAAGCTTAAATATGATATTGAGAGTAGGTACTTTTTGCATTAATGTATCCTTTGGTTATTGAGAAATAAAACATCGTTTGCACATTTGAGTTTATGGGTGGAGATTTGTATCCATATGTGTGTGGTAGTTACCTTTCCCTGCATTAATGGCTGGTGTTCATTGCACCTAACAAGACTCCCTTCAAGAGAGAAAGCCCTGTAGCATAGAGGTTGTTTCCGCACTAAGCCAGAGCATCCCATCTTTTAGCTCTGACTCTATTTGGAATGTGCATAGTTTCCTCAAGTATTTGTTTTTCACATTAGTGATGAAAATATTTGTCCAGTACCTATCCATCTTGGTCACTGCTCTGTTGCTGTGAAGAGACACCATGACCAAGGCAACTCTTTTAGAGGAAAGCATTTAGCTGGGGCCGGCTTACAGTTTCAGAGGATTAGTCCATTATCATCGTGGTGGGGAGCATGGCAGCATGCTGGCAGCACTGGAGTAGTAGCTGAGAGCTACATGCTAATCGATAGACTGAGAAAAAGGGAGAGGAAGAGAGACCCAAACCGCACAGCCCATGCCAGTGACACGCTTCCTCCAACAAGGCCACACCTCCTAGTCCTTATAATCCTTTCAAACAGTTCTACCCTCCGGTGACCCAGCATCCATGTTTATAAGCCTATGGAGGCCATTCTTTCTCAAACCTCCACACTGCCATAGTCAAGGTTGTACTTCCACATCTTCCTGGGATGCAGTCTGTCAAGAGACTTGATTGGAAATAGATACAGGTTGTAGCTCAGTTCACTGAACATGCATTGACTTAAGCCCCCACATGGGGACATTACCTCCTGATTTTAAACACATGTATAATCTGATTGTAGGAATGATAAAGGTTGAGGTCAGGAAACATACAATATAGACGCACACAAATTGCATCCAGAAACTCAAAACCAGTAAAACTAGCAATAGCCATGTTTACATTTTGGTGCACATCTCTATTTAAGCCTTGTAAGAAAAAATGTATCTCAGCCAGGTGGTGGCACACGTCTTTAATCCCAGCACTCAAGAGGCAGAGGCAGGCAGATCTCTGTGAGTTCAAGGCCAGCCTGGTCTACAGAGCTAGTTCCAGGACAGCCAGAGCTACAGAGAGACACCCCATCTCAAAATAAATAAATAAATAAATAAATAAATAAATAAATAAATAAATAAATAAATAAATAGAAGGAAAGAAAAAGGAAAGAAAAAAGAGTATCATGATCTTTTGGAATTTGTTATTTTAAGAAATTCGTGATACAAAAGGGCTCATGAGGCCCCACTGCTCCTTGACTATTGACACTTAGGGTTGGCCTGGCAGGGGCTGGGGATTGCCATTTCCTTCAGTGTCACGCTACTGCAGTAAATAATCTCTCATCCATGCTCATGCAAGGAACCCAATTAAACTCAGTGGGTCACATACACTAAGAACGTGCAAACAGAAGAGTCACTTGTTGGGGAAAAGGAGGGTTTAATGGGAAACGGAGGAGAAATGAGAGAAAGCAAGTGGGGGTGGAAATGACTAAAATTCATTGTATGTATGTATGAAATTGTTAAAGAATAAAATTAAAGAAATAAAAAAATAAATATTAAAGAAATCTCTGACATATGATGAATGTCTTTGCATGTGTGTGTGTGTGCGCGCGCTCACAAGTGTGCTTGCTTTCTCCTAACAAGAATGAGGCATGATTTGAGAGTTTCAATGATCAAATATATCCTGTGACTAAAAGTATGATGTTGATAAAAAAACTGGATATTAATTTCAGACAATGAAAAAGGCTTTTTTTTTCTTTTGGTAGGTGAGTAGAATGGGAAATTAGGATCATCTATAGTTTATCCAGCCGTGTTATTTGGTAGCTTTGTGAACTTGGACAAATTTTTGGTTCTCTGAACTCTTGCAGTTTTAAAACTATTTCAGAGAGTTTCTGATGAAAGTCAAACAGGACAATATTTGCAAAATGTCAACTTACCCCAAGACAATCAACAAATAATGGGCACTGTGATTATTGTTGTTATAGAAGATGCTATGCTGCGTTGAAATTGCTAGTCTAGTCATGTCTTCCTCTCTGGACTATGACTGCCTGAGTCATGACCTCTGTTCTAACAGTTCTCTTGTCCTAGCAGAGAAATTCATGGAAGGTAAGCAATCTGTACGAGCTTGCCGGAAGAGAAACTAGCTATGGAAAGCGCCACACCAAGTGTCTTTCTCCCACAGTCCTTTACTCTCCCTGAGTAATCTAGCGCAAACTCTAACTGTAAACCATGAACATGCTTGGTATCGAGGCCAGATGTCACGTGTGCCGGGCCAGCACTTCGTCACAGAGCTACGTCACCACATTCAAACCTCCAAGTCTTCCAAGCAACATTTATTTCTATTTCGACTTTCAACCAAAGTTAACAACATTTAGTGAGCAATTTTTATGCATCAGCTTTTGCTCTAGAATTCTGCATGTTATTTAAACTACCTTATAAATTAGATCCTGTTTAATAGATGAGGGAGATTCAGAGAGGATGCTGTGGGCTCTGGGACTTCTGAGGTTTTCCTAAGGTCCCAGAGTAAATTCTTAGACCTTTGTCCTTCTATTTAAATGCCTGGATAGGAAGCAAAGAGGAGAGACAACCATGCATTTTTCTTTCTTTTTCGTGTAGAATTCTTTTTTGTTTATTTGTTTTTGTTTTGTTTTGTTTGTTGTTGTTTTTGAGAAACGGTTTATCTGTGTAGCCCTGACTGTCCTGGAATTTACTTGTAGACCAGGCTGGCCTCAAACTCAGAGTGCTGGGATTAAAGACATGTGCTACCGTACCTGGCTGAGTGTAGAATTCTTTTCAAGGAGTCTTTCTTTTTAATTCTAGAAAAACAAACAAGAGAAATTCTTGCTTCATTAATGATTTTACTCCTGCTGAGGCTCCAACCAGGTTGTTGGGAGGTTTTTCCCCTCTAGAGCCCCATCCGAGGAAGCCAATGAACCCCAGGCCTCTGCTGAGAGGCCTAGGCCGGAATTATTAATATTGAAATAGATTTGCAACACAGAGAAAACAGAAGTTCAAATCATACCTTTGAAAAAAACTGAAACCACCTGTAAGGTCAATAAACTTGAGACTGAAAGACATTCTGAATAAAAATGAACTGTCTCCAAAAGAAAATATTTCATCCCAGGTGATCCACACAGCAACCTTAATGTTGTTTGTCAACTATTTGCCTGTGTTTCTTTCCTACATGAGAAAAAGATGTGTTTTAAAAATAAGAAAAGTTGGAGCGTTGGTGAATGCCTTTAGTCCCAGTACTCAGGAGGCAGAGGCTGGTGGATCTCAGTGAGTTTGAGGCCAGCCTGATCTATAGTGTGAGTCCCAGGACAGCCAGAGCTGTTACACAGAAAAACCTTGTCTCAAAAAAAAAAAAAAAAAAAATCAAAAACCAAACAAACAACTGTTAATAAAAATAAAAGTCATGGAATTATGTTACTTCCAGACTCCATACTTGTTTTTTTGACTTGGGAAAATATTTTCATGTCCCTTTCCTTTCCCAAATGTCTTAAAAGACCTGTATCAGGATGGGAAACATCTTCTGAGTCCCAGAGTTCTCCTTGGCTTGGAAGAGCTAACTGGAGCATGTGCTGAGAGGGACCCTGAGAAGGATGCCTCAGAACGCTGTTTCCAAACATTCTATGCATACGTCCCTCATTTTCCCTCATTTATAACTACTGCAGCCATGTGATAGACAACACGTAATTCTAGAGAGCACTGTATTATGTTTTCTTCACACATGCTACAAAAGACATAAAACCCTCAGCTTTCAGAGAACAACTGCATGATGCTCCCCGAATTTATTACAAGGGTTTCTTAGAGTTTAATTCCAAAATAGAAAGAATGTAGGCCGCTGTATTAGCTTGAGGGAAAAGTGTTATTCTGCTATGAGGAATAAGTTAATTATAAGGAAAGACGGGGCGGGGAGGTGCACATCCTTGATTTATAGAATTTCCCTTATGTCTTAGTGAGGGTTTACTGTTGCTGTGATGAGACACCATGACCACAGCAACTTTCTTATAATGAAAACACTTCATTGTGATGGCTCATTTACAGTTTCAGAGGTCATCACGGCAGGGAGCATGGCAGCGTGTGGGCAGAGGTGGTGCTGGACCTGAGAGTCCTACATCTTGACCTAGAGACAACAGGAAGTCAACTGACTGTCACACTGAGAGAAGCCTGAAAAAAGAGACCTCAAAGCCCACCCCCACAGTGACCCACTTCTTCCAACAAGGCCACACCTCCTAATAGTGCCACTCCCTGTGAGCTGATGGGGGCCAAATACATTCAAACTGCCACACCTTATTTTCCCCAAGATTCCTGTAATAGTATCCAAACACATCATGCAAGAAAACTCCTTCATCTACTGTGATCGTTATCTGGTTTACCAATGAGAATTTGCAGATAAGTTATGAAGCAAACTTTTTAAACAATTTAATCATAGAAATAGGCAGTATCTGCTCAGAAGAACCTTCTGGATTAGAACCCAGAACCCTTCCATGGGGGGGAGAAATACTTTGAAAATCTTCCCTTTGTGGAACTTTCTGCTGAACATGAGATTGGGATTGCTTTTGAAGGAGAAAAGTGAGGTATGGGTGAAATAGAGGGGTGTGATGTACTCGGAGTGGCACGTGACACCTTCATTCCATCTGGTGCTTGCAAACTAATAATGTTGGACTCACATGAGCTTGCTGGAGTCCAACTCACACGTAAGACCCTGATGCTCTGATCTGACTGAGGAGCCAGCGAGGTCCTCACTTTTCAAGTGTGTCCATTGGTGCTGTGCAATCCACCGCCTTTCTCATTCACCAAGGAGACTGGATCCTGCAGATCCAGGGCATGCCGTGCAGCTAGTCATATCTCTAATGGCTCCTGTAGTCGGGCCCACACAGAGCTGGGTGACCACAGCAGAATCCAGTGGCCACCAGCGAGCAACCCCCCGCTGGCCTCATTCCATGCTGTGCAGGCGGAATAAACATGGCTATGAGGTCTTGACCGGCAGCTCTAGGCCATGTGACAGAGGTATGACGGGATTGGAAACAGGAGCAACAGACTTCTCAATTAGAAGGGAGGTAGCTCTTGTGGGAGGAGTGTGTCTGGTAGTCTTAATTAAGCATCAGATGTCAAAAGCCATGGCCTAATTAAAAGAAGGCCTTGGCACAATGAAGAGGTGGAGGGCAGCCCTCTGATCCTCATGGAAGATCATTCCTACAGTGTCTGTAGATGAAATGCCTGGATGGTCAGAAAAGGCATAACCAAATCAAACTAATATCGCACCAAACATTGTTGAATATTCTTGCCTTTTAACTGAATATTCTTACTGAATATCTTAGATCCCAGAGTTATATAACATGAATTATCCACTATTACATAAGACAAGTTATCCTAGCTCAAAACAACAAACTTATCCCACAGTTTTTGAATATCAGTAATTAAGTAGTTTGTCTAGATGGTTCTCTCTGGGGGGTCTGTCAGAAAGCAAGTCCCAGGGGCAGAGTCAGGGGCGGCCAATGTTTTCAGCATTTGACTCAGTGCTTGAGATGGCTTATTTAAGTGGCTGCTGGCAAGAGACGTCTGTTCCTCACCCCATGGACTGTTCCACGTGTTGCCTGAGTGTCCTCATGACATGGTATCTGCCTTTCCCTAGAGCAAGTGACCCAATGGCGAGACAGAAGCTGCAAAGCTTCCTCATCCGACTCTTATGACACGTCCTTTCTTCCACCAGATCCCATTCATTAGAAGGCGTGACTGACCTAAACGTGGAAATTAGCTTTGTCTTTTGAAAGAACTGTTGGAGAATGTGTAGGCATAGTTTAAACCCTTCCCATGCAGTATCTACTCAGGATGTCACAGCCCGGCTACGTGATTTGAGAAATCCATTGCAAAATAAAAATTTGAAACTCCTATGTAGGCATTGCTAAACATTTCAAGATAGTGACAGATATTAAATCAAGTGTCTCCTGGAATCAGTGTTAGGTACAGTGACCAAGAGAGAGGCCAGATCCACTGTTTAATAACTGGTAATTCTTGGGAACAGCATTTAATATCTCTGAACCTTAACTCTGTTTCTCTAAAATGGGCATGATTAATGAATTAAGTTTCCTATCAGTGGGGATGCTTCATTACAGAGCAGAATGAAGTCATTCCTGCATGTGGCTTTGTGTGGGTACTTAATGACACCGACATTATAATGATCTTTGGTGTTAGAAGAGTCGGGCAGGAACACATGACCAAGGTCAGTCATGTAGCTACTGATCATAAACATCTCAAAGCAGAAATAGCATGTCATGATATCAGCAGCACCAACATTGCCCAGCAGGGACTCATCTGCTCAGGAGTGTGAAACATGTCCTGTCAGTTACAGAAAGAATTGTTGAGAAGATGTATTTCTAAAATGGCACATTTTAAAATGCTCTACCATGCAGGACAAGGGGCTCTGTTTTAAGGAAACCCATATAGAAAGATTAAGGTTTCATTGGTTGTTTTAAGGAAAGGCACTCATTAGCACCCTTAGACATTGTTGCCATGATCTAGTTTCTATTAATAACTCAGTGGATGAGACTGAATATTAAAACAGAAACTTTCTCATAGCAATATTCTCTTTGGGCAGCTCAAAAAAAAAAAAAAAAAAAGCTAAGAATAGTCCTGCATGAAGCCTCCATTTTAATAACTGCAAAATAATTTTATAAAACACTATAGTGCCAAACTGACTTTTCATCTTCTTTCTTTTTTTTTTTTAATTAAGAGATTTTATGTGTGTTAGTGCACCCGAGAAGTCCGGAAGAGGGTGTTGGATCCCCTGGAACTGGAGTTAGAGACAGTTGTGAGCCTCCATGTAGATCCCAGGAACCCCACCCCAGCCCTGCAGAGCAGCATCAATCCAGCCCCCTTTCTGTCTTCTCATGCAGCTGAGCAGGGCCCAGGGAGGCAAACAGCAACCCAGCTGGGCAAGTGCAAAGTCCCAGCTACTTCCCAGGAGCACAGTGGCTGGCACTCCAGAGACCCAGTCATCGGGAGGGTCTAATCGTGTGGAGTAACTGGCCTCCCAAGGGGGCCTAGGTGCCTAGGTGCTGCTCATTAGTGGGGTGGACAGCTCAACAGGAAGTGCTAGGACAGAGCTATGCTCTTCTCACAAATGAATCAAGGCAGACAGGGCCAGCAGACACACCATCAGCTTTGCTTCTGAGCAATACTCTTCTGCTTCTCAGGGACCTTCCTTGTGTATATTCCCAATCCAAAATCAGTTCCTTAATTTGAAACAGCTATAAATAAACATCACAGATGAAATCCTGGGGCTGGGCTCTCTTCTCCACTACACACACACACACACACACACACACACACACACACACATACACACACCTATGTTTATTTTGGTTTTTATATATGAGTTAAGTCATACAAAAACAGCCGATGAAACTTCATGTTAATGGTCAGTTTGGGGTGTGACGTGCGTGGTCTCACTGTTCCGAGCTTTCCAGTTAACTGGGAGACTGCGAGGGGTTTCCTCTTTCATTCCCGTTAGTGCACCGTCACGTCAGCTTTGCGGCACTGTCCCGGAGCTCTCTGGTCGTGTGACCTTGGTTGTTACAGCATTGGCGCTCTTGACCATCACCTAATGCCAATGCATTCTTGTTTATGAATCCGACAGTTGCTTGCTACAGCAGTGGTTTTTAACACTTTGTGTCCAAGCCTTTAGGGATAATCTGGGGATTGGCCAGAATCCTATCAAAGGAGTATGCACATAAACCATGATTGTGAGCATGTGTACCCTCTGTGCAAATGCGCTGGATGTATGCGCGCGTGCGCGCACGCACGCACACACACACACACACACACACACACACACACACACTGTGGGGGGGGGGGGAGAGAGAGAGAGAGAGAGAGAGAGAGAGAGGAGAGAGAGAGAGACCCCCGGATATATCCTCCATATGAATCCCAGCTGGCTTGTCCACCTTAGACTAAGAATTCCACATGTACACACTGTGGTTCGTGGTCATATATAATGCTTTCTGTTCATAACCAGGACGTCCTGGTGATGCCTATGCACGTAGCCATGTAGTTTTATCAGTAACTGTCTTCACATTCATGACCTTTTCAGTGATAGATTTAACTTCAGAACACAAACTCTTCTTACACTATTTGTCTGTCGGCTCTTTTGAACTCACTCTCCCGCAGACAGTCTTATGTGTTGCTTATGTTATGGGATTCCTGCACTGTGATACTCAAGGCTTCTGCACAGGAAGCAGCTATTTCCTTTGAGATCTTTTTCTTTCTTATTGAGATAAGGTTCTGGGCCTGGGGCAGAGATTTATGGGCTATTGTTGTCACATGATGTGTGTGTTACTTTTCCATGGTGAAAGGCCCAGGGTCTCGGACTTCCACTTTGCCATTGATCTGGGTGTGAGCAGAACGTGGTTACTGTAATAAGTCACAACACACACTACTTCTTCACACCCCCCCCACACCCCTGCTAGAGCATGGGGCCAGGGTGAATAATATTTCTCATTCATTTGGCCTTTGCCATGGCTTGTCAGGAACTGGACTTGTGTTCGTTATTCTGAGAAGTGTTCAGCTGTGGAATAAGCGCTGAAAAGATGAAATATAATTGATCCTGAGAAGTAAGTATTTAGTGACCCAGGAAATCTTTCTGAGCTTGAAAGTTCGTAGATTAAAAGTATGTATGGATTGACTCAGGCAAGAAGACTAGGAAGATCTATGTATTGACTCTGAAGTGAAGAGAAAAGCTATTATGGAATGTTAAAAGAACATTAGTGATAAATTGACTGAGATCAGCTGACCAGAACTGTCTCTGCAAAAATGAGAATTTTCTAATATCAGGGTATGAGAATGTATATCCAAAGTACAGGAGGTATCAACTCAAGGATTTTTTTTTTAATTAAAAAATAATCAGGCTTTATTCTAAACATGCTAGCTGTTTGTTGCATGTTTGCTTTTGGGAATAAGACATTACATAAAAAAAATTCTTGGGGCTTTCTGTAACAAGATACAATCTTTGAAACTGTGTGATAAAAGCTATGTAGGAAGTATGAGGGATGATACTGGAGATACTGACATTCACTTACTCCTTCACCCATGTATTTAACAAGCATTATTAATTAATTACTGTCTTAGTTAGATTCTCTGTTGCTATGATGGAACACCATGACCAACGGCAACTCGGGAAGCGCTTTAGTTTCTATTGCTGTGAAGAGACACCATGACCACAGCAACTCTTATAAGGAAAACATTTCATTGGGGTGGCTTGCTTACAGTTTCAGAACTCCATTATCATGGGGAGGAGCATGGTGGTGTCATGCAGACAGATGAGGTACTGGAACCCAGAGTGCTACATCTTGCAGGCAACAGCAAGTTGACTGACAGTCACACTGGGTGGTACCCTGAGTATAGGAAGCCTCAAAGCCCGCCCCCACAGTGACACACTTCCTCCAACAAGGCCACACCCACTTCAAACCCACCACACCTCCTAATAGTGCCATTCCCTTTGGAGGCCATTTTCTTTCAAACCACCACAGGAAGGAAAAGATTGATTTGCACTCCTTTCCAGTTAACAGTCCATCACTGAAGGAAGTCAGGACAGGAACTCAAACAGGGCAGGAACCTGGAGGCAGTGCTGCTTACTAGTTTGCTCCTCATGCCTTGCTTGGCCTGCTTTCTTATACAACTCAGGACCACCACAATGGGCTGGGCCCTCCCCCATCAACTACTAATTTTAAAAACGCCCTATAGGCCTGCTACTGCCCAATTTTATAGAGGCATTTTCTCAGTTGAGGTTACCTCCTCTTAGATGAATTTAGCTTATGTTGAGGTGACATAAAACTATCCGGGTCACCTATTCTATTCCAGGAATTATGTTAAACACAGAAATCAGGAAGTGAGAAACAGAAGCCAAACTTTTAAACACTTGACACGGGAGGGACAAGCGTCCCACACAGTGGGAACAGCACATGAAAAGGCAAGGGTAGAGAGACCCCAGCAATCAGAGAGCTGAAATAACTGAGTAAAACCCCTCACCAGGGACTGGTGAAGGCTGAGCTGGATGGAGAAGAGCACTTGGCACATGTGTGCACGGCCAGCAGTGGACTTTCCTGAGCCTCCATAGTAAGAAAAGGCAGCCATGGGTCTGCAGAGAAGTGAGCCTGGAGGGGGCAGCTGGGAAACGGGATGAGTTCGGAAGATGACTCACAGAGGCAGGAATGGCATTTGCTTCAGCTCTGATGACTGGGTTGATGATGGTGAGGAGGAGGAGGAATGAAAGATTCAGGCTGTGGCTGTGGTTGGGCAGAGACTATGATTTCTCTTCACAGGTGTGTCTCAGGTACCTGTGAGTTTCTGTGGACGGTGTAAAGTTCGGGCTAGAAGTGCAGAAAAAACTTGAACACGGAGAAGTCAGCTAAGAAATACAAATTTGGAAATCAGCAGTAGTGGGTGAAGTGGAAGAAATGGCGTGGAGATGAGACCCTGAAGGAGCAATGACATTTAAAGGGTTGTGCTGAGATAAAGAAATGTTAAATGACGCAGAGACAAAGCAGAGAGGACAAGAGAAAGATAGGAAAGTGCCACACAGCTGGCAGTGGAGCAGAGAGCGCTGTTATACGGCAAGTGATATGAGATGATGCTTAGACCCAAAACTGCCTCGGAATACGAAAGATCTGTGAGCACACTGGGAAGTTCATTTTAAAATGCTGTCATAGGTGCAAAAGGCTGGCAGAAAGGAGGTGAGGATGTAGGCAGACACTAGAAGCCAAACTTTTAAACACTTGACTGGAAGGAGAAAGCTTTGAAGACCTAGGCTCTCTTTTCAGTGACAATAAGAACTCAATTTTGTTTCTTCAAAATTGTCATGAGATGAAGCCCTTTCTTCTGGAGGACCACAGCTCAAACTTCCAAATACTTCCACTTACCCAGAAGACTTGGTTTTTTAAGTTTAGTTATATTTTGAAAGCAACGTTTCCCAAAAGCATAATGATAATATAGTAGAATATGTCTACTCTCCAAGATTTTGAGGAGTACCACTCACCGAGGTTATTGATACAGCATTCTGCTGTGGATATCTCTCTGTATAAATAAAATGCTGTTTGGCCAGTGGCCAGGCAGGAGGTATAGGCGGGACAAGAGAGAAGAGAATTCTGGGAGGTGGAAGGCTGGAGCAGAGAGGCTGGCAGTCGCCGCCATGACAAGGAAGATGTAAGGTAATGGTAAGCCACGAGCCACGTGGCAAAGTATGGACTAATAGAAATGGGTTAATTTAAGATAGAAGAAGTAGATAACAAGAAGCCTGAAATGGCCATACAGTTTGTAAACAATGTAAGTTTCTGTGTGTTTACTTGGTTGGTTCTGAGCGTCTATGGGCCTGGCGGGTGAGAGAGATTTGTCCTGACTGGGCCAGGCAGGAAAATGCTAACTACAGCATTCACCTGGACACGCAGCACCTGAAAGGGGTTGGGGGTGTAGTCTTTTTGATTTCAAAAGCAAAGAATCATGGATAAGCTATGAAATGGAAACCAAGTAGACGTCATCTCCACAATCACACACTAAGCTTAGAAGGTGGCTGGTTGATGGGTCAGTGACATGGCTCACGGGGCAAATTCCTTGTTTTGAGAGCACCGTGACCTGAGTTCACTCCCAGGAACCCACATCAAGGTGGAAGGAGAGAACTGACTCTACAAAGTTGTTCTTTGGCCTCCAAAAATGTACTGTAGTGTGTGCACACACACATACACACAATAATAATATAGAAGAAAAAGCACACAAAAATAATACAGAAGTATGTGAAGATTTCATATAAATTAGTTTGGGCTATTGCAATGAAAATAATTTAGATTGGAGACGTAAACAGCTAACACTTATTACTTGTGTTCTTGGAGTATGGGAAACATGAGCAGATGCAGTGTCTGATAAGGGCCTTGTGCAGCTCATAGGCCTGATCACTGTATCCTCACAGTCTTCCTGTTTCATAAATGCATGAACCTCACCATTGGAGTTTCATGACCTCATCTAAAACTAACGACGTCCCCAAACTCCTAGCATCATCCCACTGGGGTTAGAGTCCCAACATACTTGTCTTGGGGAACAGAGGAATGAAGCCCATAGTATCATATATAATCTCCATATGTAAGTGATGGGCTGTGTTGGAGAAGCATGTAACCCTCCACCTATTTCTACTGTTGGACCTAAAATCTTGACCTGATTGGCCTTTTGCTCTAGAGTCTGTCTGTCAGACTGGCCCAAAGATCCTGAACAAAGTAACCCTTGGTAAATCGGTCTCCCCTTGTAATGTTCCTTCACAGCGGCCCACCAGGCATGGAATATTGACAACACTCAGTGCTCCTCACCACTCACTCTGCTCACTTCAAGTGTTTCAGAAAGCAGAGAGAATTGTGTGTGTTTCTAGAAGAGATTCTGCAAACACATGCCATACAGAAACCCAGTACAGAGGCTCTTCCACTCAGGCATGAGCTCCACCGGGGTCCTCAGTGTGAACCTTCGCTCAGCAGGAGTTGGTCACACTGTATTCTGGCAATGAAGCTCAGTAAGAACTGGGATTTTCACAGGGCAACAGTATAGAAAAGGACAATTCAGAAAACTGACAAAGACCAGGCCCAGGATGTAAATTTTTGCTCCATTTGGAGACAGTCTAGTATTCTCCATCATAAAATGAACTCATATTTATCATTATAAAATTTAGAACATTATTTGAAGCACTAACTATGACTTGAAAGCCCCAAGTCCATGGTGTGTGGAGGGTACCATGAAAAGATGCCTCAAATGGTTGCTGTGATAGGTTACTTTCCTGACTAGAAAAATGTTAAGTACAAACATTTTGAGACCAAACGTCTTTTTGGTCATTCATTTTCTAGCATATGAAAAATGATATTTAAATGTTTTAAGGGAGGATCATAAACCAGCTTTCTAAACCCCCCCCCCCAACATTGAAATCCTAGTCTCCCTGAGTACGGGTGTCTGATGCTTGGGATAGCATCTAAGAGCTTGTGTTTGTGGGGAGAGGCCTGGAGAAGCCTGGGAGAAGAGTCTGCCCTCACTTGGTGGAAGCTGGAAGAATAGTTCAAAGGAGGGGACTTACACCCCAAAGTTACGAAGGGCTGAAGTGAGGCCTTTCACTCTGGGGTCCCAGATTATTCTAACAGCCCTGTTCACCATCCCATCCTTAGAGCAGGACCAAATAAATATAGTTGACCCTCCATAGCTGCCGGTGCTGTTATTTTCTGATTAAAACAATGAAGACAGGACACATTTAGGAAAAACTGTATTTGTTCTGGATATGTGCAGATTCTACTTCCTTATTGTTTTTGCTTAATAATATAGCATAGCACCCATTTGCATACCATGGATAACGTATTAAGTACATTGTCTGGAGAGGGAAAAGTGCATAGGAAGATATACGCACAGTTTACATGTAAATACTATATCACTTTTATTATTTAATTATCTATCTATCTATCTATCTATCTACTATTTTGTTTCTCGAGACAGGGTTTCTCTGTGTAGCCTTGGCTGTCCTGGAGCTCACTCTGTAGACCAGGCTGGGCTCTTTGTCACTTTTACATAAGGAAATTCTGGTATCTCTGGGGGTACCTGGGATTCCTGGAACCAGTCCTTCAGGGTTTTAAAAGATAACTGGGCTTCTTGATGTAGGACAAATGTCATCGACTTTCCTATCTTGTCCTGAGGCAACACTGACTGGAACGGAAGGAATCCTCAGCAATGCAGCTGATAATTGAGAGCGTTATAAACACCACCAATTGAGGTGACACAGTAGGACAAGGAGCGTTTGGGACAGGAGGAAAATAAAGTGTTCTTCCTGTGAGGCTAAGTCTAACACGGTGACCGTTGCATTTGGCAGATAAAGACTCACTCACAAAGGAAACTGTAGTTATAAAATACATTTCCAATTCAACAAGATGGTAGACTTTTAAGGCATAGAGGATCCTGAGGTACCCCAGGGAGTAGATAAATAAGAGTAATGAGAACAGTTAAAGAGAGCAAGACCTTCTGAAGCCACCTGATAATCTGGAGTGGGAAGTGCTTGAGCCTGCGAGCCTGTCGTCTCCGGCCCATACTCAAGACCTGTGAATCCTGGTAAGGCTCCTTCGCACTGCTGTGGAAGTTGAGCCTGGTAAGAAGGCCCTTGAGGATCTAGGACAGAGTTCTCCCCTCTCTTATCTCTACCGACGTTGCTGGATTTCTAGAGAACACATTTCATCATGTGTCTTGTGGGAAAGGAGGTTATGTGTCTTTTGGTGAACGCCCTCCTTGTTTTGGGGGGTCAGGTTTCCGGCCAGCGTTCTGGCCTTCATGGGCTAATTCTTCTATGGCATAAGGTATGCTTTGTTTTGGTGTTAGACTTCTTTAAAGCTTAAATGATCACTGCTGTGAATGCATCAGCAAAACTTGCTTTTGGTTTACCTCATTCTCTGGAAATTTAAAAAAAAAATGCTCTGAGGTGTGTCTGAAAAATCTTAGGGCTGGGATTGTGGGCTGTCCACTATTTAAAATAATGATAACCTGTGAAATCAATTCTTCATTAAGCAATACAGATTGAGTTTCTAGAATGCACAAAGGCTCTGGATTAAGACTGAACTAAATAGACACAAATTCCATAAGGTCTCCTTATCTTGCTCAGGGATCAAGATGGAGAATGCAGCTGGACCAATGAGCAAGCTTGCTGTTAATCCTCAACCAATGAGCAAGCTTGTTGTTGACCCTCAACCAGTGGGCAAGCTTGTTGTTAACCCTTGCTTCATATCCAGGGCAAACTTTGGCTTCCTTTGTTAATAGTCACGGAACTGGATGGTGCAGCATCTTGGACGTTTAAGAGATTCTTGAACCGCTCAGCTGTCTTTCTCTGTCTTTACTTTTCTATGGTGATGCGTTGAAAGAATAAAGCCATCAAATACAAATACAATTAGTTTTGGGGGGTTTGTTTTGGTTTGGTTTTTCAAAACAGGGTTTCTCTGCGTAGCCTTGGCCGTCTTGGATCTCGCTCTGTAGACCAGGCTGGTCTCGAACTCACAGAGATCTGTCTGCCTCAGCCATCAGAGTGCTGGGATTAAAGGCGTGGGCCAAATAGAGTAGGTTTTAGGGACTGGAGCTGACATAAAACACAGCTTCATGTGTCGACTAAGTCGGTCTACATTCAGTATGGAGAGCCAGTATTTTTCACCTAGCCGTGTTATGTTCTTTTCCTGGCAGTGCCCTCCGCAGTGGGGCGACAAGCTCCCTCGTCACCACTGGGAAAAAATGAAAGTGAGTGCTTAAAAAGATTGGGGCAATCTACAGTTTTTCAGGTTGATTCACGTTTCACTGCGAGGCTTTGCCGAGATAGCGCTAACTTGCCACCACCTGAGAAGAAATAAAATAGACTTTTTTTTTTCCCGCTAGTTGAAATGACAAAATGCTAAATTATAAAATGTCAAGAGAAAAAAAAATCAGCAATTTAAATTTCTGGCAAAGGGTCTATAATTTATTTGAAGCTCAGAGTAATCTGGGCCAGACAAATCCATTTCTGGAGAAAAATAACTTATACTTTGTGTTCTATGACTCGATGCTGGTTCTCAATTACACTGCTATGTGTGTGTTTTTATAAAGGATAATAGTTTCTTGTTTTCAGAGGCTATTTATTTATTTATTTATTCATTTTTGAGGAAGAAATTTTCCGGTATAGGAACGTCCTTATTGCCATGAACCTGGTGTTCTTATACTGGCAGGTCTAATATGCAGGCCTATTATCCAGTCAGGGAGGCCAACACTGATGAGAAGGGTAAGGAGACAGTAAGTAGCCTAGAGCATGCAAGTGTCCTTGTACAGGGGTATTTCTGAATTCCTCTCTTTTTATCCCCAAAAGTGTTAGGGAAATTTTCCACGGAGAAATTGTATTAGTCTTTTTACCTTCGAAAGTTCCTGTTGCTGCTTATCCACAGCTTTTTGTTTGTTTGTCTCTGTGTAGTCCTGGCTGTCCTGGAACTCAGAGGTCCTCCTGCCTCTGCCTCCTAAGTGCTGGGATTAAAGGCGTGTGTGACCATACCTTGCTACATACCTCAGCGGAGGCAGCCTTAGTACTAAAAGCCCTAGTATGTCCAAAGCGGTCATGTATCTAAAATTTAAATGCATAGCTAAAAGTTGTATTTTTACTGCTGAGTCTTGGAGGCTGAAAATTCCATAAGAAGGTTTTAAAAGGCACGATCTAACCTGAATTTCCAATAATACTGTAAGCATTAAGTGTTGTAGGATAAAGGTCATTGGCCAAACGGAATGGATTCCCACAACAAGTAAGCTCTGATTTTCAAAGTGCTCTTTAACCGTGGAAATCTTTTCTTCTGCATGAAAACATTTAAGAATCACCAACTTAGTGCTTCAGGTGTGTAGAAGACTACGAAAATAACATGATAGATGTTTCATGTGACGAAAGAGGAGAATGGTTCATAGATGCCCTCTGAGGGGAGGAGGCGTGCCAGGCTGAACTCAGAAGCCCCAGACTGGAGCCCCGGTGAGCGCTCTGCTGTTGCTGTGCAACCAGAGCAAGAGCATTAACGCTTCCTGCCTGGGTTTCACCAGCTCTAAAACTGCAAGCATGACAGGCCTCTCCTGTGAAGGCTGCACGAGACAGCATGCCTGTGAAGCCACAGGACTGTCCTTCAGGACAGGCCATTCTCTGTAAGATGGTTTCTTTTTTGGAGTAGGAAATTGTGCTGGTTAGTCTTATGTCAACTTAACACATGAACTAGAGTTGTCTGAAAGGAGGGAGCCTCAGTTGAGAAAATGCCTGCATGAGATCCAGCTGTAAGGCATTTTCTTAATCAGTGATGGTTGGGGGAGGGCCCCGTCCATGGTGGGTGGTTCCATTCCTGGGCTGCAGGTCCTGGGTTCTATAAGAAAGCAGGTTGAGCTGGCCATGTGAAGCAAATCTGTAACACGAATCTTAAAAGATCTTATTAATTAAAAACCAAAAACCAAAAACCTGGAGCCAGATATTGGGGTGAAAGCTGAAAGATCAGAGAAACAGAACAAGCCAGCCCTGTTCTTACCTCTACAAAATCCTCAGCCTCAAGAGAGAGACTTCCTGTTTACTCATACCTTATATACTTTTCTGTGCCCTGCCATCTTGCTTCCTTTCTACTGCTGGGATTAAAGGCATGTGCCTTTAATGATGATTTAATTTATGATGTCTTTAATTAATGATGATTCCTGGCTCTGTTCCCAGTGTGGCCTTGAACTCACAGAGATCTGAATGGATCTCTGCTTCCAGCCCGAATGCTAGGATTAAAGGTGTGTGCTACCACTGCCTGACCTCTATGTTTAACATAGTGGCTGGCTCTGTCCTCTGATCCTCGGGCAAGCTTTATTGGGGTACACAATACATCACCACACAAGTCAGTAAGCAGCACCCCTCCATGGCCTCTGCATCAGCTCCTGCCTTCAGCTTCCAGCCATTTGAGTTCCTGTCCTGACTTTCCTTGATGATAAATGATAAGTAGCAATATGGATGTATAAGACAAATAAACCTTTTCCTGCCCAACTTGCTTTGTGGGCATGGTGTTTCAACTCAGCATTAAAAACCCTACCTAAGGGCTGGAGAGATGGCTCAGAGGTTAAGAGCACTGACTGCTTTTCCAGAGGTCCTGAGTTCAATTCCCAGCAACCACATGGTGGCTCACAACCATCTGTAATGAGATTTCTTCTAGTGCCCTCTTCTGGCCTGCAGTCATACATGCTGTATACATAATAAATAAATAAATTTTGAAAAATCCAAAAAAATTAAAAATAAAAATCCAACGACAGAAAATTTCTGGGCATTTGGGGGTAAAAATGTTCTTATTTCCATGGACCTGGTGTTTTCAGAGTTGACTGGTTTAATATGCAGGTAGCTATTACTCAGTTGGAGAAGTCAACATTTACATGAATGTAAGCAGATAGATTTCATAAACTGGAGAAAGTGCAGCATCAAGATGCTTCCATGTCAGACAGCACTGTGCTCAGGAACAGATGAGTCTGAGCTTGGTCTCAAAGAATAAGTAAAGTGGGTGCAAAGTAAGCACTGAGGTGGGCAGATGAGAAGAGAATGCTGTAAGAACAGAAGTTTCCTGCTGGCTGTAAAAGGCTTAGGCAGTGTCTCAGTTATGGTTTCTATCACTGTGATAAAACATCATGACCAAAGGCAACTTGGGAGGAAAGGATTTATTCAGCTTACACTTCCACATCTCAGCCCATCACCGAGGGACGGCAGGGCAGGAGCCTGGAGGCAGGAACTGATACAGAGGCCATGGAGAGGTGCTGCTGACTGGTGTGAACCTCATGGCTTGCTCAGCCTGCTCTGTGATAGCATCTAATACCACAGCCTGGGAGTGCCACCACCCACAGCGAGCCACACTCATATCAATCATCAATCAAGAGAATGATCCGCAGCCTCGGCCTACTGTCTGATCTAGCGGGGGCAGCTTCTCAGCTGAGGTCCCCCTTCCCAGATGACTCTAGTTGTGGCAAGCTGACATAAAACTAGCCAACAGAGGCAGGGAATGTGAGTCTTCTGGTCCAGGTTGCAAAGCCAGCTAGGTCAGGAACACCGAAGGGATCTGAAATTATGACATCTAGCCCACTCTTCTGCTTGCTAATACCTAAATAAAGACAGCAGCAGGTTTTACAGCTCTGCCATTGTTCTTTTATACCGATGCTGAGCTCCTAAAAAAAAAAATGTTCTATGCTAGTTTAATAAAAAGCCATTTATTCATTATTGTTGTTGTTGGGGAGGCTTGGAGTGCTGGGGCACACTTGTGGAGGCTGGGGACAGCTTTGTGGGGTCAGGTCTCTCCTTCACTCTGTACAATTCCAAGGATCAATCTTAGGTTGCCAGAGTGCTCTGCCAACTGAGCCATCTTACTGACCCCTAAAAATGTTTTGAAAGGCAAGACAAAAACTCCTACGGTATTGCTGCATTTCACTTCTGTGCTTGCCACAGAGAGAGTGTAAGCCTCCACACAGGTCTGCTGGCTGCAGGGTAAGAGTGTGAGCCTCTGGATGAAGGCCAGTCCTAAGATGCCTTTGCTCTTGGGACTTGATGTTTTCCACCTCAAACCCTTCATATAATTGTCTTTTTTTATTTCCTCCAAAGAGACCAAGGAGAAAGTAAAAAATGCCTTTGTTGTTGGTGGGTTTATCAATTTTTGACAACTATTAGAACATCTTTCGTCTTTTCTCAAAAGTTCTTGGTTGATTGGCTTTATAAAAACACAGTCAGGAAGGTGAAGGGATTTTAAACCCTGTGGTGCGTTCTCAGAAGCTCTGAAGGTTATGAAAACTAGGCTAATGGTGTTTTTAAAAATAATTGTGACATGCTCTCAGACTGTTTTTCACTTGGTTTTCTAATAGTTTCTTGGTTCATTTTCTCAGTGTGTATTAGACAGATAGAGCAGCAGTTCCTAGTACTTTTTTTGGGACCACTTAAAAGCAGGAAAAAAAGCCTCAATCTCCTCCACTCTGGGAGATCAGAAGGCAGAACTATCCCAGCCTAGCTAGGTTCCCATCTTTCCTTGGGGCAGCATCCTCAAAATTTCCAGCCTAGCTAAGTTCCCATCCCTCCTCAGGGCAGGATCCTCAGGATTTCCTGTTAGCAGTTCTCAAAACAGTCCCACTGAGAAGTATTTTGTTCCAAACTCTTCACTAAAACCTGGTCGACATCTATGATAAATATTCTAGGTCTGGGAATGTAGCCACGTTGGCAGAGGGCCTGCCAAGCATGTGTGAAGCCCTGGGTTCATCCTCAACACGGCATGAAACAGGTGGTTGAGCGGGTCTGTATGTCATCTCAAGGACACAGGAGGTGAATACAGGGAGATCAGTCACCCTTGGCTACACATCGAGTTTGAAGCCAGTCTATGATACAATGGACTTCTGTCTCAAAAAATTATTGTTGTTTTCCCTACTTTGCAAGCCATTGACTTATGTAGTTTATGAACCTGTCATTGTTAGAAAGGTTGGGTTGGCCAGCAGGGTTCAGAGACTGTTACTATCCAGTTGGTATAAGCAAACAGAACCAAAGATAGGGGCAAATTCAAGAGGTGTGCATCTAAAACATGTTGCCAGGTGGCAGATCTGTATGTTGTTTCTCTAGAAGCTGAGAGCTGCTGTCTTCATCATACAAGGTTGTCAAGGCCTGGGGTAGCTCTCTGGATAACCTGTGGTGGAGACAATCATGCTGCCACCATGCCAAGCATGTATTGCTTTATTAACAACCACTCCAAGGACAAATTCTTAACGTTCGGGTTTCTGGGGACTGACTTAACTTGGCTGGGCTTTCTCTCTAGGTCTTACCCCATGTGGTCTATGGTGACAGTGGCTAGAGTCATCTTAAAGGCTCACTCATTCACATGTCTGGAGCAGCTGACATTGGCTAGCACTCTCAGTGGGGGTGGGGCAGGGCATGTGGCGGTGTGTGTGTGTGTGTGTGTGTGTGAGAGAGAGAGAGAGAGAGAGAGAGAGAGAGAGAGAGAGAGAGATGCATCTCCTTTATGAGCTGGGCTGGTCACATCACTTCTGCTGTATCCCATCAGTTGGAAGTCCAGCCTGCACTCAAGAGGAGGTCAATCAAGCAATAGCTGTCCTCGAAGACAGATGTACCAAAGAATTTGTGGTTTCTCCATAGCAGTATCCCTTTTTAGCCAGAAGAAAGACCTCTCTGCCCTTGGTTGTCCTGGTCTCTAAAATAAAAATAAGAAAGTAACTCACTTCACAGGTTTTTGTGAAGATGAAATGAAATTGTACCTAGTACTCAAATGAGTTAGCCTAGACCATTATCATGCCAGCTGACGATGTAACTGATGCTGATGTTGGCAGAGAGGATGACAGGATTCCAAGCCCACACAGTTTGTAGAGGTCCTGGTGGCATTTGGTAAGTCCCAGTGCCGATAGGACAGAGTGACTATATAAGGTTTGAAATCTTTGGTTGGCCTTATTTTAGTGACAGTTTCCAGATATAGGTCAGTGCATTTAAACCTGGCCCCATTTATGGCAATTTATTTCATTATAGGATAAAGTAGTTAGACTCATGAGTAATAATTACTGTGTCTGCAGTGCTTTTAACACCTCAGCAAGTAATCCTCACCTCACCCCATGAGTAAGTTTGATGAACACCCTTCCCACTTCCAGGATGAAGCCAGACCCAGGGTCATGTGGCTTGTCCGGAATCCCAGTGTCGGGAGGTGAAGCTGGGGGTCCTGATTCTTTAGACCTCCTACCATGACCAGCGACTGCCAGTCATTACCCAATACCCAACGCTATGTTCAATATGTATGTGAGTGACAGACAATAAAAGCCTCCCACCGTACGTACGCTGTTTTCTCTTTCAGTAAATTAGCATCTTGTGATATTCTTTGGCACCCAAACTTTGACCTAGGCGAGGAGATCATATGGGGAAGGGCTGTTCTCTGTGCCGGTGTTCGCGCCCAGGCCCTTCCAGCTGTCAGCCTCTGCATTTCTGGTCTGCAGGACGCCGGTCTCACAGAGACCAAGGTGAAGGGTCAGCGCGCGTCCCGGGGTGTCCCCACCCTCCGGGTGCTCACCGGGGGGCGCTGTGCGTCCTGCGCATGGGTGAGCCACGGCCCAGGAGCGAGGGGCGCGTCCGGGCGAGGTCGCCGCCCCCGCCGGGAGAGGGGAGTGGCCGCGCCGCCGCCGCCGCGCCTGAAGCCAGCGCACTCGGAGCCGGGCGGGCGGACGCGGTGTTAGGTACGCGGGGCGCGCGGTGGCCTGAGCGGCGCGGGACCCTCGGCGGCAGCGGCTGTGGCAACGAGCCCCGCACCGTTCGTTCGGACCCGCGTTCCCCAGGCGGCGGCCAGCCGAGCAGCACGCGGAGGCGGAGCGGCAGAGCGGGCGCCGGGCGAGGTAAGGCTGCGCTCCCCGGTGCCGGGTCCCTTCCCGCCCGTGCCTTTGTGCGCGCGGGCCCCGGGCGCAGCCGCAGCCTGCGATCGCGGGTCCGCGCCCCCGGGGCGCTCGTGTGGGGCGCGCGGCAGCGCTCCAGCGTGAACCCACGCGTGCTCGAGGTCACAGCGAGGGTGATCGCTGCCCCGTGTGGCTTCGGGGGGCGGCCGGAGCTGGGGGTCGGGGCTCGGTAACTAAGTTGTTCTCACTCCGTGATATCCGCTTCGTACCTATGGGCACCGGGGGACCCCCGCTTTCCACGGGCCCACGCACCCCTGCCTCCATCCCTCGGGCCCGCTGGAGTTTCCTGGCCCCGGGGTCTATGGAAGGACGTGGTATGGCTTCCTGTGGGAAGGAGAAGCGGAGGCAGAACAATGGAGCGTCCTGGGGAGTGGGGTTCAGGTGCGGTGTGCCGGGGCCGCGGCGCACGAGGAGGGGCGCAGGACCCGGTGGCTCGCCCTGCGCGTGCAGCTGCGCTCCACTCCTTTGTTCCGCCACAGCGGAGGGGGCTGCCCCGGGTCCCGTTTCCTGCCCGGGATGGGATTGATTCACAGTCCCAGAGAGGCTTGGGGAAGGGGGCGGGGCTCGAATGGAAACCAGATTGGGAACGGGAGCCCTGGAGGGTGCTGGGCAGGGTGGAGCGCTGGGGAGGGGGTGATGAGAGTGCGTTGGAGTTAATTACAAACACAACCTTCTGTCTAAAGGCCTGTGGAGTTTATTTGCGGTGCTTTGTTCGTGCTACGGCCTAGCCCTAATTGTTGTAACAAGTTCTGTTCTTCCTTGAAGTTGTAGGCTCTGGCTCTGGGAGTTTGCTGAAAGCAGATCTTGTTAGTTATAATGGTAGAAGAGCTTTTCTTTTCTTTCTCCCCCCCCCCTTTTTTTTTGGGAAAGGTTTTGCAGTGAAAAAGGATACTTGTGTATGTGTATATCTGGATTTCATCGTGGCTGGAATAGGCAGACAAAAAAAAAAAAAAAAAAAAAAAAAACCAAAACCGAACAAACGAAAAACTGTTTTTTGACACATTGTTTATACCCTGGCTGACCTGGAACTCAGAGACCTGCTTGCCTCAGTGCTGGGACTAAAGGTGTGCACTACCACCCCCGCCTAGGGCGTGAGTAGAATCATTTTGACAAAATAGTTTTCTTCATCATCATACAGTATAGTATGATACGTTTCCAAGAATATTTGAGGCTTGGGAACCACCAGGAAATCAGACGTTGCTAAATAAATGAATCAGATGATGTAATACGGAGTGGAGAATTCTTTTGTCCTTGGTCCTAGGCAAAACACACACACACACACACACACACACCAAAAAACACCCCACACTCTTTTTTGGGGTTGTTGGGTTTTGAGACTGGAGCCGGGGCTTCAAGTGCTCTGTGCTTTCCTGATGCCTGTGGACCAACTGGAGTAAGAGAGAGGAGAACATGCTTGACAGTGAATAATAGTTCTCTCTTTTTTAGGAGGAGTAGAATTGAATGTAGCATGTCAGGCCTTCGTGAAAGTGGCCCAGTCCTAGACTAGAACCGACAATCTCAGAAGGATTGGCTGAGCTCCGACCGGGAGTGAGCCTTGGGGATTGACGGTTGCTTGTGAGCAGGGCATTCCAAGCAAAACTGTTTGAGGAGGAGGAGGCTGACATTTCCAGGCATTGATGGCGATGCCTGTGGGACACCGTGGAAGAGACCCAAAGTCCAGTGCAGGTTCGAATTACTGTGGTGATAACCTAACAGCCTTCTGGCTGGGACCCTCGCTGCCTGTTGGACAAGCTGAGGGGCCACCGTGAAACCAGCACATTTGCTGTTAAGAGGAGCTGAAGCCGAAAGCCTTTTAACTTTAGAAGGCGAATTGGGAGCTTACTTGGGGGAAAAAATGTTTTGTGCCCGCTAAGTGGTAATGGGAAAGAGCTGTGCAAGCAAGCTCCTGCTTGTCCTTTTGGAGGGGGATGTGGTCAGGCTTTCGGGCCAGGCTGTAAAGCAGTGGAACATGTCCTCAAAAGCCATTGTGATGTGGAGTTGGAGTGGGACGGTGTCCAAGTGTTGCGTTGTGTGTCCTTATAGCTGACACACTGGCTGGCAAAGCACCTGCCACAGACCGTCCACAGAGTGACTCTTTTCTATTACCCCGCCACTCCAGACTTTTCATTCTTATGAGCTGTTTTGGTAAGTGCGGTTCGGTTGGATGCCTCCCAAGTGCCCTTTGGTCCATACATTAACAAAATGTAAAGGCCTAGTGCCGCAGGAGACGTGAACGGGGGCCTCCTTAAATAGCTGTTTTCTGGCCTCTGGCTGTCCCAGTGGATGTGGGATTGTGCGATGCGTCTGGCAAGAGGTTGCACACCCTCCTGGGATGAATCATCGGTTCGTCAAATCTGGAGTTTAGGGCTGGCTTTCCCTGGGTGTTGCACAGCTAGACAAAGCCATGGGGATGGACTGACATGACGAGGGAAGAGTGTGGGCTGGGAGTGGGCTGGGCATTTGTCTGAGAAGAGAACTGTGGTGTCCTTGGCATCTCTTGTGTGCCCATTTCACCTCCTTCTGGGCGAGGTTTGTGTCTCTTCCACCCTGCGACAGCTGGACATTTAGATTTTAATGGAATAGGCTAATGCTAATTATAGTTACCGTTTATTATGTGCAGAATTTTACAGACATCACCTCTATATTAATCTTTAAAATAACTTGGCCAAAGGTCTCAGTTAGCCCAGGCTGGCCTAGAATTCATTATGTAGCTTGAGGTTGGCCTTGAGCTCCTGATCTTCTCCCATCCCCAGGCTAGCTTTACAGGCACAACCCACCACATCCAGTTAAAATTATTTTGTTTTTTGTTTTGAGACAGATCTTTTCATCCCAGACTCTCTGGAAATCACTATATAACCTGTACTGGTTGTTAGCGAATGGTAATCCTCCTGCCTTGGCCTCCCATGTGCAGAGATTTTAGGTGTGAGCCAAAGCTCCCTGCTCAGTGCATTGCCTCTTCTTCTATTATAGTTCTGCAGGTCTCTAGTAAGTGACGGAAGTGAGGTTTGAGTGCTTGATTCGAAGTAAACCTTGTGTAATTGCTGGGCGTGGTGCTGTATGCCATTAATCTAGTAATCTGGAGGCAGAGGCAGACAGTGAGTTCAAGGCCAGATTGAATTTTGCAGATGCTAAATCATTGTCCTGTGTATTATAATTGATCCTTCCTAAAGCCACTATGAAATAGGTTTGGAATGCCAGATCAGGGACATTACTATTTTTAAAATATCATGGTTTGAAAGGTGTATATAGTCTTATGTAGACCAGGCTTAATATGTAGCTGAGGATGACCCTGAATATCTGTTTCTCCTGCTTCCCCCTCCAGAGTGCCCCATTACAGGCTTGTGCCGCCTGGCTTATGAGGCTGTGGAGGTTGAAATCCGGACTTCCTTCATGCTGGCAAGCACTCTCCCAAGGGAGTTACATCTCCAGCTCTCTTTATGGCTATGTAGTCGAGGCTGGCCTGGAATTTGCCATCCCTACAGCCTGTGAACACTGGGATTAAAGGCGTGTGCCACCACACCCAGTTTACATAAACAACTTTATTTATAAAAGTTAGGCTGCCAACATTTAAAAATAAGTTCTTTTTTTAAAAAAAACAAAAACCATTTCAGACTGGTAGTGTAGAAGTTGAGTTTATATAGGATTATCCGTTTTCTCTTTCTTGAAGTCCATTTTAGCTCTTTTTATCTTAAAGCCTTTAAGAACACTGCCCTTTGCTCCTCAGCTGAGACCCAAGAGGAATGTGATGGCGAGGAGGAAGTAGGACATCAGAATTGGAAACACACGAAGCCGCAGGCTGAGGATTTTCCCAGCACATGCTCTCCGCCCTGGCGGGGGCCTTTTGCGAATACATTCTTCTGTAGGGAAGTGTCAAGGGTCTCCTTCACTGGATGCTCTGAGATCATCACATTACTGAGCTCTGTGGGAACACACTCCACATGATTTGTGTGCTTAGTTCTTCCCCACTGGGACGTGAACTAGTTTAGACATCAGTGTGGAAGGGGAACAGAGATGACCTGTGTCCTTGGACTGGAGCAGAGTGGTGTTGGGCAGAGACCAGGCCTTGGGACAGAGTGACCACCAAGCGCAGGAGCAGGATGGAGCCTTATATTGAGACACACACAAATTAATTATGGAGATCCTGGAATGCTCTTGGAAAGATTAAAACACACACACACACACACACACACCATACATGTATACATCAGAGACATATTATTTCTCATGATAAGAATTTAGAGACTGTAAATTGTGCCTTTATTTGTCTTAAATATTTCAGCCCAGGATACTACCAGGGTCTCCAGGGTCAATGGCATAGTAGTGACTTGGTCTCTAAATGCCCATTAACTTCTCTGATAAAGACAACACAGGTCCTGCAGACCAGTCCTGAAGCCGTGCTTGGCGGGTGGTGAGGGAGAAGGGCCCTCAGCAGGCGGCCCTTACGGCTTTTTGTGGGCCGTGACAGTTTTGGGTGTCTTCTTCATCAGGCTGTATTTTATTAAACACCCAGCTGACATGAGACCCTGTATTCGACTCCCTTCCACCCATGGTAGCTCCGAGGGCAGTGTCGCAGGGCAGATGGATGTGCCTGGAGAGGGGATGTTGTGGAGATGGAGAAAATGGCCGTGACAGCTGTGGCAGTCAAGGGCAAGGCAGCACATGCTGCCCAGATGAAAGCTGAAAATAAACAGAACCAGGAGAGAGGAAGGAAACGTGGGTGCCAGCCCCGTCCTTGGCTCTGTTTCCCTCAATTACGATGATGTGAGAAGATTCAGGCCCTGCACCCTGAGCTCCAAACCTGGAGCATCATGCTCCATTTTGTGTGAGAAGGAGCAAACAACATGTGGGTTCCTGGTGAATACTTAGCTCCAGCATCCTTCCGACCCGTGTTCACGGTGACTGTAGTTCACCATGCCTCCAGGGTTTGGAGTTTTGGGCTGTGGTGAGCAAGCTACACCAAGTCCGTAAAGGAGAGGTCTCTTAGTCTCTTTTCCTGTTGCTGTGTTAGAAGATATCTTTTGTTTTGTTTTTTGTTTTATTGAGACAGAGTTTCTCTGTGTAGCTTTGGAACCTATCTGGGAACTCACAGAGATCCGCCTGCCTCTGCCTCCCGAGTGCTGGGATTAAAGGCGTGCGCCACCACCGCCCAGCTAGAATATCTTGACAAAGGAATTTAAAAGAAGAAAGAGTTCATTTTGGCTCATACTTCAAGGTACAGTGAAGTCAGGGCATCAGGAGCTCGAAGTTGCTGGAGATATTTTTACTACAGTCAAGAGTCAGAGGGCAGTAACCTGCTGCTGCTGATTTCAACTTTCCCACTTAATGTAGTCCAGGGTCCCAGCCAGAGAGATGATGCCCACAGACCCACCGTGGATGGGTTTTTCCACCTCAGCACAGTCAAGGTAATGCCCAGGGGCCCATCTTGTGGGAAATTCTGGATTCTGTCAAGTTGACACTAGCTATCAACTTCCTAGTCCATGTTATGCTCTGGGCTATTTATGATACTGTTCTGTAAGTACTTGGTTTACTATTATTATTAGTGCATGCATGTGCACGTTACGTGGCATACGTTTTTTCCCTTCCACCTTGACTGGGGTCCAAGGATGCAACTTAGGTCACAGGACTTGCGTGGCAAGCACTGAACTATCTACGGGCCTTGGGCCGCTTTCAAGGAGTGAGTTTTAAGGATTTAGAGGGAGCACCCACTTTGCAGAGAGACTCCCTCCTTCCTCCTTTACTTTGTCGCCTGGCCCATAGCTGGGAAAATGGGTCGGTCTCTCTCACTTCATCCTCCTTTTCTGGATTTTGTGCTCAGCTCCCCAGGCCTGGTTCTTATCACCAGGTTCTGGGAAGCCAGGCCCTGGCTGGGGACCTTTCTTGTCGGTTCCTCCAAGCCCCCAATGTCACCTCTCTTTCTGCAGGAGTTAGGTGCTGTCCAGGGTTGTGGGAGCTTCCCTGGCCTCTGGTTGTCAGTGTACCCCGGGGAAGTGTGCTGTATACAGTGCAGGGATAAATGTGCGTGTGAAATGGTGCTGGCCTGTGAGCGGCCTCTGAGCAAAGTCGGGCAAAGGGGTGTTAGTGGAATTTATTGCTTTTTAAGTTTTTAAACTTATTTCAAAAGAGAATCAGAGTGATTAGATTTTATTCTTCACGCAACTATCACCAAGATTTCCCCTTAATATGTAATACAATGTCTGGGGCTGGTGTAAAAGGGGTGATATGCAGTGGGGGGCAAACCAAATCACCCCAGTCTCTTTTCAGTGAGGCAGTCTCATCCACTGCGTAGCCCAGGCTGGCCGTGAACTCTTTGACTGTCTCCAGAGTCCTGGGCTACCCAGCCTAAGAATTCAGTATCTTTAGATAGCTTCTAGAAAACCGAATTGAAAGAGCAATGGAAGAGACTACGAGCTGTTGGTCTCATGTGTCAGGGACCCATTCCTCTCCTTCATGGTTTTATGAAGGATTTTCAAGCAGTGACCTAAAAAAACCACACACACACACACACACACACACACACACACACACAGACACACACACACACAGACACCACACACCACACACACAGACACCCCCCCACAGACACAGATACACACACACACACACACACACACATACACCGTACACATACACACATACATACATAGACACCACACACAGACACACACAGACACCCCCCCCCACACACACAGACACCACACACACACACACACACAGACACACACACAGACACCACACACCACACACACAGACACCCCCACACACGGACACAGATACACACACAGACACATCACAATACACACGCACAGAGACAGACACCCCCCCCACAGACACCCCCCCCACAGTCACAGATACACACACACACACAGACACCACACACACACACACACACACAGACACATTCACCATACACATACACACATACATACACAGACACCACACACAGACACACACAGACACCCCCCTACACGGACACAGATACACACACACACACACACACACCACACACACACACACACACACACACACACCTGGTTACAAGGGTCCTGCTGTCACACTCACCGTTTCCAGTATATAATCTCTCCCTTTCCCCTCTCCTTCCCTTCAAGTTCTGTGCTGTTAGCCCCTGCAGGGCTGTTTGTAGTGTTCAGATAGGAAACATGCTTCCTGCCTAAGCTGACCATTTCCCCCCCTTGAAAATGCTTCAGAAGAATTGCCAATGTTCATTCATTTTAGAGCCAGGGCCAGCTGCCTTGAGGAATAGCTTAATTTTCATAAACATTGGGTTTGTGCCAGTTTGCATTTCTAGCTGTGCTTTTCAGTCCTCACATAATCTACTTACATTTGGAGTGGGATCCATGGTTTTGAATGAGCACTGACATGATGAGCCCTATAGGAAAAAGTTCTCATTTGCCTGAAATTTCCAGGGTGTGGAAGTGTGTGAACAGCCACTCTGGGTTGGACTTGGGGCTTGTTCCTGTAGTGTTCTGTGACATTTGGGGGAGGAAGTGCAGTACAACTTTAGACGCCGGTTTTATAAGGGCCCAGGGGTGTCTTGAACATCTACAGTAGTAGCGTAGTTTCTTAAGAACGTCCCAGGCTTCTCACCTTCCTTAAAGCTAGAACTTGTGAAGTTGGTATTTTGATTGTGAATCCTGGTTCTGGAATGATGTGGTTGGGAGGAGGCTGGGACCTGAGGGTCAAGACCATCACTCCTTTACTGTGCACACCCAGGCTCCTCGTAAAGTTGTGGGATTGACAGATCTAGGAACTTGACCCCTGCCAGGCCTTTGACTGGTTGCTTTCTTTCTGTGGAGATGGCTCACTGTCCCCAGACCCATTTAAATCTGTGCCTGGCTTGGCTATTTTTTGCTCAAAAGCATTCTTACCACCCACGTCTCCATCTTCTGCGACCCTTTTACCCACCTAGTTCATTCTTGCATTCAGCTTGCTCTCTCTGTTCAGATCCTTGAGCCTTTATTCTGGTTTAGACCTTTCAAAGTATTTGCCCAAAATAGGTTGTTCCACAAAAAAAGTAGTAGAGTGGAAAAAATAAAGCTCATATATTCCATAAAGAAGGGTTCCTTGGCCAGCGCTGGAACGGCTTCGTCTGAAGTGAGTTTTCCTTCCTTGCAGGAAGAATGTGTGTCCTGCATTGAGCATACGCTGGAAATAGCGCAGTGTGGCCACCATAGTGTATGACTGGGGTGCACACCGTTTTCCATGCTCACCAGTCCATGTGTCACACACAGCTGCCCCATTGTGTCTCCTCTTAGGTTACTGTGTGTGTGTGTGTGTGTGTGTGTGTGTGTGTGTGTGTGTGTGTTTTGTGAGTGCCCCACCCCCACCTTTGCCCCGCCCTCAATTTTATGTTACTGGAATTGCACGTATTTAAGTAGAAATTCAGGAGAATGGATGGACAGCTCTAGATTCCTGGCTTACTGCCACACATGTGATAGACCTCTCTGTTTACTTCGGTGTTTTTTTTTTACATCTCTCTGGTGAAATTTAATACGCAGTTTATGTGTGAAAGAAAGTCTTTCCTATCTTTGAGATTTTCCTGGGTGTTTATGGCTCTCGAGGTCCTTGTGCTGGGATTGTTTAGTGCCTTTGTGACTGCTGTGTTTGGTCTGTCAGGAAGGGGTTGGCTTTGTTCATAGATTGTTGGGATGATTGAGCCTGTGCCTCCCCGGTACTTGCTATGGGAATCTGAAATCAGGTGGCTTTCAGTAGAGCAGGAAGTAACTTCAGCGTGTATTGGAAATGTCACATTTCATTTCAGTTTAGAAACTATACTTTTAGAAGTAAGGGAAGGTGACTTTTAGTTACTTAAATGCATTCATTGGTTTATTCATCAACTATTTGGATGCCTGCTACACAGTCATAACAGTGATGTGGTTTTAACTTCCGTGGAAGAGTGAGAGATTTGGTTGTAGAGATGGCCGCGGATCACCACATCTCTTTCCTCCTCTTCCTCTAGTCCAGACTGACAAGGAACTCCTGCTCCTTCATCCTCCGAGTGCCGAGAGTGCCCGCCCGCTGCTACAGTCATGGCACAGAGCCATCTATCCTTGCGACGGTGGTCTGAAGGAAAAGGACAGGGGCTGGCTGGAGAAGAGGCAGATGGCGGGAACGGGGTTGAGGTTGGGGTATGGAGAGGGTCTGTGTGGGGAAGTGAACATTCACCAAGCTACCTGAAGGATGGTTTTAGTATTGGAGGAGGAGCAGGATTGAATAACTCTGTAGACAGTGGAAAGGAGTGTCTTCTGGAGAGAGCCCTAGGCAGGTAGCCCACAGATCTTCCTGAAGGTCAGGTGGCGTACACCTGCCCATCACTCAGCTTCAAGGAATCCAACACCATCCCCCCCCCCCCCTCCTTACACATGTGGCATATAATCAGAGACACACATACACAAAAGTGAAAATTAGAAAAACAAGTGAGAGGTCGTTACTTAGTAAACTGTGGAACTAGTGGCGTGAGGTAAGCCAACATGGAGGTACTTGTTTCTGGTCAGTGTGAGCCTCTTCCCCAAACAAACACATCTGCCTGACTCAGGAGAGGACTGCTCTGTGATGCAGCCAGACACCACACTTCCAGGTTCCCTGCCGCCAGCGCAGCACCTTTAGTCCTGACAGCCCTCCAGTGGCTTGCCTCATGCCTGGCCTGTTTGACTTTATGATGGTATGAAAGTGATATGCCTCCAGTGGAAATGGTACTTTGAATTTTGATTTTTCCCAGGCTAGCAATATGTAGCTTGTCACTCTGTCCAGGTGAGGGCCGGAAGAGGAGCCATGGTGACTTCCCTCAGCCACAAGGGCAGCAGGGCAGAGAAGTAAACCCCTCAGTAACCTGCAGTGTCCCACGATGCTATGCTGGGAGCTTCTGGAGGCTAGGTAAAGGAAATGCAGTTTCGGCTCAGGATACTTTTAGCTTCTGATGGTGTTTTGGGGGACTAAACTCCATCATTAGTTACACAATTGTACTGCTGCAGCCAACGCCACTGACCGTTCTTCTGGGTCTGACTTTAAAGCCGTTGTCTTTGTTTGGAGGTCAGGTCTGCTCCGCTTGGGAGGGTCTCAGCAGACCCAAGGGCCCGGTGGGTGGTGGGTGGAGGGTGGAGGGTGGAGGGTGATCTGGATTCCGCTGATGTCCTCATGCCCTGTTCACCTGGCACGACAGGACAGCTCTTGGGTCATCAAGGCTTTGCACTTGGGGCACCTTCCATTGAGTTTTATCTTCCTGAGTGAGAAGCAGTGTGGTGCACTGGTGCTGGTCGAAGCCTCCGCTCTGACCCTTGGCTTTTGTATTTCATGTTGCTAGCCTGTGTCTGCCTGTTTCCTCATCTGCCAAATGTGATATGGAGTCTTCTCTGGGCTGTCGAAGGGATGGTGTGAGGAGTGTGTGTGTGTGTGTGTGTGTGTGTGTGTGTGTGTGTGTGTGTGTGTGTGGTGTTAGCCCAATGCAAGCTCTATATTAGTTCCTATCACTCAGTCTTTTTGAGAATGGATTCCTAAGGCTACTCCTCCCTCAGTTATTCAAATCTGTTCGAATCCAGGATGTGTGTATAAATTGTCGCCCGCAGACACTTCGACATGCTCCCTGGACAGGTGTGTAGGAAGAAGAATCATGTGGCCCAGGAGAAGTGTCGCCATGATTGTCAGGATAGTTGAGTGACAACACTTGTTAACCCTTTATTGTCTCTCCCCTGGCCACTGATGATACAGTACAACTCTTAGGAAAAGGAGAGGCCAAGCTAGCCTTCGTTTGGATGCTGCAGGCTGAGGGATGATGGCAAAAGGATTGGCGGCCTGGCGCTGGCAGTGTCCACGGGTGGAGCGCCTCCCCGTTGTGTTTAAGAGGTGCAGAAATGCAGTGGTGTTCAACCGTGTTCAAACAGCCTCAACAGAAAGCTCCCCAAAGTTAGCGGGTGGGCTGTGTGCTTTGGGAGCCCCTCTTTCTTGGAGAGGTGCTGCTGGTGTCTCTTCTCTGTGTTCCCGCAGGGGCCCCTCGTCATCTGCCACTCCTTTGCTCTCCTCTGTCCCTCCTCCCTGGAATGTCTCTCCTTCTAATTCCCGCCTCTCTCCATTTGCTGTGCTGCAGGAATGATGCATATGCTCAAAGAGTACATTTGATTTCTTACTCCATGGTAAAAACAGTTTCACCATCTGAATCAAGTGGCCCTTTGTTTAGTCACACCTAGAACCAGCAAGTGAAGTTATGAGCTAATGAAGCCAGTGTTCCAAGGACACCCAGTTGGAGGGTTGGATTCTGAAGGGAGGATGGCCAAGAGAGTGCTGGGTTTGAGTTTTCCTCTTTGCCTCTTTACTTGGGGTTGGTCTGCATTGCCACCATTGTGCATGTGTTGGAGAATTTGAACTTTTCCGTACTGGTAGAGTAGAATTCTGGAAAATTACCCAACGCATTTTCACAAAGAAACCATGCCAAATCTGATAAGTTTCCTCAAAACCTCATCACTTTTCATTTCTTTCATGGAGTGTCTATCAAGCTTCCCAGCCTCTCTTCTGTTTCTCTCTTTCTGTAACTGTGCATTGAGAAGTGCTCTTTTCTATTAAGTTTATCTGCAGGAATCGATTGTTAAGTAGTTTCTCAAAATAATCCCGTCAGGCCTCAGAGGTATGTGGCGTCCTGAAGATTTCCTTACTGGAGAGATACCGCTGAGTTCAGGGAGATTGCAGTTGAGTTGGGGATTTAAATAAACAGAAGTAAGGCCTGCGTTTAAAACTATGCTCCGTAATGTGTTGTTCGTCTGGAATTTGAATGTAGCAAATGTATTTACATTAGCTCCGTCTCTGTCTTAAGTCTGTTGCAACCACAGCAGGATCAATACGATCAATAATGTGATTATAACTAGGATTGATTGCCTTTCAGAAGTCTTCATCATAATGATTCTGTTTGAGCACCACAGCAGATGCAGGGATGTCTGTCTGTCTGTCCGTGCTGCTCGGTGGGTGTTATCATAGAGCCACGTAAGAGTTGGCGTGTCTTTGGAGATTGATTTCCTGAACTCTGATTCTGTGGTGTTAAGTTCAGCCTGGGCATGGCAAGGCTAAGACATGAGCCTTGAGGAAATCACAGTGACCTTGTGAGTTCTCCTTAATGCTTGGCAACTTGAAAACAAAACCCAGATGTAGGGAAGAGTTGAAAGCAAGTTGTACCATTCTGTGCCCGAGGGGGTGACCTGCTTTGTAGCGATGGCCCTGGAATGTAGCTCCTGAGTAGGTTTCAGTTGCCCCAGCAGTATATTTGGGCAGTCAGTGGCTACCTAGTTCACCTTCGCCTTGTGTGATCTCTTACAGCTTTTAGCCCCAGCTTGTGCCTGGTGAGCTTTTCTTACTGGAACTGTCTGCCTTGGGTGGTGATGCCCCAGCGCTGCAATTGTATACTGTTTATGTTCAGTTGGGTTTCTTGAGGTATGAAGAATAATTGGGTGGAGGGGGAACTGTCTTTGTGAGAGTGTGTTGAGATTGCAGCAGACATAGCAAGGAAATGGAGTGCCAGCCAAAGGGACTTTGGGACTTAGGGCTTTTCTAGTACACTTCTGGCTTGTCCCCAAACCATCCACAGAGTGTGAGATTATTAGAACTCTCTTTGGATATTTTATATTAGAGAATAGTTTTTAAGAACATGACACAGAGTTTGGAAAGTAGAGTTACAAAAGATGCTCCTCAGAGACTGTGATTGCACATACCGACCTGCAAAGGCCCAAGCCAGACAAAACCCTGGCACTGAAAAGGGGAGGGGAAGAAAGTCCTACTCTAACCAAGAAGTGATTTGCAATTGATGCCTGCTGATCGAGAGAAACCTCTACAATGGCATGCCACTGGGTATCTGAACCAGCTACACTCCAGGGAAGGCCCGTGGGTAGTTGGCCTACACAAAACTGATTGTCTGTCTGTCTGTCTATCTTGTGTGTGCCCTTTGGTTTCCTTTTCTTTTGTTTTTTTTTTTTTTTTGTATGATTTTTTTTTTATTTGTTTTGCTTTTTATTTTCTTGGTTGGTTTTGCTTTTTTGAGAAATAAAGAACATGAAGTTGGATGGGTAGGGAGATAGGAGTAATTTGGGATGAGCTAAGGGAGAGGAAAGAATATAAAATATTCTATGGAAAATACATTTTTAATAAAAGAATTAGTAAAATATATATTTTAAGCCTGTTACCAATTTGGGGATGCCACTCAGTTGGTAGAGTACTTATCTACCCTTCAGGAGGCCCTGGATCTGAAGTAGACGTGGTACATCATGCCTATATTCCCACCTTAGGAGTTAGAGGCAGGAAGTCAAAGTCATCATTAAACTTGATCTTGGATCTGATTTTGATAATGAGTTGGAGGTCAGCCTGGGATACGTGTGACCCTGTTTTTTTGTTGTTTATTTTTTAGCATAGTACCTTAACATGAAAACTATAGTCATTTCGAGTAACCCTTTCTGACCTGTGTGTATCTATTGAGGGCATTTTCTGTGTTGCTGCTTAGTTTTGAAATGTCATTGTTTTATGTCATTGTTTTGAATTGTCACACGATTGTGCATGTTCCTGCAGTGAGATGCATCAATACACATAACACTGTGTACCATGTGTAATGATCAGATCTCTCACAGCAAACACTGCTGAGAATGCTGCCCAGACACATCTTAGAGCAGCATAGGATTCCATTGGGTGCTGTAATTTCTTTGGCATATTCCTTTATTTTGGGGCAGTTGGGTTGGTTTGCTATCATCAATGATCCTGTGGATGACCTTTTGGCGACTGTAACGTCTTACCAGATTTTGGATGAGTTTTCTACCAACAGAGACAGAGAATGAGGTGACTGTAAAGATTTCCATCATGTTTGGGTGGTACAAATGGACTGGAGGGGCAGGGGGAGTTGAAATATAGGAAAACACCCATTTCAGGCTTGCAAGATGTTAGCACAGGCAGGGCTGCAGGACACCGGTTCATTTTGGTGTGTGTAGCTCATCCAGGAAGCGAGGGAGTTTCAGCGCACTGTTGAATTGTCTGGCTGGAGCCTGGGGAGGAGTCAGGCAGGTCTGGGGTCCAGATAAAGGGATCTTGATGTCTAGGTGTGGTTCAAGCTGTAGATAGGATTAAGCCTTGGATACGTGACTAGAGCCTGGAATGAGAAGAGAAGGTGGATGACAGGACTCTGGGGAACATCGTTTTGTGGGTAGAGGAGGAGCTGCTAAGTCAGAGTAGTGGGAGTGGCCACATGGTTGTGGGGGGGCTCTAAGAAGAGGTGCAGTGGCAGACCCCAGAGACACGGTGGCATGTTCTTTTAGACGGTTTCAAGGCTTCTGTGGAGAGAGATGGGTTTCTAGGAAGGTGGTGCCTGTCCCAGGTAGACTGTCAGAGACCTTCGGTGTGGATGAAGAGCCAGGCAGTTGCTACAAGGGCTGTAGGATGCTGTCAGCTTGCCAAGGCTTCCATAGCTAAACACTGCAGGGCAGTTTAAAGAACAGACCTATTCCCTTATAGTCTAGAGGCTAGAAGTTCAAAACTAAGAGGTCAGCAGGCTTTCCAAGATCTCTTCCAAGGCCTTTGGAATGGCTTACAGATGGCTGCCTTGTATTCCCATTGGGTCATCCCTTGATCTGTCTCATCTGCCACCTCTTCTCTCTAAAAAGATAGTTTATTTTATGTGTATGGATGTCTGTCACTCTGGGCCTGGTACCTGAAGAGGCCAGAAGCGGGCATTGGATCCCTGGAACTGGAGTTGCAGATGGTTGTGACCTCTCTCTAGGTGCTGGGAATCAAACCCAGGTCCCCCAGAAGAGCCACCTCTCCAGTACCCCGTTCCTTCTTGTAGGGTTTACCCAAATCCCCCCCTTTATTGTGAAAGACCCACTCTCCAAAGATAGTCACGGTTTATGGTGCTGGGACTGAGCGCTTCATCAAGCGAGCTTTGAGAAAACAAATCTAGCCAACATACATGGTCTGTGAGTCCAGTGACCTACCCTCTCCTGCACTTCTACGCTGCGCTGCTCTTGGTCATTCTGGCCCCTCTGGCCCCTCCTGTTCTTTCCCAGTTCTGTACATTTGCATCTTGGCCCTTATCATGAACTCAAGTTCACCTGTCTCTCTTCAGTTCTTCTTTAGTCATCCCTCCATCTCTGTGGCAAATGCTTAGTGTCCCAGTCATAAAATTTATGTGAGATGCCTGGTGGCGGCGCACGCCTTTAACCCCAGCACTTGGAAGGGAGAGGCAGGCGGATCTCTGTGAGTTCGAGGCCAGCCTGGTTTACAGAGTGAATTCCAGGATAGCCAAGACTGCTTCACAGAGAAACCCTGTCTCGGAAAACCATTAAAAAAAAAAAAAAGTTATATCAGGTGAACTGTCAATTGTATTTGTACTTGGTAGCATGGAACCACCATGGGACCCCGGCTCATGGTTTCTCTTACTGTGTTCCTCAGTTTGTGGTTGGAAAGAAAAGCACTGTGGGAATATCAGTTTAAGTCCACGTTCAATGAAAACTTTGCATTTGAGTTTTCCTTGTATTTCACAAGTTAGTTTTTTCCCTCCAGAGTTTGCTTTTGAGTTCCTTTTCCTTTTAGGAGCCTCTTTAGTTAAAGTTAGGCTGAGTGAGATTGCAATCCCAGCAGAGTCTGGGGCAGAATTATTTCAGTAAGTATTTTATAACTGACACAATACTGTCTTTATATATATGTACACACATACACAGACACACACAAAGACACACACACAGAGACACACACACAGAGACACAGATACATAGACACACAGACACAGACAGACAGACAGACACACACACACAGACACACACACAGAGAGACACACACACAGAGATACATAGACACACAGACACAGACAGACAGACACACACAGAGAGACACACACAGAGACACAGATACATAGAGACACACAGACACAGACACACACACACACAGACACAGACACACACACAGACAGATAGACACACAAACACAGACAGACACAGACAGACAGTCAGACAGACAGACACACACACAGACACACACACACACACACACACACACACCATGGAGAATTAAAGCTGTGTAGGTATTAAGATCCTGTCTGATGCTGACCTGGATACCCAGACATGCATATTAATAAAGGAACCAGAGTAGCCATAGAGTAAACGCTAAGTGTGTTTGGTTGTTCCAGGTTTCTGATGTGTGTGTGTTCACCTAGAAATGAAGGATTTCTGTTATGTGTGTGTGCGTCTTAGACTTTTCTATTACTGTAACAGAATAGCTGAGGCTGGGTCATTTATTTAAAAGTCTTACTTCAGTTCATCATTCTGGAGATCCAAGAGCATGCACCAGCATCTCCTTGATTCAAGGCAGAAGATGGAAGGCATGTGAGTCCACGTGGAAGAGAGGGGCACAGGGGAGTGATCCTGCTGCGTAACAGCCTGCCCTTTATAGGACCAACCTGGTCTCAGGAAAAGCTGTTAATGACCTAATCACATTCCAGCAGCCACCACCTCTCAACATTGCTACATTGGGCAATGAAACCTCACCATGAATTTTGATTGAAACAAGCCATATTCAAACCATAGCGATGAGTGTAGATGGTTTTCTTCATCCAGTATGTTGAAATATATTAATATCATTTCTACATGAAAAGTCATAGCTTTTTAAAAATTTGCCTGGGCCTCATGTCATTTGGATGGATCCCTCCCTGCCCCAATTCCACCCCGGTTTTAGGAATTGAACCTGAGGCCTTAACACATGCTAGGTACATGCTCTACTACTGAGCTAAAGGTCATATTGTTTTCAAGACACTGAATATCAGATTTACAAGTGTGGAGAAGTCATAAATGGATTTACTGTTTGGCTACTTAGAGCAAGGACACCCACATTTTCCTGAGGTCCTTTATAGTCCTTGGTAGAGTGTGAAATTTTCTTTGAGGGCAGTGTTTATCCCTGTTGGCCGTTTTAAGGATATAAAGTTTTAAGTATGAAACTCAAATTTACTTTTCAATGGCAATGTGATGTGTTTATTCTTTGGCTCTTTAAGAGCTCGGCTATGGCATGACATGTGACCTTCTGCCATTGACTCTATGCTCGGTTGTGGATTTGTTATTTTTGTGCTTAAGTGACTTGAGCACTTGGGACTATACATTTGGAACTGAGTAAATATGGCAGGGTAGAGTTTTGAAAGGCCAGTTCCACTTTTAGCCGAACAGCGTGCTGGCACCCTCTTTTCTTTAATTGTCTAGGCCACAGCTTTAAATGGAAGTATGTGTGCCAGGCACAGCGGCACAACCTGTAGTCCCAACTCGGGAAGTTGAGGTCAGCCTGGGTGACCTCATTTGGATCACTCCAGTTCTTACTCCCAGGCTGCTAGCTTGTGTCCTGCCTTCCTTACATCCCTGCCTGTTTCCCCCGGGTTCGCCCGCTTTTCTGCAGTATGTTCTCTGAACAGCCACGCAAAGCAGCCCTCCCTGTTAGTCATTGTCCCCACAAACTCAGACTACGACTTAAATATTATTTTGGTGTCTGCTATCCTTTAATTCAGAAATGAATTTTTCAAAGCCCATGTGTTAAAGGTTTGTTTGTCAGCCCGAGGCACTGTTGGGAAGAGTCTTTGGCTACCATGATGTGAACACAAGCTTCTACCATGATGCACTGAGCCACTATAATCCTAAAGCCTTAGGGCCAAGGGACCATGAACCAAATCCTCTGAACTACCAGCCCCAATAAACCTTTCCTTCCTCCAAGCTGATTACTTCCGGTCTTTTGTTACAGTAATGGAGGGTGGCCCTCCGTCTGTGTGTAGCAGCTGTCATGGTGTCATTTCTTCAGACCCACCAGTGACTCTCTGCTTGTGGTCTTGCTGAATTGTCATCAGTAACACTGCAGTGTGGACGCCGGAGATGGAGATGAGGCTGTCATCGTCCCCTGGGCTCTCACCTGCTCCCACCACTCTGACAGCTAAAGGATCCCCTTTATTCTCAACTCCCTTGCCCAGCAGGGCCGTGCGTGGCTGTCCTCTGCTCCCATTTTACATAGTGTTTGTTAAGTGTGTTTTACGCCTGAGTGCTTTAAAGATTCGTTCTCTGTGGTCGCATCCATGTTGTCCTTGGTCATCCAGGTCATCGAGGTCAACTTTTACCATTTTTCTCTGATCTGATTGTGCCATGCTAACTGCTGTAGATTTTTTTTTTTTTTTCCTCCTTGTTTTGTGTTTTTCCTCTTTGCTCTTTGTGGGGCCCGCCACCCAGCTCCCAAATAAATATACAGAGACTTATTCTTTCTTATGAATGCCTGGCCTTAGCTTGGCTTGTTTCTAGCCAGTTTTTCCCAATTTAAATGACCCCATCTACCCTTTGCCTCTGGGTTTTTATTGTTCTCTATTCTATACACCTTTTTTTACTTCTTATTCTGTGGCTGGTTGTGTAGCTGAGTGACTGGCCCTGGAATCCTCCTCTCCTCCTTCTCTTGTTTCCTGATCTTCTCTTCCCAGATTTCTCCTCCTATTTATTTATCCTCTCTGCTTGCCAGCCCCATCTATCCTTTCTCCTGACTTGCTATTGGCCGTTCAGCTCTTTATTAGACCATCAGGTGTTTTAGGCAGGCACAGTAACACAGCTTCACAGAGTTCAACAAATGCAATGTAAAAGAATGCAACACATAAACGCATGTAACACATCTTAAACTAATGTTTCACAACAAACCACTCTCCTGCTAATTGCAAATGTAAACCCCATCTCCATATTCCACATCTTGAGGTGAAGAGGTTGTGTGGTGATTGATTACTGTGCTGTTAATCGTTTACCCAATTTGATCGAGAATGCCTAGGAAGCGGCAGTATATAGGTCTCTTGTTCTGTTGGGCTCTGAGCAGGCTAGGTGCTTGGTTAGAGCAGTGGGTGATAGGACAGCAGACAGTCCACTGCAGCTCATCATGAAGGCCGGGCCTGGGTGGATGCTCTGGCCGCCTCTGCCAGCCTGGTATTGACCTACTTTCCCCTTATCTGTGTGCAAAATATTTGTTGTACTTAGTGTGTTCTCCTGTCACAGCGAATGTTTCTCTCTCCCTTTCATATGAACTGAGCAATAAAGAGCTGGTTAAATCTGGGAAACAATGGAGGAGGAAAGCTGGTAAGCAGTTTAATTTCTAAATGGGGGACCTTATACTTAGGTCATTTAAAAATGACTCTAGTTTTTCTGTCTACCTATTAAGGAACGTGTCAAAGATAAAACTGTGCCTTTTAAAGTTTTAGCCTTTTAATTCCGTGGTTCACAATCTCATATATTTTGAAAATGCTTTTTGATCAGGTGCTTGGAGGGGAAGTGAACTTTCTCCCATGTGGATTTTAGGGTGCAGTTTGTTCTTAGGCATTTCATTTCTTACCAGATGTCCTTTGGGAACACAGGTTGTGTGGCTCTTCGAATAGGCAAGCTGATTAACAGTGGCTTTTTGTATAACGTGATAGGTATGCTGTGTTCAAGGAAAAGAGTATACATGTGGCACTTTTGCGTGAATGCCTAGCACTCTGGGGAGTAACTGCTGTTACCTGTGGATCATTTGGAAGTTTAGCAGGGTTGTCATTCAAATTGAGTTAACGTCTGGAAGTGGACATTTGTGAAGTTAGGTTTTAGGAACCATGTTTGGCGTTATTAAAAAATTATTCCGGTATGCTGTAAAGTTGGTTTGTTCTCTTGGTTCCTGATAAGTACGGCAGTGTGACAGCTTTGATTCTTAAACTGAGTGACACTTCTAACATTACAAAGCAAAAAATCCCTGGAAATTGCCACAGAAAATGCTTCCCAGTTCTAATGTGGTTGTTGACCTTCTCAACTTTACATGAAGCGACGCATTGCAGCAAGTTAGCTACTTTAAAAAAAAAATCTTTTCAAATTACAAAGTAGCTTTGCTTTCTGAATTTATATTATGGGGTCTTTGGGGGACAGCTTAGCTATTTTTGTTTGATCGCTTTTCAACTAATAAACATTCTTGAAATCCTAATGTAAATGTATAAACATTTCTCCCTTTGTTTACATAGTGTATTAGACTTTATTTTAGTAGCTAACTGCTGGGGAGTTTGAATTTCTTTCCTAAGGACTTTTCTTAAGCTTTTTTCTGAAGCGCACTAGTAAGGAATGAACCTTCCTGCCTTTGCTAGTATGTAGACTTATTAATTTGTGATTTGATCTCATAACTAAGGGCTCCCATAACTGGACGGAGTTCTAGAGATAGAGGATGTCCTTTGTCCAGCTGTCCTGTGGATAGCTGTTACACAGAACCCTGCTTTGGCCCCTGTGCCTGCAGAGCTGCGTTTGGACCATCCTGTTTATTCTGTGCATGTCTTTCTATGCTGTATAAAGTTAGACTTTAATACTTTTTTTCCATGATGAATCCAAAATAGACAGCTGCTTTCCTTTGCTTCTGAGAAAATGTCATTGAGATTTTTGTAGACTGGCATTTGCTGACTTTTTGTGTTTTTTTGTTTTTTTTTTAAACATTCTTTAGAATTCCCCAAATGAAGGAAATCAGCCTTTCCAGAACTGATCACGTCAGCATTGATGGAAACTGGGAGACTATGGGAATGAACTTGGGGAGACAATATGTACTTTTGTGGGGAAACTGAGGCTTGGAGGCGGTGTTGTGCCTAAGGTATCCCTGTCCCACTGAGTTGGACCTGCAGCTTGGATCGTCTGGGTTTAAGTGATCTGGTGGAGCTGTAAAGGAACAGAGGGCTGGGCTGTATTTCGGTGGTAGACCACTCTTCTGGCAAGAGTGCTCCAGGCTTGAACAGGCAGGTGGTGTAGCAGAGGGAGAGGAGGGTGCCGGAGGACTTTGGGATTTTTAGCCTGTGGAACAAAACGAGCTTGGGACCTTCTGTTTAGTAAGTGGATTGATTCATTTGGCAGGGAAGTCGGCTTCCCCGGCGGCTGCACTGTTTAATAATTACTTGGTGCTCCTGGCATCTGTGGGCCCACCAGGACCAATGAGAGCTGACAGCTTGCCAGTTACATTAGAGCAGTTTTACATACATACCGGGGTTCCAGGGTCTCAGGTTCGCCAATCTAAACATCTGACTTCTTGGAATCTTTTTATCCGCCTTGAGGGAATGGATTGAGAAGTCTATGGGTTATAATTAGCACGTTCCCTCCTACAGCTGAGTTGTGTTTCTGGATGAAACAGGGGTTTATGGTGTTTGGCTACCTTGTCCCACAGGGATTGTAGCCCCAGACGTTAGCTCATTGATTTTTGTAGTGTTTTGTGTGAGTTGTGTAGTATGATTACAGGTTCCCTCTTAAAACTAGCTTTCCAGACCTTCTGGGCTTGTGGAAGGCAAGGGATGCTTCTGTGGGGTGTGGGGAAGCAAAGACGGAGGGGTGAGGGGTGGGGGTGGAGGGGGTGGATGTTGCTGTTTGGTGAGCCTTAGAGAGATGTCCCTTGCTGATGTTATTGACATGACTCAGCAGACCTACCTCTGGGGAATGACTGGATGATGGCTGCACTTCCTCCTGGGTAAGTGTGTTTGTTACTCTCCTGTTGTCACAGAATAACTGGCCAGGGCAGCCGAAGGAAGGGAGGGCTTCTCTTGGCTCATGTTCTGTCATGGAGAAGTCATGACCCAGATGATGAGGTCGATGGGTGGCGTACCACACCCACAGTCAGGAAGCAGAGAGCGATGGATGCTGGTGCTCAGCTCACTGCATCTTGAACCCCAACTCTTGAAGGGTGCCACTCACACATAGAGTGTGGCTTTCCATCTGATAAAACCAATCTAGAAACTCCCTCTCAGACACTTCCAGATCCTCTTCTTTAGCCACCGAGACTAACCAAGACTGAAGTTAGAACTCACGGGAGGTCTTTTGCATGAGGAGACTCTAAGTAGTTATCTGGACATTCTTGTCAATAGACAGGGTGGGAGAGCACGTGAGCTCTTAGGGTCGGAAGAGGAGAAGCTTGGGAAGGGGAGGAAGCCACGTCTAGTGAGTTTCATCTCTGCTAATTTGTGTACACCTTACTCTCATCCTGAGTTTGGGGACCAGCAATTGGAATGAATTCTCGTGGATTCCAGCCTGAGTCTGTGAGTGCAAAGCCTGGGATGGATGTACTGGTGTGGATCTGGGCTCTTTCATTGCCCCGGCTGTGTCTAACCCACAGCCTGTGGCCCAGGATAGCTATGAATATGGCCCAACACAAAATTGTAAACTCATTTAAACGTTACTAGATTTTTCTTCTTTCCCACAATTTCTTTTTTAGTAACTTAATTTTACTGTTCCCGGCCTTGAACTTTGTAAATGACATCCTGTTGTAATATCAACAGGTCACCTGGCAGGTAAACTATTTCTGCAAGGCTTGTGTAATGCACAGAGAGACTTCTTACCTCCTGGTGGCTGTGAAGAGCTTGGACGTAGATCAGAAGGTGTGTGCATAAAGCAGGGCTCTAGGATCTAGGGTTGCTCTGTTGGAAGGTTTTGCCTGGGACGTGAGGCCTGACTTCCTACTCTCAGCTGAGTTCTCTTCCATCAGGAGATGTGGTGGCCAGTCATCTAAAACCTTCACTCTTGTTACAGCAGCTACTGTTTTTTTTTAAAACCTCAAAAATCCTTCTAATTAGTCTAGATGATATGTTTAGCACAGCCACGTTCCACAGCTGGAAACAGCCCCCCAAACCCCTGTCTCTTTGTGAATTACAAAGGCTCCAGTGCTGTTTTCCAGCCGCACATGGCCTGTCTGGGATCGAGTGGACATCAGCTCCGAGGCAGCTTCTCTTGATAAAGCTAGTTTCCATGCTCAGGTGGAAAGCAGCCTTGACATTGGTCTCTGGTGATTCTCGCCCCATTACTTTGCAGAAACAGTGTGGGGAGGGGAGTTAACCCTTAGATGACCTTAATGTCATAACCCTTACCCTTACACAGGGCTTTCAGCTTGGTGGTTATGTTCGTGGCATATGGGCTTACATTTGTAGTTATCTGTTTACTTTCATTTCTTTTTTAAAAATTGTATTTCTATCTATCTATCTATCTATCTATCTATTTATTTAATGTGCATTGTTGTTTTTGCCTGTATGTATGTCCGTGTGAAGGTGTCAGATCTTGGAGTTACAGGCAGTTGTTAGCTGCCATGTGAGTGCTGGGAATTGAACCTGGGTCTGAAAGAGCAGTCGTTACTCCCCAACCACTGAGCCATCTCTCCCCACTTTTTAAAATGTCCACATTTGTCTGTGTGAGGGTGTTGCATCCCCTGGAACGAGAATTACAGGCAGTTGTGAGCTGCCACATGGGTTTGGGAAATTGAGCTTGGGACTTCCGGAAGAGCAGCCAGTGCTCTTAACCATGGAATCTACTTTCATTTCTTGTTCATATTTATTTGATCTTCACTGCCTGTTCATTATTTCATGTCCTTTGTGTTACCCATCCAGAGTTAGAACACTTTGGAAATTGCCCTGAGGCCCTGCCTGTTTCTTCCCTAGCCTCGGAGTCTAGAGAAAGCCCCCGCAACCGGCAGTCCATTAGTCTTAGCAGAAGCTTCAGAGAAAGGCTGGAGGCGGGACTCCTTTCTGATGTCTTGGCTTTAGCAGTGAAATAAGGGTGGGGAGTCAGCAAACTGTAACCCATGAAATCATTGACATCATTGCAGTGGACAGATACTACTACTTACATCAGCTTAGCCGGTGTGTCGGTAGGAGTGAAAATTAGCACCATCCGAACCTTGTCACAGACGTGTGTCAGCCGACTGCCTCACATGTATTGTGCAGCAGACATCACCCTGTGGTGTGTGGCCCACTAGACCCAGCTCCTTTGAGAAACTGTACTGCCTGAGTAAATTGCCCTAAAGAATTCGGTTTCCATTCTGTTTGCCCTTTAGGTGTCAAATCCTGAACAGGTGTCGTGTGTTTCGGGTACGACTTCAGGATGTTCTTGTGTATCATTGGGGGCTCTCGGGTGGTCTGGGCCAGGAGGGGAAGGTGATGATGAGTGTCTGGGGTAGAATGTGCAGTATGTGCTTTGATTTGCTCTCCACACCACAACCTGGGGGCCAGCCACCCTTTCTCTCTCTCTCTCTCTCTCTCTCTCTCTCTCTCTCTCTCACTCACTCACTCACTCATTTTTTGAGACAGGTTTTTCTCTGTAGCCCTGGCTGTCCTGGAACTCACTCTGTAGACCAGGCTAGCCTCAAACTCAGAGATCCATCTGCCTCTGCCTTCCGAGTGCTGGGACTAAAGGTGTGCTCCACCATCCGACTAGTTGGACCTTTCTGCATTGAGAATGCCAGAGCCTACCTTCTTCAGGGGCGGAGCAGGGAAGCTCCCTAAAGTGGTGAGGGAGGTGTGTGGGTGTGCCGCAGTGCCTGGCTGCTGTGGCACACCATTGACAGTGGCTTATGTGACATGTGTATTTCTTGCAGCCCTGGAAGCTGGGAAGCTCAGCATTGGTCCCTGATGGTTCCTCTGCTTCCTTCTTGGTATCTCCTCAGATTTATATCTTTTATAAAGACCTGGATCCCATTATGCTCTTCCTGATGGCCTCTATCTAACGCTGTTGTTTTTCAAAGGCCTCACCCCAGTGCTGCAGGGTTGGAGGGCAGAGCTTCAGATGGGAGAACACGAGCTTTCAATCCCTAGCAGCCAGCTTGCTTGGAGCATGCTACCTTGGATCACTGACTTCTCATACCAGCTTAAGTCAGGCCGAATTTAAGGCAAGAATCCCAGCTGGACCTCTTGAGGCTCACAACTGGAACTGGCCCTGGCATCTTAAGCTTTCTCTCTGTCCCACGCCATCTCTCATCAGACTTTGTTTCTCCTTTCAGAGGGGTGGCCTTTGCAAGGCTCCCCTAAACGGATTTCCACTCCTGTACTTGCAGCCACTTGCCTGTGGTTTGTGTGTCCTGGTCCCAGGCCTGTGGAAGCTGGCATTGTTTGGGCCAGTGTATAGCATGGCCAGCTAGCTGCAGCCTGGTTGAAGGTGCTGCTGGACGCCTTGCCGTGTTAGATATTGTGTGGGTTTTGGCCTAGAGTGGAGGGCCCTCGAGAGAAGATCAAGGAGGAAGGCAGGAGTTGTGAGGCCCTGGATCTTTTCTTTTTGAAGTAAAATGCAAATGAAATTTATGAGTTTAGCTTTTTGTAAAAGTTCTACTAAATTAAGGATTTAGGCCAAAACAAGCATATTGATTTGGTTTTTTTTTTTTTCTCTTTTTCTTTTTGTTTGTCTGCATTTTTTTCTTTTTTTTTCTATAGTGGACACACACTTCTCTTATTCATTTAAGAGGTCATTTGAAATGTCAAAAGTGGACCGTTTGGGTTGGTAAGATAGCTCTGTGGGCAGAAGCTTTTGCCACTAAATCTGATGGTCTGAGCTCCATTCCTGGGACCCACATGGTCACAGGGGAGAGCAGACTCCCACAGGTTGCCCTCTGACCTCTGCATGTGTGACCTGGCATTCATACACACACACTAAATAAATGTAATTAAAAGCTTAAAAGTGGGGTGTTGTGTTGCTGCTCTTGCTGGGCTCTGCCTCGGGGGAGTGGTGTTGGTCACACAATCCTGGCATCTCAACAGGATTCAGTCCTGTACATGTTGCTTGAACTGGATTAAATGGGCATTCGATCTCCACCCGACAATGATATTTGGTGCTGTTTTAAAAGATCGAGGGAGGAATTCCAGTTGTTCTCAACGCATGGCTCCTGTCAGGCTCTGAACCACATGGCAGTTTTGGGTTTGCCTTTTGCTTCGGTTTTGCCGTGAGGATTTGCTGAGAGTTACTTTGTTCGTGGATTTTTGTCATATTGGCCCAGTTTCCTTACTTGTACACGTCATTCTCAGAAGCACTGGTGACTTCACTGGAGCTGTGTGCTGTGTTTCCTGTCCTGTCGTTGGTACTGTGACTCTCTGAAGACATCCTCAAAGGGGCTAGAAGCTGCTCCGTTCTTCTGCCTCCTGACTGTGGCCAGACTTCCACATGCGATGGTGGCTGCTGCGAGAATGCCCAGGGCGGTGTGACCCAGCTGTCAATCATCATTGCATCCCTGTTGTCTGTTCGTATTTTATTGAATGCTTGCCGCATGCAAGGGACAGTGCCGTAGACTTGGGGGGAATACCAAGGAATAAGCCACGGTTCCTGACTGAAGGCTGCTTTTTCCAGAAAAGGCACTGTCAGCGAAGAGGACCACTGTGTGGGAGGGAGGCTAGTGACCAGGAGAGTCAGTGAAAGCAGCTGGTACTGTTAGCAAGTCGCCGTAGCCTGTGGAGCACCCTTCTAGGGATGCTACCATAGACATGCTTTAAATGGGCTTCTCTTTCAGTTAGAGAGGTAACTTCCGTGTTTCCCTATTCATAACTTGGTTTTGGCTTCGAGATAGCGGCCGTTTCAGATTGAAAAAAAGACTTATAATATTCTTGTTACTCATTGGGATGTCAGCTCTGATACGTTCACGCTCTTCCAAATGTAGAAGGGTTTCCGCTTAAAGTGTTAATTGTTGCTGGTCTGTGCTACTCTAAGAACTTCAGCTCCTTGTGGGGGCAATAAGATGATTATTTCTGCCTAGCCTCCTTTTCTTGTAATTATTACTCTTGATCATTAATTTGAACTAGCTTTCCGCATTATTGCTTTGACGTTGAGTGATGGAATGTTCATCTTACACTTCACGTGTCCTTTTGTCACTGTGTGTGCGGCTGACAGCTGGAGGGAGGGCTGCCTTCGTATGTCCAATATTCCCAGTTACAGTGTGTGTTGGGGTAGGTAGCTTTTCTTGGAAGGTGATTGATGGGGTAGACGGCTTTGTTGCCATGTTAGGTTACAGTGGTCATGGATGCTTTGGGATTGCTTATGCTGCGTTCTCTTTGCCTTTGAAGACAGTTTGAAATGAAGCTTTCAGCATGTTTCACTGTGTTTTGTGCTTTCTAGGTTTCCAGGAAACACACTAATTACGCTAAGAAAGCAGTAGTCATTTGGAGGTGCTGAGACGAGAGCACGTGGGGAGGAGCAGTTGCTTCAGGGACATGGAAGTGGCTGTGAAGAGCCATGGAGTCACCTGGCATCGGTTCGTTAGGGCCTCTGCTTCCTGTGGCCCCTCAGATGGCTCCCCCAGTCATTGTGTTTTATAGATGGGCTTTCATCAAGTTAGGAAGGAAGGTTAGTTTTCATAAAACAATAAAATCTACCAATGGTTTGGTACTGTGTATGAGGTGCGCGCAGTTTACGTCAGCTGAGGATTTGGTTTGAAGGCTGTGCACACTCAGAATTGCAGAGAGGTCGCGAGATTAATAAGGAAGCAAGGACAGGCAAGAGCTGGTCCACAGGGGTCATGCTTCAGGGGCCATGCTGCAGAGCTGCCATGCTGTAGGGCTGCCATGCTGCAGGAGCCATGCTGCAGAGCTGCCATGCCTCAGGAGCCATGCTGCAGAGCTGCCATGCCTCAGGAGCCATGCTGCAGAGCTGCCATGCCTCAGGAGCCATGCTGCAGAGCTGCCATGCCTCAGGGGCCATGCTGCAGAGCTGCCATGCTGCAGGGCTGCCATGCCTCAGGAGCCATGCTGCAGAGCTGCCATGCCTCAGGAGCCAAGCTGCAGGGCTGCCATGTGGCGTGGGCCACGTGGTCTTCATGCTGCTGTGTATGGTTAAGTGTAGCCCTGGCCCTCTGCCGTCCTCACTCCCAGCTCAGTTAGATTGCGGTGTTTCCACCTCCTGCTATGTTGGGACAGGGGATCTACCAGAAACTGTTGCTCCCCGCTAAAGTCTGTAGCTGGGAACTCCCTAAATGGTGGGTCAGGTACACTTGGGACCAGGACTGAATGCCCAGTAGTGCCTGCAAGACCAGAGTCCACTGTGGACCTCAGCTGTCCCCACATACACTTTTTTTTGGATCAGTTTTTGTTTGTTGTTTGAGATAGGGTCTTGCTGTATGGTCAAACTCTAAATTGTCCTGCCTGAGCCTTGTTAGGGCAGGAAATACCTGGCTTCACATACACCTTTTCATACCTATATGTAGGGAAATAAAATGCTCCAGGCGAAATTATGTATGCTCTCCCGTGTGGATAAAAAAGTGGCCACCCACTGTTCTTTAAGAAGGTCTCTATTGCGCATCTGTCTCACACCCTCCTCTGAGTGAGCACTGGGGAGGAGACTTTGTAAGGCTTGCATTCTTAAGCAGTTCTTGTGAGTTAGAAGTCTCCAGGGCTGGTTGTCGGTAAGGGCCAAGCAATCATATGTCACTATCAGCAAGAGTTTGGCACTGTTGTTCCTTAAAAATGTAGCTGTTTTTTCAGGTTGACTTGCTTCCATGGGCTAGTAACACACACTGAGAACACTGCCAAGCCTTAGGAAGCTGACCTTAGTCTATGTCTCTTGGCTTTGGTTCCTTCCCTGCAGAGAGCTAGCTGTCAGTCTTAGTTGACTGTAGAAGAAACAGAGTGTGGTGGTACCTTCTAGATTCTACCTCTTTGCAGTGGGAGGGCTTATTCAGGCACTAGACACCAAACAGTTGGCTTTGGCTAGACTGCTGCAGGCACAGTGACCCCTCTGGATAGAAAATCTTTCCTTGATGGCTTTTCAGACAGGCCAGTGTCAGGCACACATGGCTTGGCATTCTGAATTTCCTGAATTCAAAGTCTCTAGTGCTACAGGTATGAGGTCTGAGTCCTGAGTCCCAAAGGCATGCCTCAGCCAGTGGTTCCAGCAATAGATATCAAATATGATCTTGCTGGCCTAAGATCTTCAGTCCAAGTGTCCTCTACCTCGCATGCATGCCTTAGTTCAGCTAGTTCAAGCCTCCGCTTCTGACAGTCCACCTCTGGCACCAGTCTCTTGGATTCAATGTAAGATACTTTCTGGTGCAAATAGTGGAAGATCCAACTCCATGTACTTCAACAATAAAGAGAACTAAGGGGCTCATATCACAGAAACCTTGAGAAATGAGGTGCTGGGGACCTTATGTGCAATTTGATCCAGAGGTTTGTGATGTCATTAGGATTCCATCACTACTAATTTTCAATAATTTTCCTGCCTTGTCTCCTCCATGTGCCATTTCCTTCTGGGACTAGCCTTTTTGATGAGAAAAGGGGTCATTGAGCCATCCCAAGTGTCCCATCTGTAAGTCAGTCCGTCCGAGGTGAACAGAACTGGGGTGCTAACATTCCAGCCAACGCTAGATTTAGACGTGACCCTGAATCAGTTACAGCCACTAGGAGGTGATTGGCTAGTGTTGTGTTGGTTGGTTTAATGTACGTATGATATGTGTTAATACCTGGAGGGTGGGATAGAGCAATGTAGACTCCTGAAAGCTTTTTGGGAATGGGGACTACACACACACACACACACACACACACTTTTTGTTTGATTTGCCCACACATATTTGTGTACCACACAAGAGTATTCCTAGTGTACTACATACGTTCTCATTTTCCTATGTAAACCTATGGAAATTCTTTTGATGGTTTAAGGAAACATTGAGTTAGCAAATGCTTCTGAAATTTGTTTCCATAGTTAGTCATAGCTCTGTCAAAGAAAAAAAAAGTTAAAATTTTTTTTTCTTGCTGGAGCAAATATACCAGATGTTTTTTATTAAGATCCCAAAGCAAGCTCAGCCTATGCTAGAGGTCATAATTCTAATACACTCAAGTCAGTAAGGGAAGCATCTGTTCATTTGTATTCCCCACGTCTTCTTTTTACCTTTAATGATGGAAGCCGTCATGAGGTCATGTTCTCAAATGCCTAGGTGCTAAAATGACTAACTTTGCTCATAACTAAATGAATCTTAATATTAACTTTTCAGTTTGGATTGTTTTATTGGCACACTATATTTTTGCAAAAATTGCATTTCCAATTTTTATCAGTTTCCTGAATTGAATTGTACCTGTGTCAGATTAGGAAGCTAGGCTAGAATGTCAAAACGGGATGACTGAACTCCTTGAACCTTGTGGTTGTAGAGAGGGTGTGGTGTGCTTCGTTCCCGCGACAGGTTGGGCTGCCTAATTACTGTTACCTGCAGCCAGCAGCCAGTGGTGGTGTCTTTCCAGCTGCTTCTGTAAATAGACTCCATCCAGGAATCCACCTGGGGCACAGTTCCTATTCAGCCTCTTCAGCTGTTTAAATTGCTGGTTTAAGGTGGTTATTTTTGAAACCTTCTCAAGTCGACTTCTCCCGTAATCCCTAATCCCTCTTCTCTCAGCAATGCGTTTCCAAACCCAGAGTGTTTTTGGCACTGCAGGAGTCTGAGAACTTGCAATTTGATTTAAATGTTAATTGATTTCGACAGAGTTGGGTGCACACGTCCTCCCATGGACTGCCTCCTGGTTTCTGCTCAATCCCTAGAAATGGCAGGCACCTCCCACCTGCCCCAGTCCCTTCTGAGCTGGAGCCTGACCTACCTCAGTACAGGAGTCGGTCCTTGTTCTGTGGTTGGTGGGTTTAGGTGGTGCTCCGGACTAGTTATTCCACACATGTATTAGTAAAACAATTAGTTTCTTTTCTCTTGAGTCTTAAATGCTTACTCAATTCGTATGTATTGGAGAAAGTCTTGGTTCTTACTTAGTCCTGTTTTTGGCTTTCCAGGGATTTCCTCCCTCCCTCCCTCTCTCCCTCCCTCCCTCTCTCCCTCCCTCCCTCCCTCCCTCCCTTCCCTCCCTCCCTTCCGTCTGTCTGTCTTTTCTGTGTCTTAACGTCGTTTAACCTGATTTGGGACTGAAAACACTCAGGAGAATGACGCAGTGAGTTTATCTGATAAGGGCAAGGTGACAAACATGTGCACTTATAACAGACACTCCACACCCTTTTCCTTGTTAAGACATTGGGAGGGACTTTAGTCCTCTTGACAGCATGGAGGTTGGGGGCTTGGTTGGCTTAGCTCTCCTCTGTGGATGGCACCCTGCATACAGAGTGTAGAATGCTGCTGTTACAGGGGGCCTCTGTTTCCTCAAGGTAGCATTCCCCTCTGAGCCAAAGGAGTAGTATTTGGGTCTAGTTATTGTGAGTTAAATTGGTTTGGCTGTTGGGATGGCCAGTCAAGATGAACATCAAGACATGGAGAGTCCCCTGGATAGGCAGCCTCTGTTTACTGGTGGGTTATATGTGCTCTCTGTAAATAAGCCTTCAATGCCGGGGATGAAACCTCTTCCTGCAGCTATGGTGTCTAAGGAGCGATGGTGTTCTTTTTTCTTTTCGTTTTTGAGACAGCCTCTCTATGTAGCTCTGGCTGTCCTGGAGCTCGCTTTGTAGACCAGGCTGGCCTCGAACTCACAAAGATCTGCCTACCTCTGCCTCCCGAGTGCTGGAATCAGAGGCGTGCACCACTATGCTGGGCATGCTATGGGATTCTTTAAAACCACATACAAAACACTTGCTTGTAATCACAGCAAGCTGAGCTTCGATTTTTCTTCTCATTAAAAAACAAACAAGGGTTGGGGATTTAGCTCAGTGGTAGAGCGCTTGCCTAGCAAGCACAAGGCCTTGGCTTCGATCCTCAGCTCAAAACAAACAAACAAACAAACAAACAAACAAACAAACAAACCCGAAACCATTTATTTACTTTTGTGTATGTGCGGGTGACCTGTTGAGCATGTATGATGGTGAGGAAATCCCATGACAACTTTTCTTTCTCCTTAGATCCTGGTAATTGAACTCAGATTGTCAGGCTGATGATGACAAATTCCTTTACCCACTGAGCCGTCTTGCTGGCCCAATTTCCTCATACAAAATTTTTTAAATTACTATGTGTGGGGTGGGTACATACATGTCATGGTATGTGCACACAGAAGTCAGAGGAGACAGTACAGGAGCTGGTTCTCTCCTTCCACTGTTTGAGTTCTGGGGGGATTGAACCCAGGTTTGCAGGCTGGGTGACAAGTGCCTTCACCCACTCAGCCATCTCACCAGCCCCAGATCGCTCGTATTAACATGGAGTTAGCAAGCAATGCCCCTAGCGGAGTTCTTGTGAGGATTAAGCTCATTACTGCAGGGAAAGCTCTGTGGTATGCTGAACCGTAAGTGTTACCAGCACTGTTTAAAACAGTTTCTTGGGACAGTGCGTTGTAAATTGATCTTGGAAAGCGGAGGCCTGCCCTCTTAGAGGAAGCAGCTTCATGTACGGCCTAGTCTGACATTGCAAGGGCGGGGGCCGGGTGGCTTGGAGTTTGGGAAAGGGATTCTGTTGGGGTTGTGCCAGTTTTGGCTGGTGACAGAGATGATGTAAGGTAACGGTGACTTTGGCTTCCTGTCAGTGGACTTTGCCGGGGAGGATGGACTGGGAAGAAGGTTCATTTGGCAGCTGGTCGGCATCATGGCAGCTTCAGCAAGGTGGATTGTGGGAGGGAGATGGTGACATTTTATGTGGCAGGTGGGTGCCATTTCTCCAGCCGCACAGAGAGCCCATCTGAAAGAGTTTTGCTCATTGAATTGACACCTTCCCCTCTCTTCCAGCCGGAGACCATGGCCAAAATGGAGGTGAAGTCCTCGCTTCTGGACAATATGATTGGCGTGGGAGATATGGTTCTCTTGGAGCCTCTCAATGAGGAGACGTTCATCGACAACCTCAAGAAGCGCTTCGATCACAATGAGATCTATGTGAGTGTGTGGAGGCCTGCGGCTGTTAGATTCTGGGTTTTGTGGCAGAGCTGGATTTTCTTCTTTTTTTTTTTTTTAAACTTTATTTTATATGCATTGGTGTGAGGGTGTCAGATCCCCTGGAACTGGAATTACAGACAGTTGTGAGCTGCCATGTGGGTGCTGGAATTGAACCTGGGTCCTCTGGAAGAGCAGACTCTTAACTGCTGGGCCATTTCTCCAGCCCCCAGAGCTGGATTTTCTATGTCACACTTTGCTTTTTGTTCCTAAGTCTGTCAGAGGCATTTATTTTATATCCTCAGAGAGTTTTGAGTGTTTGCTAGATTGGTGTAGGCGTCACACCAGATCAATCAAGTATTTCCCAATAGCGTTTAAACATCAACTGTGTGCACTGGTATTGTACGTGAGTGTGGTGTTTCAGCCCCTCCCTCTGAGAACATCGGTGCAGACAGTGTTGAGCTCCTTCAGAAGATTAGAAAACTCTGATCACTTAGAAGCTGTTCACCAAAGCATGCCAGTGAGCTACCAGAAAGGACTGGACCTTCCTGATCCTGTCCATAGAGAGACTGCAGTGGGTGGCTGAGTCAGCACATGTTTCCCGGAGGCTGGAGTTAGCATGATTGCTCTAAGTATAATGGCATGCACAAAAATGCACCAATGTACACACATCCACTAGTAGACAAGCCACATGGTTTAAAGACTCTTTAAAAGGGACTTCACAGTGTCACTGTGTTAAGTTCTCCAAATGGATTTAAAACACAAGTTAAAAAATAGATTTCTCTTCAGGCCTTGCATGTATGGACAGAAAGGTGTGGTGTGAACTCAACCAATGAAATAGGGTATTGATTTTCTATGACAGGGTTCGTCGATTGGACACAGGTAATGTTGACAGATTTTTTTTTTTTTTTTTGCCTTACTTCTGAGCTCTTTCCTTTAAAAAAATGTGCTTCTGTGCATCAAAATGAGCCTTAGTCTTGGAGTGTGCACCATTTTCTTTATCAATGTGGGGAGGAAATAGAGATCAATAAGAGGAGAGACATAAAGGCTTTTGGCTTTTGTAGAACAAACTAAAATTGATATGGAGTCATAAGCTGCATTTTTTTTTTTTTTTTTTTTTTTGTCATGTAGCTTTTCCTGTCTATGGAGCCAATCTCTTAGGCCAATTGGGGCCTTTGTAATGTAGTATCTTGTAGATGACTCGAGTTTATTTTGCGTAATTCTAGAAAGTCCAGGAGGAAAGGGCCAGCAGATTCAGAGTCGAGAACCTACTTTCTGGTTGATAGCTGCTGCTGCTGCTGCTGCATCCTCCCAGGAGGAAGCGGGAAGCTCCATAGGGCCCACAGATTAACTAACTACATTCTTGTGGATTCAGCACAGTGGCTTGTTCACTTCCCAGAGACTCCACCTCCAAACCATCTCAAGCCCCCAGACCACAGCACTCAGGGTAGCTTAAGGGCAACGCTGAGCGATTAATGTCTTCATAAAATAAGCCATCATCCAGAAGTTGAACACTTACCTTCCTTGATTGGTCCTGTATGAAGCTGGGAGAAGTTTCACAGTCATGGGAGACTCTTGAGTCCTGCTTTTAGGAAATCACTTTGATAACTGGATGCTAATCTGAGGAGTAGTTCCATTTCAGGGGTTTACCTAAAATGGTGACCCAGCCGGGAAAGGCATTGAATGCTGCTGCAGGGCAGGGGAATGGCATCGTTTGGTGTGATGTCACCTACCCTCCCAGTGTACAGTACCTCGTTCAGGTGGGAAAGTTTGGCCATGCTGCAGCTTTAATTGAAAGTAGGTCTGATAGCAAATGAAAGATGGCATTTAAACATTGGTCTTTGAGATGGAGAGAGGCGCAATCAATTATATTCTAACTAAGGTTGCTGGTCATTTTTCTTTTTGGCTCTAAGCAACGCAATTCACTTTTAGATGAATGGAAAACAGGAGAGAAGGGTATTATGTGCTTTTGAATACCTGATTTGTTGTGGCCACTAAAAATAAAGCAGTCCCCCTCTTAACAAGATGCCAAATGTTAACATTCATGAGTCTTTAGCAGACAAAATGTCTGGGTTTCATCTCTACATAATTTTATTTTCTAGACTATTTCTGGAATGCCCCTTCTGGTTATAAGACAAAAGTAGAAAATTGCCTTTAGCTTGTAGATATTGATATCAATGAATGTTTTCCATGGTTCTTGGTGGCTACTCTTCTCATGAGATGTGTGCCTTCCTGCTGTGCCTTTGAACATGCGTCATGTGGGATGACAAAGCAGTCTCTATTTTCAGTGGGAAAAAAAAAGCAGGTTCCAGAACAATGCATGTAGCATGATCCTGCTGTTTAACATGGGAGTGTCTATGTTGCATTAGTAAGTACATAGAGAAAGGCTTGCTGAGTGCCATGGTAGCACTGTGCTGTGGACACAGGGGAGAGTTGCTGTTAGATCTCTGTTTTGTAGTGCTTAAGTTAAGCATATATTGCTTTTGTAATAAAGGATATAAGAACAGTGTGATAGGTGTGGTCATGATTCCCAGCCTTGAATGCCATGTACCTAACCCTAGGAGACCTATTTCTGCCTCTGATTTTGATGATATTTTTGCTTTTCCTACAAAATTGTTTGGCCTGCACGAAGCATCATACTGTTTTGCGTTTCACATTGATCTTTCAGTTCTTTCTCAGGATAGAAGATGCTGTTGAAATCTGTTGTGCGCTCATTTGGCTTAGCTGTGTCCCTCAGGCAGCCATCAGGATGATTCTGTCCTGTAAGTGTGCTCACGTTGCGTGGAAAAGGGGGCAGTGACCAGAAAGCTGGCCTAGACTTGTAAACTCTTGGTGTGTCCGTTGTGTGAACCGTTTCCTGTGGGGTCTAGTCCCAGGCTGGGGCACTCTTGTTTTCTCTCCTGCTGTCCATTTCCCTTTCTGCCCCCCTGACCCATATAAACAACTAAGAGGGAACGTCTACTCTGACCGCGTCGTCTGAGAGGTGGCTTTGCTCTGCGTGTGAGTCGCTCCAGAGTGCTCACAAACTCGAGCATTCCCAGTCTTCAGCAAGCTGACTCTGAGGTGAGAGAGGGGATGGAAACCCAGCCAAATCCCGGTCAGCACCTTAGCAAGAGGCAAAGAGAGATGGGTGCTGAGATAGCCCTAGGGTAACCGAGCGGCCATGTTGATGTTGCCGCCATGTAAAGAGATGTGCCCCGCGAGAGGCATTGGTCATGAGTGTTAGGTGCATGTGCACACGATGGTGTGCTTCCCAGACCGTGAACTTCTGATGTCAGAAAGGGGTGAATAGGTTTTTTTTTTTTTTTTTTTTTCGGAGAATCTAGGACAGAATTAACTCTAGTCATACAGCCAAGTTTCACCAGAATCTTACTCCAGAGTAACTCAAGGTTTTGTAGTGTCACACACGGGTTTGTTTTGATGTGACACACTCCTTGCAACCCTCTGAGTAAAGTACAGGCTCTAAGAATATCTTCTGAAAGGGGTTATCACACTTGTTTAAGTAGCAACATGCTGGGTCGTGTCTCTGGGCCCAGTAGCATCAGTGTTTGGGACTGGTCCAGCTGTCCTTCCTTCCCAGCCAGGGCTTTGGGCTTGTGTGGTGGGAGACAGTGGAGGATCAGGTGAGGGGAGGTGGTGAGGAGAACTGGCCGGGGCGGGTTAGAAGCATGCAGGGTCAGAGGCTGTTTGCTGTTTTTCCTCCCTCTTGGCAGAGTGCAGATCAAGCTGGGACCAGCTGCAGGCCATGCCTTTTAGTCTCTCAGTGTGGGCTCAGTGGCTGGGAAATGCTTGGTGTGACATTCCCAAGCTCTGCTGTTCTGTGTTCTCTCTGCCCTTTGTCAGCCCTTCCGGCCTCCCGCCCCCACCCTGGGGCAAGCTTGCAGCAGGGGCAGGTTTCACCTGGGCCTTACTGTGATGGAGGAAGAAGCAGATCTGAGGTCAGACAGTTCTGTTTTTTAGGGTGACTGGTCAGGACTGTGGTTCTGTCCAGGAAGAGGAGAACTGCAATTTAGGTAAGAACTAGGAAGGCAGATTTGGAAAGTAAAGAACCAAGGTGTCCGTCTGCTGATGGAAGTATTTTTGGTATCCAGAGGTAAATTTAGTTTGTTTTCTGTCTGAATTGTCAGGTTGGGGGTCATCTACGTGTAGAGGTCTGAGTTAGCCCAGTTTCAAGATCGTATGTTATACTAACTGCACTTGTAAAAGGGACAGCCTCGAAAATCTAGTACAAATTGCCTTAATTTTTAGAAATTCTGGAGCTAGGGGTCCCATACTTTCCTAACACTCAACTGTCAAGTACTGGCTATTTGGTTAGTTTACAAAAATATCGCAAAAATTATACTGGTCTACATTGGTACATCTTGAAATTTCCCAAGCACTTTTCTGTAGCACAAATCCTAATTGGTCTTATTAATAAAAACCTGGAGTCAGATATCAGGGTGAAAGCTGAGATCAGAGATGCAGAGCAGCCAGCCACTGGAAAGACTTGTTAGCTCTAGGAATCCTCAGGCTGAAAGAGACCTGAGCTCCTGTCTCCTCCTGTCTTATGGTTCTCTGTCTACCCAGCCATATCACTTCCTGTCTCTACCTCTCTAGTGCTGGGATTAAAGTAATGAGATCCCAAGTACTGGGATCAAAGGTGTGTGCCACCACTGCCTGGCTGTTTCTCTTTAGACTGGATCAATCTTGTGTAGCCTGGGGTGGCTTTGAACTCACAGAGATCCATCTGCCTCTGCCTCCTGAGTGCTGGGATTAAAGGTATGTGCCACTACTACCTGGCCTCTATGGCTAACTAGTGGTTTAGTTCCATACTCTGATCTCCAGGCAAGTTTTATTTGTTAGATCACAAACAAAATATCACTACACTTTTCATTCATACACAGTATGGTTCACACTGTGTGGATCTAACATGTTTCTGGGGATACTTATATTTGCCATACAGATTTGTCTCCTTTTGTTATAAGACAACTTGAGTTTCTCACCCTCTCACTGTGTGTGTGCATCAGGAGTGCCCACTGTGTGTGTGCATCAGGGGTGCTCACTGTGCATCAGGAGTGCTCACTGTGTGTGTGCATCAGGATTGTCCACTGTGTGCATCAGGAGTGTCCCCTGTGTGTATGTGTGCATCAGGGGTGCTCACTGTGTGCATCAGGAGTGTCCACTGTGTGTGTGCATCAGGAGTGCCCACTGTGTGTGTGCATCAGGGGTGCTCACTGTGCATCAGGAGTGCCCACTGTGTGTGTGCATCAGGAGTGTCCACTGTGTGCATCAGGAGTGTCCCCTGTGTGTGTGCATCAGGGGTGCTCACTGTGCATCAAGAGTGCCCACTGTGTGTGTGCATCAGGGGTGCTCACTGTGCATCAGGAGTGCTCACTGTGTGTGTGCATCAGGATTGTCCACTGTGTGCATCAGGAGTGTCCCCTGTGTGTGTGTGTGCATCAGGGGTGCTCACTGTGTGCATCAGGAGTGTCCACTGTGTGTGTGCATCAGGAGTGTTCACTGTGTTTATCAGGGGTGCTCACTGTGCATCAGAAGTGCTCACTGTGCATCAGGAGTGCTCACTGTGTATCAGGAGTGCTCACTGTGCATCTAGAGTGTCCCTGTTCCTGTGAGTGACTTAGCTCAGGCTATTTCCAGGCTGGGCTGAATGAGAATCTGAAATTTGAACCTTTCATTTGTTAGCAGAACTCAGAGCTGGCACTCAAAGTCCAGCTTAATGTTCTTATTACCTAACTGTTCTCTTGTTGTTTTTTTTTTTTTTTTTTTTAATTTCAAAATCTCTTTTTTAAAGTCTTTAATTTTTTTAAAAAACAAAATTGATATGTTTTTGAAAAACATTTCAAGCAGCATTGGGCCGTGTGTGACTTGAAAATGTAGTTTCTTTGTTCCTGGTTTCCAGAAGTGATACTGGTTGCTCTGGTTCAGAGTTTTCCAAACTGTTCATTTAAAGAAGGATGCTGTTTTGTTCTAGAGTTAGAAGCCTGTGGTTGTCTTTCCTCAGAGATGCCAGACCCAGTGAGGCTTGAGTGGGACAGGATTAATCTTCAATGTCACTTCTGCTTCTGCCTAAACCAGTGGGAAGAGGGGAGGAGAACCTAGATCGGATCTCATGAAATGCTTGGACCACAGCGGGTGGGAGTGTCTGGCTCCCAGAAAAGGAGGAGAGCAGATTGTGTGTGTGCATTTGGGAGTTTGGAATGGAGACACAACATTAGAAGGTTAGATAACACTGTGGACCATCAGTGGAATGTTGTGTCTGATCTGTGAGGACAGTCTGTCTCTTGCACCCTTTATGAAGACAGTCAGTTTTGATAATAATGTGTTAGTTTGTAACCTGAGCAAACTTGTGGACTTCTGACAACATGAAGAGTTAGCCTGAGGTGTAGCTGGAGCTGTCTCCAGTCCTGCTCGGGCCCGCAGCCCCTCAGACCCAAGTAAACACACAGAGACTTACATTACTTGTAAACTGTATGGCCATGGCAGGCTTCTTGCTATCTAGTTCTTACATCTTAAATTAGCCCATTTCTATTAATTTATAAGTTGCCACATTGCTTATGGCTTACCGGTACTTTACATCTTGCTTCTCATGGTGGCGGCCGCTGGCAGCGTCTCTCTGACTCAGCCTTTCACTTCCCAGAATTCTCTTCTCTGCTTGTCCCGCCTGTACTTCCTGCCTGGCTACTGGCCAATCAGCATTTTATTTATTAACCAATCACAGCAACAGTTCACAGCATACAGAAAGACATCCCCAGCACTGAGGTCCATGACATGTTGATTCTGAAGAATGATGTCACACACCCTGAGAATTCACAACAGTTATCTTGTCCCAGAACCAAAACCATCAGTTCTCTTAATCATGATTCCATATATAGTTTACCCAAAGAACCAGTATGATAGAAGAATAAGGGGTTCTCAGCAACTGATGGTGTGTCTTGCTGTGATGTCGAGGATTTATGAAAGATTTATATCCCATCTTTACTTCTTTTCAACTCTGTAATTCCCTGCTTAAGGAAAAAAGTAAAGATGACAGAGAAATTTTAGATGTTGGTAGCAAGTCACAATTACAAAGTATAGATCCATGGGACATCCTGATAAGGGATGGTTCTGCCCACTGCACACTGTCTCACAGAGTCTATTGGGCAAAAGAGAAGGATCGTCTTCGACAGCATCCAACAAAAGGAGTTACTGTGTTTGCTTTGCACATCTTTTAGGACGTCTCCTATCTTTTTTTTGCTTGAGAATAGGAGCATTCAAGAACGCAAGTCTGTGAAAGGGTCCCCTCTTCTTAGTTTCGAAACAAAGGTTGGCCCTTCATAGCTTGTGATGGTGGTGCGCCTGTGCTTAGGCAGAGGCACTGCTGGGCTGTGTTCATTCCTTTTTGGAGACAGAGAAAGTTTCCTGATTTTCACTACAGCGTGCAGCAGGATATTGGTGACACCCTTTAGGCTACGACCAGCTGACTCTTGATTCTTGGGTGGGATACCGGTGGGAATTCTGGTTGGCGGAGCCTTCTCTCTTTTTCATGCATGTTCTGGAGTCCTCTTTTAGGCCGAGGCCTGGTGACTCTGTCTGACTCTGGTGTGGTTTTGCACGTGCTTGTAAGGAGGCAGGTAGAGGTCATCAGACTCATCCTCAGAGGCACTCAGTTCAAAAGCACTCTCGTCCAAGTCCCTGCTGTTGATTTCTCCAATGGAGCCACTGCTCATTTTTTGTCGGAAAGGGGAGAGGTGAACACACTCTTCATGATTAAAACCATAAGCATCCCTGGAACCAATAGACCCATTCAGTTTTGTGGGGTATAAAGTCTGCTTATCTTTGCTTTTGTTGCCCTTACACCTCAACGAGGTTTTGATTTGCATCTCTGTTGGCTCTTCTTTTTTGTGCACATTTATGCGTACTTTTCATTTGTTCAGGTTTAGATGGTAAAGTGACTTCTGTTTCAGCATTCTTTTCTGGGCTTGTCAGCGTAGGGGATAAGTTAATTTGGTCCTTGTTCCACAGACAAACACTTTGTTCTACATTTTCAAGTTTGTGCAGAGTAACAGTTGGGTCTCTACACCCACTTCTTCTAACTTCCAAAGATGTCCCACCCAATGACTGGCTTCACAATCTCCAAAGCAGTAGAGCAACTGACATTACTAAAGTCTTTCTTTAAGTGTCAATGGAAAGACACAGTTCTAGGTAAGACATCATCAGTAGACTCGACTTTACCTGAATCAAAATCACTTCCCAGTGTGTCTGGAGAAACAGTAGGATTTGGTTCTTTGGTTTGGAATAGCCAGTCATTTTCTTCAAGAGCAATTTGCTATAAGGTCTTCACAGACAAGTCCCTGAGGGTGTTGTCACTACTGGAGACCACTTCTGAGGGACATCCTTTCTGGTTCTGATCAGTTTCTCCACTTTGTTGGGAAGTTAGCTTCTGTTTCACAGAATGTAGCTGACATGCAAGGTAGTAACATTCTCTTCTCAGCTGTAGGATGATATCTTGGGCTTCTCTCACTTTGGATTTTTCATTTTCCAAAGCCAAAACTAACAACCTGTTGTTATGTTGGTAATTTTCTAGCAGTGTAGAAGTGTTAGTGGGTACTTGGCATGGTGCAACAATAAAGGACTTGCGTTTGCCAATCTCTGCCAAGTTTTGATTCCTTTTCTCTTTCATTCGCTTCTTAATGTCTTCAAGACTGTCTTGAAAAGACTTTTTCTGACACCTTTCCTTAACCATCTTTGTCTTGGCCACTCAAATCCCAGGGAGCTTGTTCCTGTTGTCTTCAGTCCTGGACAGTTATTTCAAGTTGTAAGTCCTATATTGTTCTTGAAATATCTGTGTAATATTTAGAACCATTGAACTCAAGCGTTCAGGTCAAAGCCACATGAGTTAGATTTGGAAGACATGAGGCCATCAGAAAAAAGGGCCTCTGTTAGAAGCAGTGTGGTGGCCTGTCCCTGCCACGTTTATCTCTGAGACCTGGGAAAGGTCCATAAACTCCTTGAATACCTTAAGCCCTTTATGGCTTAGTTCATTTAATTCTTACAGAGTCTTGTGTGCTGTAACATTTTCATGTTCTGTATGAGAAAACAAGCTCAGACAGGCTTAGTGTCTGTTCCATGGTTGCACAGTGGGTATGAGATGGAGCTGGATTTATATCCTGGAAATCTAATGCTAGAGTTCATGTGCTAATGACGCTTCTGTTGATTTTATGTGAACACCAAATGGCCCCACTAATAGGAAAGCCTGTTTAGTTTGCAGAGTGGTTGCCTGTGATATTGAAGTTTGTATAGGCTTTGGAAGTAGGCGGCCTCAAAATGACCTAGCTGACAAATAGAAATGATGCTCAGAGCGCTGGCCATGTGCTGAGGGAGCAGTCAGTGGTACAGTGACATGAACTTGTTGAACATGGGACAAGTGAGTACCCTGGATTCTCAACTCGTAGTTAGTGTGACATGATCCTCATAAGCTCAATCTACCAGGAAGATAACCAAGTTGCTCCCTCTACCCCTTGCAACCAAAAACCAAAACCAAAACCCAAGCACAGAAGATCTTGAGGAAAGAGTGCTGTCCCCTATATTAAATGGACAGCAAGTGATTGACAGCTCCTCACAGTCCTCCTTCATGGGCACAAGGTAGAGAAGCCATTTGGCTCTGGGCACATGGGGCCAGTTCGGTGAACACAGAGCTCTTCCTTCATCTGTAGAGCAGATAGATTTTAATGGTGGTTCTCATTTTTAAAGAGAAGTTACTTTGTTTTTTGAACTCTGCCCTAGAATGGGTGGAAAGTGAAAAGAGATCTGGGCTTTGAGCAGACAGAACAAACTTTGAGATCTTAGTAACTCACAGACATCAGTGCCTTTGTCAGAAACCGAGTTCTTTCATCCATCAAGTGGATATTTTGGTCCTTACCTTACTGAGTTTCTAATCTGAAGACTTACACATAGCAGGAGTGGAATGTATTGGAGGTGGTGTGGCTGTGTTTGGTACTGGGAAGCCCGGAATAACTTCCCTTTGAATTTGAGATTCCTTTCTTTTTTTTTTTTTTTTTAATTAGATTTCCATTTTCTTCTGCTGTAACTGGATACTGGGGACTTTGTCTTTTGCTTTTTTTTTTTTTTTTTAATACTAAGATGTATTTGACAAATGATTCTGGTGTCTGGTGGTTCTGACTTCATGGTGCTGTTGTCCTGCTGAGGGCTCCTGACTCTGTCACAGGTAGAGAGATAGAAACAGGGCGAATGCAAATGCAGAGCTGATCACACCTGAGACAGACAGGAAGGGGCGGGGACTCCAGGGCCAGGTGGTGCTTTTTATAACAACCCTCTCCAGGTTGTAAACCCTCTCTCATCCTATCAGAACTACTGTAGCCTCTTCTGAGGGTAGTGCCTCACCTCTTAAAGGTTCCCCCAACCTGACCACCGCATCTGGGGTGAAGCTTCCGGCATGCAGATTGGGGGGTCACACTCCAGCCAGGCAGAGTAGGCTTCTCTGTCCCACTCTGCCTCTCCCTCTTGTCTTCATTGTTCAGATTTCATTTTTGCTGTCTCCCTGTTTCCAGTTAGCCACACATTTTCAGGACTCGTAGCAAGTAGGGAACCTGACAACTCAGGACCACACTGTACCCCAGTGGAGAGTTTCATTGGGTTGGAGAACAGTATGTATATATTTGGAAAATTCCTGCCTCCTTTCAGAAACTGTCTCAGCGATGATATAGCAGTGTTGTGATGTCCTGCTCTAAATTGAAGGCAGCCTGGGCTGATATTTTTAGCTGGTATTTAAGCGTGGCAGGGAACTCATATATAGTTCTTTAATTTATAGTCTGAAATGACTGACAGCCCAGGAATGAAGGATTATAATATGATGGTAGGGTAGGGGTGTCTGAGGCTAGACCAGCAGGCCTGGATGTCATCTGTGGCCGCAGTTTGCAGGCCTCTTAGTTTATTTGTGGACCTCTGGTCTGAGGATGAGGACAGTGATTTAAGGCACTAGATAAAATCATCAACAGTGATGGGTTCTGTTTTCAAATTGAGAAATACTGGAAAAAATAAAAACAACAAGCAAGATGGGGTGTGGTGAGGTCATGAGGGATCCTGAGCACCCTGGGGAAGCAGGCTTTCTGGGAGTCTTTGAAGCTGACTGGGTGCCATGAGTAGAGAAAACAGCTCAGAAGAAGCAAGAATGGGCAGCGAACTGGGTGCCATAACCAGTCTCTTGTGCCCTAATTTTCTCAATCATCATGATAGGCTTATCGTGCTGTGGGTAAACTGGGTATGTGCAGACCAATTTGTGTCCTTAATGTGAGTCTGTCTACCACTGATGGGAGACTTTGGGTACATTATTTCAGCCTGTGCCTCCAGTTTCTTCACTTGTAAAAATCGGATATTAGTGGTTTTTTTTTTTTTTTTTTTTTTGTGTGTGTGTGTGTGTGTGTGTAATACCTAATGCATATCAGCAACATACACATACAATCACATACATAAACAAGTATGTTTCCAAGAGTGGAGATGTCAGATACATACACCGGATTGCATGTGCTCTAAGTACCAGAAAGGTATTGACACATCGCGTGTTCTTGACCTCACATATAGAATCTTGACTTACACCATTTTGTACACTTTTGAATGGCGTCAATAACAACCAAAGCATTTGCTAGACCACACCGTGACTTCTAATAAAACCCGAAGATAAAGGATCTCTTCAAGAGAATTGGGGAATTCTTACAGATGTCCATCTAATAGCAGTGTGATTCATGATAGCTTGTGTCTTGTGATCAGATTCCCAGGATCCAAGACCTAAGAGGAGAGTGGATTCCTCATGTGAAGTGAATGACTCTCGTTCTGAGGATGCAAGGGCTTGATTTATGATGTCATCTTAGCATGAGCTTCATTAGACCTATCATCTCACGTGCCGTCTGGTCACTCAGCCACTTCCTGTATACAAAGACGATTTTGTAAAAGTCTTCGTGACTTTGGCATGATTGGACTGGTTGGATTTAGCCGAGGTCTAGGGGTTGGGGTCCTGACTTGGTAGTTGTACAGTGTGGTCAGTAGATTCCAGTAGAGCCATGTGGAAGTTATACCACCGTGATGGGTACTATTTATGGAATGCTTGCTGTGGGCTTGGTGCTTGGATATGTAATCTCACTTAGCACTCAGATCTTCAAGGGGGAATTAGTAATAGTCCCTCTGTATACATGAGCAAACTGGGGCAGGGAGAAGCTAAAAATGTGCCTAGCTTTACATAAAACTGAAGACTTACCAGAAAACTTGGAGCCACAGTTTACAGAACATTCCAAACAGATCTAAAGCATACCCAGTGGGGTATGACGGAGAGTCTGAGCAGAGAGCTCAGACACTGCTGGGGTGGGGTCCCCAGGAAGCACTGTCCTCATCCAACCCCTCTGCCACACAGCGACTCTGATTTCAGAGCTGCTCTTGGACTGCCTGCCTTGCAACTCATGACTCTACAGTCCTCTCTCCCACTCCCACCTTCCTCTCCCCTCCCTCCTTTCTTCCCCTCCCTCCTCCTCCCTCCTCCCTTCCCCATCCCTCCTCCCTTCTGTAGCTGAATTTCTAAACGTCTTAGTAATGAAACTCGGGAGCCAGATTTTGGGGTAAACCCCAAAAGATCAGAGAGACAGAACAGGCCACAGCTAACCTCACCTGGCCAACTTCTCAGCTGATCCTGTTTCCTCAGACTGGAAGCCTCTGTGTCCTCATCCGAATGGATCTCAGCTGAACTGTGCTGCTCCAAAGCCTAAAAGCTTAACCAGGCTCTAGTTCCTGGCCTCATGCCTTAAATACCTTTCTGCTTCCTGCCATCATTTCCTGGGGTTAAGGGCGTGTGTCACCATGCCTGGCTGTTTCCAGTGTGGCTTTGAACTCACAGAGATCCGGACAGATCTCTGCCTCCTGAATGCTAGGATTAAAGGCATGTGTGCCACCATTTTCTGGCCTCTATGTTTATCTAGTGATTGTTCTGTTCTCTGACCCCAGATAAGTTTATTAGGGTGCACAGTATTTGGGGGAACACAATATCACCACGTTTCCTCTTTTTTGTCTAAAATAAAAAAAAAAAGGTTACAGTCAAGAATTACATTAACAATGTCCAGTCCATTAACATTTGACAGATTCAGAGAAAAAAATTTCATTACTTATCCTAAGAAGCAGTTCCTTTTAAAAAGTAGATTCAGTAATCTCCCTTTTTATCTTATCACCCTTCCCCCTCCCTCCACCCTCCTCCCTGCTTCCCTTCCCTTTCCCTGCCTCCCCTGCTGAGGATGTGATCCCAGTCTTAATTATTGGTTGGGTAGCTTGGCTGGAGAGAAGCCTTGCTCTTCCCTGCCCTGGAAAGGTGCCTTTCCGCCCTGATTGGAATAGTGCTCCCTTGCGTGTGTGCGCTGCCGGCGGCCATTTATCTGTTCACTGCCCATGCATACTGGGGTGACTTCCTTCTGATGCTGCTGTGAACAAGGTACACATAGGTATCCCTATCAGTGTCTGCTTTAGAAATAAGTTAGGGGACCCCCAACTTAGCTGATGAGAGGGGCAGGAAGGGGGGGGGGGCGGTAACTGCCGCCTAAAACCAAAATTTCCAATGCCCTTCCTCAGTTCTGTTTTTCCAGAGCCAGCTTCCTCTTGAAGACCTGCTGTGATCTCTGCCTTCCAGGGATCTACCTGGACCGTCCAGAGCTGGAGCACTCATTTAGACAGTTCCAGAGCGTCCTGACATCTCCTCTGTGTCCAGAGTGGTCAGCTCTGCTTTTCCCCCATTTAGGATAGGGGTTAGCCATGTATCCCAGGCTAGCCTTGAACTCCAGTTCTTTATGTAGTCCAGGCTTGCCTTAAATGTTCAATCTGCTTTAGACCCTCCAAAGCTGGATTTAGGCTTGTACCGCAAGAGTAGTGAGCTCTGACAGCGTGTTTTCCTGTGTAGAAGACTCATCTCAGTTACATTAATTATCAAAGCCTCAGTGTATAGACCGTGGGGAAATTTGACAGTCTGTTCCGTCAGTTTGTGGATACAGTTCTGTGATGGGCTGCTTTTACCTGAGTCTGGGCCCACCCTGGCTTTGAACCATTCACACTTCAGAGGTGAAGGTAACGTGGCTTGGAGACTTGTCCTCAGAGGGCTCCCACACCTTCCCTAGCAGCTTTCGAAGCCACTTTAGATTATATAACACACCAGATTTTAAGTAAATTTTGTCTGTTAGTTGACAGTTTCCTGATGTATTTCTCTGATGTTGAGATGATTATTATAATTAATTTTTTCTGTTGAGATGAAAATGTTTTTCTTGAAGGCCCTTTTCTTTTTTCCTTCTGTTCATTTCTGGTGGTATAAAGCCCTTCGACATCCATTATATTATCTGGGTGGTCCACTGGGAGGCTTCTGCCCAAGAAAGGAGTACTTCCTTGTACAATGGTTGAAGATTTATTCCAGGGCTCCTGAGGTTAGAGTTGTGGGACTGTGTAGTCTAAGGGAGACAGCTGATTTGTGGCTCCTCACCCGAATACGTTTCTGCTGACTAATGTGGCCACGTCACTGTCCTCCATTCTTGTGACCACTAAGATAAGAATCTGTTCCATGGCATGTGTGTTCACTGGTAGCTCAGCTGGAAGGTACTTAAGTGTCTGTTATTTGCCAGCACTCTAGTGTACCTGGGTTGACTTTTTAAGGCTCTCCACAGACATGTAAAAAATAATTAAAACTCATTCTTCAGAAAATAAGAGGCTTGGCCAGGCAACGGTGGCGCTCGCCTTTAGTCCCAGCGCTGAGGCAGAGGCAGGCGGATCTCTGTGAGTTCAAGGCCAGTCTGGGCTACAGAGCTAGTCCAAGCCAAGGCTACACAGAGAAACTGTCTCAAAAAAGAAGAAAGACAGACACACCTGAGACTGTGGACGTGTGTTTTCCCGTCGAATGGTTTTACAATCAGATTCACTCTAGTGCAGAGGTTCTCAGCCCTCCTAATGCTGTGACCTCTAACACCGTTCCTCATGGTGTGGGGACCCCCAGCCACACAAATATTTCATAACTGTCGTTTTGCTACTCTTAGGAAGCATCATGTCAACATCTGTGTTTCCCCATGGTCTTAGGCGCCCCGCTGTGAAAAGGTCATCCAACATCCAAAGGGGTCTCGACCCCCTGGTTGAGAAACCCTGCTCTATTGGGTTTATTTGAAGGTGTTGTCTTTAAAAGGGTGCTGAGGAAGATGAATAAGGAGAGCACAGGGTTCCTGAGAGGCACCTAGGCTTCAGTTGTGGATGAAAGTCTAGATCATGGCGACGCAGAACTGTAGGCTACCCCACTGTAGACAAATATTCTTGCTTGTGGGGATCCCAGAAGATATCCAGAGAGCAATGAGAACCTACCCAAAGCCATATGCATTTGGGTCTTAAAGCCTGAGACATTGCCACTTTGGCATAAAATATCTATGAAAGAAGAAATATATGGGGCTGGAGAGAAGGCTCAGCGGTAGAGTACTTGCAGAGGACCCAGCAATGTCTTCTGGCCTCCGAGGGCACCAACAACATCCTACATTTAAACACACTGAGGTGTGCACACATAATTGTTAGACTTCCTAGCCACTCTCCCAGCAAGGTGACCTTATGTGCTGTCCAGTAGCCAGGCAAGATGCTTAGTCATCCCAGGGCCTTGCGTCCTATGTAATCCATGCGCTGAGTAATCACGTAATTTGCATGTAGCGTGATCATATAATCTATGTGCATTCGTGGCATAGGGCATGTGTGGGGGGACCTATGAAAGCGGTTCCGCCTGTTCCTCCACTCTCTTCCTGCATGGTCATTCCACAGGCCTATGCACACCCTTTCTATTCCCTTCCCTTGATAAACTCTTACAGGGGGCTTCATTGTACCTCATGGCTTCTCTCGCATGGTAAACAGCACCGCTTAATAAATAACATTGCAAACATAACATAAAAAAAAGGGAAGAAGAAAGAAAAGTCTTTATCTGGCAACTTTCTCAACAAGGACGGTCGCTGGGTTAGAATTCTTGCTTTTTCACTGGTAAGAGGCTTCAGCCAGAAGGGTTTCTCTACAGCAGAGCCACCCTGCCAGTAGCTAAGACCCAAGTCCTTAGTACAGGAGGGCAGGAGAAAGGATGTGTGAGGAAGGGGGAGGAGGAGGAGAGATGGGGAAGGGAGGAGGCGGGGAGGGAGGAGGAAGGGAGGGACTGTAGAGTCATGAGTTACAAGGCAGGCAGTCCAAGAGCAGCTCTGAAATCAGAGTCGCTGTGTGGCAGAGGGGTTGGATGAGGACAGTGCTTCCTGGGGACCCCACCCCAGCAGTGTCTGAGCTCTAGGCTCAGACTCTCCATCATACCCCACTGGATATGCTTTAGATCTGTTTGCAATGTTCTATAAACTGTGGCTCCAAGTTTTCTGGTAAGTCTTCAGTTTTATGTAAAGCTAGGCACATTTTTAGCTTCTCCCTGCCCCAGTTTGCTCGTGTGTACAGAGGGACTATTACTAATTCCCCCTTGAAGATCTGAGTGCTAAGTGAGATTACATATCCGAGCACCAAGCCCACAGCAAGCACATAAGCATTCTGTAAGCAGTGTGTATTTTGGTGTTGTAAATGCTGTGTGGTTCTTACTGGCCACTGTATATGATAGTAGAGTCAGGACTCAGTCCCGAGACCTCACCTGAATTTATCCATGTCCGTAGTGCCAGAGTTCACCTGGGGATCCCTTTAAAAGCTGTGGATGGCTGGTGCCTCTCCAGGTCACGGAGAAGGTCTCTGAGGAGTGAACTTTGCCAGCACTGTTTGTGGAATAGCACGCATGGCCTTCCCTTGATAAGCTCTGCCTGCAGGGGCCCTTCTCTCCAGCTCTGAACTGGAGAGGGAAGGCTGCTCGATGGCCTGTCCTCCAGAAAAGAGGTCAGTTTTGCTGCAGGCACAAGAGGAGCCCTCAGGTTGTGTTTGCTGTTTGCAAGGCATCTGATTGGAGTGCCAGAAGTACTTAAAACTGGCAGCTGGGGATGGGTTTGCCTTAGGAATGTCTGCACATTCTTGACTTAATGTCTGCCCTGGAGAAGTGAAGGGGATCTGTTAATTGAAGGTGGCTTTTCCACAGGGTCCAGCCACCCCTGTCCCTTGTCCTTTTTCTCTCCTGTTCCTGTCTCTTTGCTCTCTTCCTTCACCTGTCCTAGATGCTGGAGGTTGGCCACACATGGCAGTGACAGACAGGAGAGGAACTTTGCTGTTGCCTTCTTGATGGAATGTTGACACCCATGGCTGATGGTGCTGAGGTTGGGAGGATGAGGGCGATGAGCAAGGACATGGAGGAAGTGGCTACTTGACAACGGGCTTCTTTTGAGGGTTAGCCGCAGTAAGAAAATGGCAGCGGTAACATTTAAGTTCCAATGTTCATTGATGTAGATATGAGCTGTCCTGTCACTCTCCAGAACCCTGAAGAAAGCTGTCGTCTGCATTTCCTTGAGTATGCAGCGGGCAGCCTAAAACCAGAGTTGAATGTCAGCCCCACCCAGCTGCTTGCAGGACTGCTTTCTGTGTTTCTAATGAAAGAAGGTTGTGACTGAATATTTAGGTATTCTTACTGCTCCCATGGGGTGGGGGGCGGTTAAGTCTCTGCTTTTAGACCCTTGGAGGAAGAAGCCCATCAGCAGCAGGGACAGCTGTCCCGTAGAAGGCAACTCTTAGGGGTCCGTTGCTTAGGATGCAGACAGGAAGTGAATGGATGCAACCAGCCTGGCCGGGAATAGACATGTGTAAGCTTCCCTTTGACTATTAAAATAATTGTCTCCAGGAATCTCATGCTGGGAGGAGAAGGCTGAAGCTTGATTTCAGAAGGAAGAACTTGTCTCCTGGAAAGAGATTTCACACTGCCTAAGAATGTGTCAGACAGCTCTGCAGGAGATCACAGCCCAAACCAGGGTGTGGGCTGGGCTGTCTTCCATTTAAATAATGCCTACATATTAAGACCCCACCGAGGGACACAGTGTGTGAGCGCACACCTGTGAGTGTGCACACACCTGTGAGTGTGCACACACCTGTGAGTGTGCACACACCTGTGAGTGTGCACACACCTGTGAGTGTGCATACACCTGTGAGTGTGCACACACCTGTGAGTGTGCACACACCTGAGTGTGCATACACCTGTGAGTGTGCATACACCTGAGAGTGTGCACACACCTGTGAGTGTGCACACACCTGTGAGTGTGCACACACCTGTGAGTGTGCACACACCTGTGAGTGTGCACACACCTGTGAGTGTGCATTTGGCGTTGCACTTCTTTGCTCTTCTCATTAGTCTCCTTTTCCAGCTTTTCACTACACCTTGCTTGTTTAATTGGCGTCTTGGGGCACAGGCTCGGACCCTACAAGTCTGGTAACAAGGGAGCTTGGCAGCTTTACTGCTTGCTTAGGTATGCATCTTGTCCCACGTGGCTCCCTTTCTGGTCTGTTCAGAGATGCTGGTGTGTCGGTTACTGATGCATTGTGGCAAACCGTTTTTCAGAAATTAATGGCCAAAGTGACAGTCTTCTCCGCTCACAGCTCTCTGGAATAGAAACTTAGTCTGATTTAAGCTTTGCGGATCTCCTGCTGGCCTCACCTGGGATTACTCCTATGACTTCAAGTATCTAGTGGCTTCAGTGGGGGTTAATGGTTTGGGATGGATCATTCATAGCCTGTAGTACAGGCTGTAGAGCAGAACACTTTGCCCCTCCCCACCCCAACTTCTCCATTGATGATAGCTCAAGCTCATTCCCATCAAGAGCACAGGATAGTTGTAAAGACGTGGGCATGTCCCAGTCTACATATGGGTTTTCAGATCTCTGCCTAGGTCACATTTGCTAATGTCTCTTTGATCAAAGTCCAGATTCGGAGACTTGGAAAATAAACACTACTCTTTGAAATGTCAAACATCCTCTTTGTTTCACAGCGGGTATGTGTACAGGTGGAAGAAGTTTTTCTGCCCATATTTGCAAGCAGCCCCCACAGTAGGGCAGGAAGCTGAAGAGAAAGGATATTTAAGGCTTTGTTCACTGGCAACATGTGGCCTACAGGCTTAATAAGATAATAGCCGTGGTATATAGTGGATTTGGTATTGCATGTCAACACAAGACTAATGGGCTGCATCATCCACTTTCTTAGTGCCCTTTGGAGCTGGTGTGAGCCAGTCATTCAGCTAGAGATACTTACTGAGCAGCTTGAGTGGGCAGGTCCTGTTCTGTGTGGTAGTGCCACAGCTGGGGGCAGAAGCACAGCTAGTTCAGTGTGCACTGAAGTTTCAGAGAAAAAGAAACTCGCTTGTCATGAGCTGGGTGGTGGTGGTGGTAGGGGGGGAGTTGATGTTGAAACTGCGGCAGCAGACTGCATTCTCTATGCAAGAATGCTGCAGCAGCAGATGTTTATCACAGCTTAGCCATTGTAAAGAGCCAGCCCAGGGCCGTGACTGCTTCCTCTGCTGACAGAGAGTCTGTACGCTTAAATTTTATTTTCATTTTACAAAAGGAGAAAGCTACAAGCACTTCCCCCTGCAAAGAAGGCCCATCATCTGCTCAGTAAATAAAAGCCCTGGCGAGCGGCCACGCTTTCACGTCTGTGGTGTACCTGTAATGTGCTAGTCAGGTGGTTTTCCATTTTAGACACTTCCCATTCATCTGTTCAAGAGAGCCGGAGTGTGAGGGGCGTCGAAAGCTTTGGGAAAGCCCCGTCTGACTGGGACGTTGGGGAACTTATAGTCATTCCTTGTTAGGCCAGTTTAAGTGGGTCCTGACAATAGAATTTAGGAGTACACAGTGGGTGGAGCTGCAGCTTTCTCATGCCATGGCAGGTTTTCTACTTTTGATTAGATTATGCTCGTATATGGTGAACATACACACAAGGATTTGTTTCCCATGTTCGGAAAGTTTTCTTTTTCTTTTTTTAAATTAAAGTCATTGTGGCTCATATAAAAATATTGCAGAACATTTCTCCTGTGTCTTTGCTTTTCATTTTGTTTAATTTTCATCTTCATGGGTCTCAGTGGTGGCCGTTCTGGAAAACCTTGTCCTAGAAATGTTACCTGTTGACAATGACATTGGAAAAGCCTACAGTCTGGACTGGCCACGCCCCCACACTCAGCTTTAGTATGTCCCCTTCCTTCCTTCCTCCCTCCCTTCCTCCCTCCCTCCCTTCCTCCCTCCCTCCCTCCCTCCCTCCCTTCCTCCCTCCCTCCCTTCCTTTCTTTCTTTTTTTTTTTTTCTCAAAATCGCATCTGTTTATTTATTCATTTGTGTGTTTGTGTATGTGTTCAGCGGGGAACATGTGGAGGACAGAGGACAACCTGTAAGTCAGTTTTCTTCCATGATGTATGTGGGTCCCAAGGATAGAATTCAGGACTTGATGGCAAACCCGCTCCACTGGCTGGGTCATCTCACTGGTCCCTTTTCAAACCTTTTTTTTTTTTTTATCACATATATGGTTTGTTGGCATTTTCCTTCTGTCTTTACGATTGTTGAAACTAAGGAAAACCAGAGCTGCCAAGACGTGTTTACCATCAATCCGCTGTTGCCTGTGGTGTTATGCCGGGCATTGTGCAATAGGGACCAAGCTGGTCTCTCTGGAGCTGCCAGCAATGGGGGGGGGGGTGGGGGTGGTGTTGAAGCACAGGAGAAGAGAGTTCTAGTTTGCAGCTGGGAGTTAGTTAGCGTCCATCACAACACAGCATGGACCCCTCAGGAAGTATGTTTGAATTTACCATTAAATGCAAAATCAACATTAAATGTCTTTCCATAAGAAAGAAGATGTAAATTCTACTACCAAAGTGTATCATAGTTGAAATTCTGTTGTTTGTCTGTTTCCAAGGGCTAGCTAACTGTGGATTGGATACTGAACTGCGTGGGGTCTGTACTATGTATTAGATGGCAGGCTGTAGAGGGGCAGAGCTGAAGTGAAGCCTACCCTAGGCGTGGGCATGGGCTGGTTAGGTGGGCTGCTAATGCTCCTGCTCACTTTGGAGCAGAAGGGTGAAGGTGAGTGGAGGCATTAGCTGTAAGCTGCTCCTGAGAGTAGTTTTGTGAACTTGGCCAGTATGACAGGGCTCTGGAGAGCTCGAGCCCAGAGTCATAAAGTTATGTCAGGATTTATCTTGAAACATATTTTCAATCTATAAATTCATGCTTACCCTTTATGATCAAAATCAACATGCATTATTAGTTACCTGTCTTCAGAGAGACACAGTGCTCTTGAAGTGTGTAAAATTATGGTGAGGCAGGAGGACAGTGTTGGTTCCAAAGGGAGGAAACTGTATCACACTGAACTTTGAGATATTCAAATGCATCCCATATTACTTCTTTCTTCTTCTTTTTTACAGACGTACATTGGAAGTGTGGTTATATCTGTGAACCCCTACCGGTCCTTGCCCATTTATTCGCCGGAGAAAGTGGAAGATTACAGAAATAGGAACTTTTACGAACTGAGCCCTCACATGTAAGTATGGCTTGAAAACGCTTCCGCTCTACTTCAGTGCATAATTGACAGATGTGTGCAGCTGTCTCCTTGAATCACAGGAAAGTATGTGTGTGTGTGTGTGTGTGTGTGTGTGTGTGTGTGTGTGTGTTTCCTTCCCGTTTTAGCTCACTGAAAAGAATGTAGAAATTAATAGTTAATGCCTTTAAAAAATAAGACAAAATACTTGTGTGTAAAATATTTCTGCTGCAGAGTCTGTAAACAGCAGCTGCTGATTAGTTTTGCATAGAAAACAGGAATGCACATTGTTTGCAAGCGTCCAGCAGCCCGGCAGTAACACACACTTTTCATCCCAGCACTCTGAGGCAGAGGCAGGCGGATCTCTGTGAGTTTTGAGCCCAGCCTGGTCTACAGAGAGAGTTCTAGGACAGCCAGGGCTGTTACACAGAGAAACCCTGTCATGAGAACCAAGGAGAAAACAAAAAGGTCCAGCTAACATTTTCATGGTGTGTTTGGGTGGAAGGACCGACAGCACCGTCACTGTCCAGCTTCCCAGGGCATTGCTCACCAGATGTGTGGGTCAGGCTGACTTATTTTCCTGACTTGGTTACCAGTTGGTTTTTTTGAAGAAGGTGGTTGGTAATTGTTGTAGTTTAAAGGCTGTGGAAGGGAAGTCACACCCTACAACAGAACTTGCGTGGGATATATTGGAGGGAAGGGGAGGGGGCGCAGAGAGCTGCGGGAGAGAGACCTTGGGAGGTGGAGGGTCTTCCATTTCTAAGGGGATGTAGCGCATGTGCACTGGGAGTGGCGATAGCTGATGACCTATCCTGTCAGGACCCTAAGAGTAGGCCAGTGTAAGTGCCTGATGCTAACAGGAAGTGTCCATAATCCTTCCCAGAGTCTCAGTGTGGCATGCAAAGAGATCCTGGAGTGGTTTTGCTAACTTATACCACTAGAATTTTGTTTTCTAATCCGAATGGCTGAAGTAACCCCACGAAGGTTTTCTTAGGTTCGATGGATCGACGACAGACTTGGATCACTAGATTTTTAATTGCTCACATAAAAATGTCTGAAAAAGCAAAAATAAATAAATAATAAATGAGTGAATAATAAGGCGAATTCAGCCAAATCTTAAGCAATACTAAAACCTTTTTATTTGTTTAGTTATGGTCTACTCACTTATACCTAAAAGGAATCTGTTCATCCTTTTACATTCTCACATGAACTTTTGAGTTGAGAGAGAGAGAGAGAGACAGAGACAGAGAATTCTCTTGTTTGGGCCAAGCTGTGTCATGAGCCGAGAGCCTTGGGCTTTTCCAGTGTTTACCTGAGCAGAAACATTTCCTGCCTCTGATCATGGGTATGTGAGTGCTTTACCAGAATCCTTACTGTTTTCAGTTGTAGTCAGTAACTCGTGGTGACTTGCAAAGGGGTGTTGTCAGATGCAGTAGAATGCTTTTATGTGGTAAACCGTTGCATATAGATTTAAGACATCTGGGGGCTGTTGCTGGACGGTGCTCTAGGACCCATATATGCAAAGGTGCCTGGAGAAGTGTCCAGGGCCTCTCAAGGTTGTGCTGTGATTGCAGACATCAGGATTGTTAGCTTTTAGCAGCAGCCTAGCCTCATCAAAAACAAATGCTTTGTTGAAAACAATTTCAGCTTGCCATGAGATGTGTATAAATGAATGCGCGTGTTCTGTGTTCACTGTCTGTGAGCGGAAATACCGATGTGAAAACTTAGCAAATGTCTTGGCTGCGGAAGAGATTAACTTACCATTGGCATATTGTGCTGATGGTGGCTGTGGTGACCATGGTTGTGGTGGCTGTAGCCGTGGCGGTATGGCTTTTTTGGTTAAACTAGACTGCCGTGGTTCACATGCTCAGCAGTGTCTCCAGCCAGAGCTGGTTTGGGTGACTGAGCAATTGATGATGTCCAAAGATGGTTTTGATTGTCACACTCGTAGGTAGGAGGGCTCTGCTGGTCGACAGGACAGAGATACAGCGGTGGCACGCAGCAGTCTCAGATCACACAACTGTCTGCTCACAGACAGTTGTGCTGAGGCTGAGAAGCTTGGCACTGATGTGGATGAACCGTAGCTAAAGCCTTATCTGTGCTTCTGTTTGTGGTTCAAGATCAACTGTCCCTTCATGAATAATGAACTCTCGTGATTATGGAACCTATATGGATATATAATTTATGTATGTTTTGATTTCTCAGCAATGCAACTCCCAGGGACATGTGGGACTGTTGGGAACTAAATATCTAAATGTGTGAAAATAGTGATTAACAACTGAGCAATCTGTATTTTGCCAATCAAGTAGGTTTTGATTATTCTGTTTTCTTTTGAAAGTCAGTTTTGCCAGTGGTCTAGTCTCACTGTGCCTTAAGAAAAATAAAAATCTGAAATTGCTTTTTTTTTTTTTCCAAGACAGGGTTTCTCTGTGTAGCTTTGTGCCTTTTTCCTGGAACTTACTTGGTAGCTGAGGCTGGCCTCGAACTCACAGAGATCTGCCTGGCTCTGCCTCCCGAGTGCTGAGATTAAAGACTGCTGTGCCACCACCGCCTGGCTACTGAAATTGCTTTTATAAAATCATTCCTCTAGTTCCCTTGCAATGCAGTGTTTTATTTGATGCCTGAATATTTAAGTCTTAGGTATTGCAGTCTGGGGTCACTGCCAGATTCTCCCATGGACTTACTCAGAAAACATCCTTGGGGAAGCCCGACTTCAGGAGCCCCTCCCTGTAGGCTTCTGGGCTGTTCTTACACACACTGAAGTTTGGCTGTGATGGAAGTGTACCTGTAAATGGTTTTCATTCCTGCTTACACTCCATACTGCAAACCGTGGTCCTTTGCTTTAACGGTAATAATACTGATGTAGTGCACCAGCTGCTACATCATGAGATTTACTGATGCTGGCACTTCCCTAAAGACTTTACATACATTATATATAACTCACTTCTTCTCAAAATAATCCTGGTGGTGGCAGGGCCCTGGCGTGCTTTGTACCTGCCCCTCACCTGGAAATGAGTTCCACGCTGTTCTCAACAGGGCTTCTTACTGTGTATTTCTACTGGGTTGCCTGTGTTCTTGTACCCCACACCCTCCGCAGTTGCTATAACCATGCCTCAGCTTGTATCCTCTGCCTCTACCCCATAAGCCATATTTCCATTGTTTTAGTTTTAAATCTCTACTTTGGAAATGTTTTGATGTGGTAGATGTCTGTTCTGGGACATGCCTTGGACTCTCTGTCCTTAGTCCTGTCTCTAAACCATTCTTGTAGGAGACAGCATGGCCATGCCACCCTGGTGGAAAGCAGTACCACCAGCCATAAAGAGTTCCCACTGCTAAAGAGAAGCAGAAACCGATGTGCGATGCCCATGAGGACCTGCATGCAGTGCACGGCGATTTCACCCGTGCATGCATATTTGCCAGCCCCTGCCCTGCCCCTCTGTCCTTACACTCACCATGCTCTTCCACGGCAGCCTCTCTGTGTGCTATGCATGTATCACCTGCCATGCTGCTTCTCCCTCAGCCCCAAAGCAGCTCTAGCGCCTTCTTCAAATCTCAGATGGCGTTAGACCCCTCACCTCTGCTCCGCCCAGGCTGGGTCTGTTGCCCTTGTCACAGTTAACTGTTTAGCATTTGCTCAGGGCCTATCTACCAGGTCAGGTATCACTTACTTGCTAATAGTTGCTTCTGGAGTGTGGGAGGGGAACAGTGAAGACACATTGCATAGAGCTTGCATTCAAGTGTCAGGCTCTCTCAGTCACAGTCTGGAGCAAATTGCTAGAAGAAGCTGTAACTCTGAGAAATAATTTTCTCTGCTCTGTAGACCGCAATTTGTAGCTTATGATTTTTGTGAGGGAGAAATATCTAGCTGATAATCTGGTGACTATTGAGGGCTTGCCATGGACGTTCCATACGTAACCCAGTAGGAAGGGAATGTTGCTGCCATTAGCAAGGATGAATTAGAATAATAAGATGGGAGACATTTTGCCAACCATGTCTCTTGCATTTTTCTAAATACCGTCTCCTCCTCCACATTGGGACATTTTCCACTTCCTTGAGTGTATGTATCTTCCTTCTTACATTACTCCTTGTCAATGTCAGCTTTTGACAGCGTCTTGAAACAGGCTTTGACCTACAACCCAGGCCTGCATTCTCAGATGGCAGTTTCTGAGGACAGGGTGAGACTGTGACTCTGGACTTGGATACACCTTCATTACAGTTCTTTCAGGAGTTTGGTTTGGGCCAGCTGGATGGCTTAGCGTCACACTTGTCCGAGATCAATACCCACAATCCACATAAGGTGGAAGGGAAAATGGACTCCGTAGAGTTGTTCTTTATGCGCCACATGTGTGCCCTGGCATGTGTGCCGCCATCATAAACACATGTATAATCGTAATAAAGAGAAATGAGAACATCTGTTGGTTTCGGTTTGCATTTATAGTCTGAGCTCACTGATAGTCTACAGAAATGTCCTATCATTCTTGTGTTTGGAAGTCTCTCAGATTTATCTTTTCTTTAAATTTCAATTAAAAATATTTACATTCCCAGTAAATGTATGATTTACAGCTAATGCAAATATGTATGTAGATAAAATGGGCTGATTTCTTACTTGAAGTCCTGAGAACAGTTTGCTGCTGTGCTTATGGAGTGTTTGGTCCCTTCCACGTTCAACTCTCTCAAAGGGCAGAACCATCCCCTCATGTAAAAGCTACACCTTTGAGCCTGGGTCCTTGGGTGGCATCTTCAGGGAGGTGTGGTTCCTTTCTGATGGGATCTTAAAGTTATTTGATAATAATAGTTTTTAAAGGTATCCAAGGAGGACTTGGTACATTTCTGACACTCAGTAGCTGGATCCCTGGAGAACAACCTCAGGTCTCAGACATCAAACATGGGGAATAATGAGGAAGAGGAGACAGGGAAAGAGTTGGACTTCTTGGCTCCTCCCGCTCGGCGGGAACAGCGCTGGGATGAACCGCCCACAGGGATTCAGTTACCAGACCCACTGGACCTTTGTCCCTTGATCTTCGATCTCCCTGCAGTGGATGCTGCTTATCAGCCACCATCAGATCTGTGGTAATCAGGCCTGTTGTCTTCTCTTGGGCAGCCTGCATGAGTTCCTGCATACCCTTTGACTGAGTAAGCTCTTTGGCCTACTCTTCAAGGTTGTCTCTTATCCAGCTTCAGCTCTCTCCTCTAACCTCAAATCCTGCTCTTCCTCATGGAACCAACCCTTGAAGGCCATTCCTGTCTCCTCTTTGCATCTCTTACCTGTGCCCTGTGTTGATGGTTAAACTCTACTTTGTGGTCAGATCCTGAGTGACCCGGCCTCTGAGTTATCAGAATTGCCTACATGGTTGTGTCCCATCTCGTTTCCCCCCTCCTTCAGATTTGTTTATTTTCATGTTGGGGATTTAGCTCAGTGGTAGAGTGCTTGCCTAGCAAGTACAAAGCCCTGGGTTCGATCCTCGGCTCAAAAAAAAAAAAAAAAAAAAAAAGATTTGTTTATTTTCTTTTACATGTCTGAGTCTCATTTACATGTATGTGTGTATATCATGTGCATGCCTGGTGCCCATAGAGTTCAGAAGAGCATGCTGGACCCCCAGTAGTGGATTTAGAGATGGTTGTAAGCTACCATGTGGATGCTGGGACCTGAACCCAGATTCAGTTGAAGAGAAGTCAGTGCTCTTTCTCCAGCCCCCCCAGTGCCATCATTTTGAATCAGAAACTTTTGTAAATGAGGACATTTATCCTGCTCACCTCTGTAGCTCATACTGCCCTTCCTTTAAGAGCTCCATAACTAGAAAGCAATTTAATTAAAAAAATTTTTAAAATAATTTTTCCATTTTGCATTCTCTCATAATGGAGACATAATTGAAAACAAGTTCTTCATAAAATATTGAGGTGTTTATTCAGATGTCATGTACCATGATGAAAATTTTTCACTTTTATCAAAATGTAAGACTATTTATTTTTGTAGTGCCCTTTCACCCTACGTGTTTCTTAGTTGGTTCTCCTTGTTCATGCTGTCCATGGAGGGAACTCACCACTGAAGGGTAGAGTGTCATCATGCTTCTGCTGGAACTCTCTCGGGCGGGCACAGCCCAGGACAGAGCAGAAACATGTCCTGTAGGCGGATTTTCCTTTCCTGCCCACCAGTTCCCAAATGACCGACATGGAGACTTAATACTATAAATGCTCAGCTGATAGCTCAGGCTTGTTACTAGCTAACTCTTACATTTTAAATTAACCCGCATGTCTTATCTACCATGTGGCGAAGCCGTTTTTCAGCACGGCATGTTTATATCCTGTTAACTCTCGTGCCTCTCCTGCGACTCTTGTGACTCTGCCCTTCCTCCCAGCGTTCTTAGTCTGGCTCTCCTGCCCAACCTTATCCTGTCCAGTTATTGACCAGTCAGCTTCTTTATTGAACCAATCACAGTGACAGTTCTTCACAGTGTACAAGGGGATTATTCCACAGTGATGTCCTTCATGAACAGGGATAAAGTGTGTTGTTTGTATTACAGTAAGACTTGCAGGCACTATTTGAAATAAGCATTCTTTTCATTTTTGTAATGGAAATTTTGAAAGTTTAGGAAAACGATTTAAGGCTTTGAAGATTTTCTTATTTCTTACTCTCCTCTAAAAATGCAGAAGTCGGGGGAGTTTGGATGGGGCTGATGTCAGTCACGCAGACATGTCGCTGGAACCTTTGACCCCTGTGTTTGCCCCAAACCGAGTTTTTAGGACTGCGTGCCTGTGTGTCCCGAGCCCTTGGTTGACCTGTTTACTCATTGCACTCCGGGCGAGCCAGGTAGATGTTACAGAGAACATTGTGATTATATCTCAGAATGTGGAAATGACGAAGTTGGCACTCAGAGCTCAGGTTAAGGGTCCTCTGCAGGAGACGGGGTGGGGGGGGGGGGTGCCTCTTTTACGTGATTATGGTAGTCTTTGTAGTGAGGACTCTGAGGGTTGGTTGCATAAGTGGGTGTGGAGACATCTCTCCTCTGGAGTGTTTGGGTGTTTGTTGGGGAGGGGGCGTTTGGTAAAGTCACTGTATTTCTCCTCTCATTTACATTTAGGGCATTTGAACCTTTAGTTGTTCTGGTACCTTCTACTAAGCTGTATGCAGGAAGATGTTTGTCCTTTCCTGTCTATCATGCTGCCTGCTTACCGCTTTAGAAATGTTATTCATCCACCGAGTCAATATTTAATGGGCACTTGCTGCGCCCCGGGCTCTCTCTTAGGCGCTGGGATGCAGCAGCAAACAAAACAAAACTCATTTTCATTGGGGAGATAACATTTTGACTTAATGTCCTCAGAGTCTGGAATCTTGTACATCAGCAGTTAGGAGAGGAAAGGGAAGAAGAAATCAGACTTTAGTGAAGGCAGAAAAGGAAGGTTTTCAGTGGTCATCTCACTGTGTGTCTGGGGTCATAGTTCACTGAAATCGAGTAAAAGCGGTGGTAGATGGCAGATTCTGGGCCGGGGCGTTGTTTCTGTTTCCAACATGCATGCATCACTTGTGCAGGACAGAATCCGAGTGCCTACTCAACATTTCAGACCCTGCACATTACCCTCTCTCTATAACAGTGCCATCTTGAAATGGCTAAAACCATCCTTTTTTACATTTATACGTGGCTGCTGTGGGTCATAGTAAACCTTGTTTACCTTCCAATTTGGAAGATATTTGTTTGGTTTTGAACAGCCAAAGATTAGGAAAGTTCTCCTCAGAGAGACCAGTGCAGTAGCGGTGGGTCAAAAGTCAGCTGCTGCCAGAACAGCATAATGCTGGGTCCAGGGCGAGGCAAGTCTCCTGGCCTGAGGCATACTCCGCTTCTAACACCCCCCATCTCCCAACCCCTCCTGCTCCACACATGGAACTCTCACCTTTGAATCTCAAACCTTTCCCCAGGTGTCTGCAGCTTTCCCAGGGGCTGCTTATATTTTAAAATTACAATTACTTATTTTACTTGGGGCTGTGCGTGGTGGCCAGAGAACAGCTTGCAGAAGGTCACTTCTCTCCTTCCACCACCGGGGCCCAGGGATTGAATTTAGGTCATCAAGGTTGCTGGTAACTGCTGCGGGACTGGGCTGTCCTGCCTGGAGTGACTTCCAAAGCAGTTCCCTTTGGAGTCTGTTCTCTGGGTAGACCCCAGCTAATTATTATTATTTTAGATTTCGAAGGTTCTTAAACTAAAAGTAGGAGAGTGTGTCGGATGCCAGCCTAGCATTTTTGTCATAAAAATTGCAGTAGTGATGTACAAACATGTTTGTTAGTGGAAACTGTTTCTAATCCGCCCAGGAAGTCTTGGAATCCTAATCCTAATTGTAGATGTCTGTTGAAGTTTTATTGCTTCTTGCCAAATGCTCAGCTGGGATTTGAAGGACTTTATCTCAAGAAGGCTGTTTGTAAAAAGCAGAGCATAATTCAGATGTTCAAACCAGCCTAGAGGTGGTTTCAGTGGTACAATCTCAAAGGAAAAGTTTGGTTTCAGCGAGCCGACTATTTTCTGTCAGTGTTGCTGGTCTCTGGAGGGCTCTGTGAAGTGCTTCAACAGCCTGGGAAAAGCCTTTTCATTAATGAGTGGCCCAGGCAGGGCCCCACCTTGGAAAAGGTTAGCTCAGTACTCCATCCTTGACACCCAGGCCTTTTTAAGGGTGTATGCTTAGTGAGGCTGGGAGGGTGCCACACCTACCCTTTAGTTGTTCTAAGAATCCTTGCTGGGATCTGTGGCTGGGACTTTGTTGGAATTTGTCAGGTTGGGGGCTGGTCAACACTGGTCCTGATCCATTCTGGGGAGATGAGCAAAGTGAGTTTGGGGTCTGCCCTTGGGAGACCTAGGCCTAAGAGTTGAGTCTGACTGGGGGCTGAAACCCATGTGAAGGAAGGGGAGCGGGGAGCAGGCTCCAGTATGCCAGCCTAAGAAGGGGGTTGGTTACTGCTCTGAGGTTCAGGGTATGCCTTCCTGCCAGTTCCAGCCTGGGAGGAATCCAAAGTCACCCAGTGGAAAGACTTGAACATTCTTCCAATAACATGATTCTGCATGTATGTGCAAGGTTCTACAGATGTGAAGATGAGTTTGTCTTGAAAGCTCCACAGCCTGGTGCAGGAGACACCAATAAGTCAGTAAGAACTACAGAAGGCACAGAACGGCCACAGAAAGCAGGATCCTGTTTCATTAGTGTCTTTATAGAGGGCTCAGATGTTTGAATGTGGTAGTAATGGCTGGATCCCATGGTGGAGATTTTAGGAGATGGGACAATGGACTCTGAAGAATGACTTGTTACATGCACATGGAGTTCCAGGGTTGGAGAGGCATTCTACAGTCAGAAGGACCAGTGTAGAGACTCAGTCACTCACGTGTTATTTGAATGCCTGTTAAGTACCACATATCGAATGCAGATGGAACCTTCTCTTCCCAATCCTGGATCCTGTCACTCAGCAGTACAGATCTACTTGTGAAAGGCATTCGAACCTCTCTGTGGTGTGTGGCTTCTCCTGGAGCTGATCTATTCCTAGGCTTCTTCTTCTTCTTTTTTTTTTAAACCCTTGGTGTTCAGTTGTCATGAGTCAGAACCTGTCAGCTCTTCAGGTATTTACTGTTTAGGAAGCAAGAGGGTGGTTGTGTGCCCTCCTCTCCCCTTCATTTAATACTGTTGGTTAAAATACAGAGTGTGTTGTCTGGTTCTTGTGTTTGCAGGTCGCAGAGTGTCCGACAGGACTTCCCCACTTTAGTGCCATCTGTAAATGGGGTGTCCTGCTGGGCCAGGCTTCTTTTTCAGTAGCCACAAATTTAGAGGTTCCCATAGTTACCTTGCCCCTTTCTGTTTCGAGAATTTTCTAGAGCCTCTCCCAGGACTCAGGGAAACATTTAATATTTACTGAGTTCTTAAAAAGGATGCATATCCGAGCGCTGACTGGAAGACCACATGGGAACTGGTGGTCCTGTGCCCTCCCCACATGCTGCTGTCCCTGTACCTCAGTGTCTTGCCAGCTGGAGTCCCCTCTATGCCTCTGGCCATCTCATTGTTCAAGTTTTTATGACCCGATCTCCAGAACCCTTATTTTCTTGGAGGTAGGGAGATGGGCCCAAGTTTTCACTGTCAATCGTAGGCTGGGTCTTTCTGCTCTACACTCCCATTTTGGAACTACTAGGAGACTCACTGTGAGTCATGTACTAGCACCAGGTAAGGGAGAAAGAGACCCACTGTGAGTCATGTACTAGCACCAGGTAAGGGAGAAAGAGACCCACTGTGAGTCATGTACTAGCACCAGGTAAGGGCGAAAGAGACCTTTGCCTGAATAATAAGAAACTCTCATTACTCGGGAAATTTTGAAGGTTTTAGGAGTGCGGGGGACGTGAGGCAAGGACTGCATTGCTTGTGTCCCAGAAGCCTGAGAGCTCTGTCCTGAAGTATTTGGAAGCTGGATTTCTGAAGTTTCTGGGGGTCTGGATAGAATGTTCTAGAAACCTGAATGAACGGGCTACCTCTTTAAAGTGCGTCATCCATGGTTCTGTCCCAGAAGCATTTCAGTCTCCTCGCTCCCTCCTTAGGCGGCACCTCATATGTCCCCCCCCAGTCAAGTCCTCTGTCTAGTCCCTCCCTGTCTGCCGACGACCCCCTTCCCACCACTGCCTCCTGTGTGTCAGAGTGCGTGTCTTGGCCCTACCTCCCAGTTGTCACAACACTTCTTTGCTTTTACTCTAAGACCGAGAAAATTGTCCCTAGGTTTCTCTCTTGTTTTGAGTTAATTCACTCTGAATTTTGTTCTGTTTCTCTAACATAGTTATTTTTTTATTTTTATTTTTTATTTAGAAACATTATTACATGTATTTGTTTGTGCACACATGCACACACAGAAGCCAAGGCACACTTGTAGAGGTCAGAGGACAACTTGGGGGGGGGCAGTCCTTTCCTTCTACATAGGCAGGTTCTGAGGGTTGAACTCAGGTCATCAGACTTGACAGTGTGCTTCTCTACCCTCTGAACCATCTTGCCAGACCTAAAACACCTCTTTGCAGATCACCTGCCACCTCCATGTTGTCAGATCCAGCGACCGGTCTTGCATTGTCTCCGGCAGCAGTGTGATAAATGCCTTCCTGCACACCTTTTACGTTATTTGGCTTGCTGGCGTGCACACTCTGTTTTCCCACCTTCTGGCAGCCACCTCGAAGGCGCCTCCGGATGTAGTCCTCTTTTCAGTCCTCGTGTTAGTGGGCTTGGCTCTGGGGCTTCTCTCAGACCACCACGTAGGCAAGCCACAGGGGCTCCGGATGCCTACTGTGTACTCCTGCTTCTTCCTGGCCTTGGCTCTCCAGCTGGACCTCCGGCCTCAGCTCTTTGGTCTCCCCAGGTCTCAAAGGCCTTGCGTACTTCAGCATGTTTTCGCCCAGACTTGGGATCCCCTACTCCCTTTCCTCTCCTTGGCTTTGGGTGGCGCCAGTACCACCCTTTGGTTGCTCACAGCTCCAGCTCTCGGGCCATCTCCCCATCATCGTGTCTTCACGTGTTAGGGTGAAGGGCTAGAGGGATGCTCGCCAAAGGTGCTCATCAGCTGTTTGCCTCTGCTGCTCAAACCCCTCTGCATGGCGTTCCAGGTGCTGGGCTGCTGTCCGACCGTCTTATTTCTTAGCCCCTGTCTCCAGTGCACTGGCCTGCTGTTGCCATGGGAACGTGCCCTGTGCCTGTCACAGTGCTCTTCCCCACTGTGACTGGTGACTGACTTGCTCTCCCTTCAGCCAGGGCACGTTTCAGTTGTCAGAGTAGCCTCTGCCCGCACCACCTGAGATAGCAGTCCTCGCCCCCCACTCTCACCCCCCACTGCCTGGCAACCTCCTTTTTCTTCAGTTTGCTCTCCCCTGCCACGTCACTGTGTGTTCATTTGCTTGTTTCTTTCCTGCTGGTCTTCTGTGCTGGAGTGCCCTTTCCACAAGAGCTAGGGAAATTTGTTTTACATATCCATGTGTCCATAGCAACCACAACAATGCCCGGCATGGTGTGCCTGCCCCATCAAACTCACAGATGAATGAGTGCATGTGGGCTTATTATTAGTTAGAGTTGGTGTAGAAGGCATATATTTGTCTTCAAGGATCTTCCTGTCACACTGAGGTGAGATGGGGCTGTCTGCCACTGGAATGTAACAACCGAATACAGTTGTTCCTTGGTATATCCCTGGGATCTTGGCTCCAGAACTCTCTGAAGATACTCAAGACTGCCAAGGCTCGGGTCCATTTAAAAAGGACATGTAGCATGGACTTATAACCCCACCTCACCTCCACTTACTTTAAATCATCTTCTGATTATTTATAAAACTTAGTACAACGTGTGTGTGATACAAGCCATTGTTACTCCGTATGACTTAGAGAATAATGGCAAGAAAGTTTGCTCCTGTTCAGAAATTTTTCTTCCAAATCCTTTCTGTCTGTGGTTGGTTGAATTCCTATCTGGGGAAACTCGTGACCACAGACAAGCAGTTGCAAGTCTTTAGAGACAAGGAATGAGTTGGGAGTCCTGCAGAAGTAGTGTGTGTGCAGAGACTCCGGAAATGTTACCTGCACTGAGTCTTAGGGAATTCTCGATTCTCGTTTAATAATTAGTGTATGGAATGCAAATGGGAAATACCACTTTTGGCTGTGGTTCAATTAGCCAGAATATTGGGAAAAGATATCTGGATTGAGTTGATAGCTCTAGGTAGAACTAGTCTTAAATTTTATTAAAACATTCAAAATACCAATCTGCTTGAGTCATTGGGAGGACCGAAGGATGGTGAAGGGTAGTCAAAAGTAATAGGAGTAGGTTTGGATATGCAGAGAACCTGAAATTGTAAGCCTTTTGGGTCTGGAAAGAATTGCCACCTTTCAACTCCGTCACCAACTGGAAAAAAAGTCTTCAGACTTGTTGAATATGCTCAAATGTGTATGTATGTAATTTTTTAATGAGGGAGTGATGAATGACTTACTGTGGAAATAGCTTATAAGTGTAAACAGATGTTAATTCATTTATGTTTCATAACAAAACCTCTAGTTGCTATTGGTGATGGATGAAAATATCATTCAGGAGGGGCAACATTTGGTGCCAAATAGACTGATTGACCTCCACAAAGGTTCTATCTGCTTTGCAGATGAAGTCCTTCTCTTGGGATGTTAGTGCCCAGCACCTGGACGCACGGGGTGGTCAGCTTAAGACTAAAAAGAATATCCTAAACCTTACAAATGGCTTAGCCTAACTTTACAAAATTTAACACCAGAGGACTAAGGTAGAAAATACATCTTTTCTCCTGAACCCTCTGCCCACCTCAGCAGTGTGGCGTTAGACGGGATCTGGAGTGGGAGGAACCTGCTGCCTTCCGGGATAGACTTCGATGCTGGAAGTGTAGACGTCAACAACTGCTTTGGACTCACAAGACCCTCTCACGTCCATGCGTCCTTGCTCAGTTCTAGCCAGGTAGCATTGCTACATGAGCGGTTGCCATGGCACCAGGGTCTTTGAATATTTTGCTTATATAAATAGGACTGTGGATGAAAACAGACATTTCAGATAGAACAGTCTCACCCAAGGCCATACAGGTTTATTAAAGAAAAATGGTATGAGAGTATGAAGTTGGGAGAGATATAATTTGTAAAGTGAGCACATGTAGCTGTTTGAGATGACGTGATATGGATGACTCATTGCTCTCTGGTTACTCATTACCTGGAGCCTTGAGCAGAAGGAAGGAGGAAGCATGGAAATGTGTATGTAAGCTTTCTGGGCATTGTTCCTAAAACCCATAGAAAATGCTATCTACTGCTTTGAACATTGCTTCCTTTTCCTGACATAGCTTTCATCTAAATAGCATGTGTCTAAGGTGGGAAATGACAGGTTTGTCCTGTGGGCACAGTTGTACCTTAATCTTTACAATTTGAAAAGTCTTTATTATTCTCTGTACTTAGGGACACTTTTCTTTGATGATTGTATATAGAAGACATTGATAATCACCTTGAGGATTAAAATATGTCCTAAGTAAGGGCTCTGGCTTTGGAAATGGTTGTTTGATAAATGTGTTTTGGCACTCAGCCTCTTCTTGCCTACAGTTCCTTTCCAGTGGCCCTGGGTACCATCTGGATGCATTTCCTCCGCTCTTTTCAGTCCAAGCCCTGCTGGCTTTCATGATGAAGATTCTGGGGCAGCATCTGCATCTGAGGCCTTTTTGCAAAAGTATGACATTGTTGTTCTTACCGTGCACAGTGTCATGATCTTAAAATTCTTTATTGTATACTGTCTGATGTGCCTCAGTATTTTCTATTTATGTACTGGACATTTACAAGAGTAAACATGTCTAAGCAAGAGTAAAATGTTAACTTTCCTATGTTACTTCAAGACCAGTGGTCTTAACACCCACCCAGTATGTTTGCTATTTGGCCCAGTACCAGTTTCCTAGTGCATTGTGTATCTATAAGATACACATACAAATATAAATTCAAACTTTTAAGTCATTATGGTGGTTTGAAAGAAGATAGCCCCCAAAGGGAGTGGCACTAATGGGAGGTATGGCCCTGGTGGAGGAGGTGTGGTCTTGTTGGAGGAAGTGTGTCACTGTGGAGGTCGGCTTTGAGGTCTCATATATGCTCAAGCCACGCCCAGTGAGACAGTTCACTTCCTGTTGCCTGCAAGATATAGAACTCTCAGCTACCTCTCTAGCACCATGTCTGCCTGTAGGCTGCCATGTCCCACCATGATGACAGTGGACTAAACCTCTGAAACTGTAAGCAAACCACCACAATTAAAAATATTTTCCTTTATAAGAGTTGTTATGGTCACGGTGTCTCTTCGCAGCATCAGAAACCCTAACTAAGACAGTTGTGAATATTAGAGAATCTAGTGTTTTGTATCTGTACTCCTGTTATTCAAAGTACCCTGTGGGATACATGTGCCTTACTTTGTAGGCCTACTAATAGATATGTGGTGCTATATTTGGGAAGTACTCGTTTTTAATGTTCAACAATTCTGTTCTGCTGACAAATGTCTATTGTTGTAGTCAAAACCAAAGGTAATAATGTGCTTGAGATCTAGTAATGGAGTGTGAGGAAGGAGGATGCTAAAGCGTTAGGGCAGAGTAGTACTGGGCTGCGTGAGAATGACATGCCTTGACACACATGTGTTTTCAGATGCCGACCCAGGCTGATGTGTGTCACATAGCGCTCAGGCTTTCTTTCACATGCTAACCCGGATATCCAACCTGCTTCAATATAGGTAGACAGACAGGCAGACAGGTAGATGATAGATAGATAGATAGATGATAGGTAGACAGACAGATAATAGGTGTGTGTGTGTGTGTGTGTGTGTGTGTGTGTGTGTGTGTGTGTGTATATATATATATATATATATATATATATATATATAGAGAGAGAGAGAGAGAGAGAGAGAGAGAGAGAGAGAGAGAGAGAGAGATGTGATGACATCTGGAGTATCTGGCTTAAAAGGTGAAGAGCAGAGCTTATTTGGGCCTTCCTCTTTGACCTGTGCATAGTCACATGGGCTCACTAGCTGTGGAACAAGCTGAGAATTAATCTTCCCTTGTGCCAGGAAGGGGGACTGGACAAGATGGAATGTAGTGAGTACATCATATCATTGCCTGTCTCTACATCATTTCAGTATAGTTGACAGTGTTTCTTAATTCAGCTCATAGGAACTATATAAAAGCTTTTGCATGGGTGTAAGGTATGAGTGGGATGGTATATTTTAGTGAGATCATGCCCTTAAACATTTCAAATCTTGAAATTGTAACCACAGTGTATTTTCATATTTCCATTTTTAATCTTATTTGAATACATTCTTGCAAAAATAAAACCATTGGCTCACTTTCCGTGTTTCTGCTGTTCCTCTTATGTCCCATGCTACTCCTCTGCATAGACACTGGTAAACTTGGTTTATTATGAGCAAGGGTGTAAAACGAACTGCTAAATGGTCTTATTAATCAAATAAACCCCGGAGCCAGATATTGGGGTGAAAACTGAGAGATCAGAGAAGCAGAAAGAAGCCAGCCACATTTTTACTGGTAGGAAAGCCTCAACCAAGAGGGAGCTACTTCCTATATACCTTTCTGTGCCTTGATCTCATTTCCTCTCTCTGCCCAGCTATATCACTTCCTCTTTCTGCCCAGCTCCATCACTTCCTGCCTGTCTGTACAGACCTCCATGGTTAGTGCTGGGATTAAAGGCATGTTCCATCACATCTGTCTCTGTTCCCAGTGTGGCCTTGAACTCACAGAGATCCGGATGAATCTCTGCCTCCCGAATGCTAAGATTAAAGGCATGTGCTGCCACTGCCTGACTTCTATGTTTAATATATAGTGGCTGGCTTTTTCCTCTGATCTTCAGATAAGCTTTATTGGGGTACACAAATATCACCACACAAGGGTTGTGGGGTTTTTTTTGTTTGTTTGTTTGTTTTTGTTTTTTAAGCAGTGTCACAGTTACTATTTGTAGAATGAGTCAACATTATGTGATTATTTGAAGGTGTGACTAAATGCTTGATATTTTGCTGCAGTAGATCTGTTTCGGGCACAGTTCCTGTATTGATTTTCTTGAAGTTGGTATATCTATTGGGATTTTTAGATGATGAGGTGCTGATTTCTTCTGTATTTACCACATACTCATCTATTGGGATTTCGGCATAATAGTTCTAACCAGCTTGGAGAATGAAGCCAGTACAATGTTAATGTTTTGGGGTCCTACTCTTCCTAGATGGGTGATGAATAGATAAAAGTCAATTTCCTCTAGACTCAGGAGTTTCGAGTTGTGTTTAAGAACAGCGTAAATTAAATTTTCTTTCTCAAGTATGGATATGGCTGTAGTCCAGGACAGATGATGGAGAAGTAAAAACTGTTAGAAAGGACCACAGAAGAATTTTGTTTGTTTTCTTTTTGGTCAAAAAAGAAGAAAAAGAATGCTTACCCAGCAGAACTAATACTGTGATCATGAAAGTGGTTTTCCCAGGGTGAGGCTTGTCTGTCTGACTCCAGCTATGCCCCCTGCAGTTCCCTGAACAGGCGGCTGGGAAACAAACACAGAACAACCATAGGAAAGGAAAGAGAAGAACACTGGGGATTGTAGGAGTGGTGCTGGGTGACGGATGGAATTAAGATCATGCAGACACCTTGGAAAGACATGCAGACATCTTGGAAAGACAAGAGAGTCCATCTCGGTAGACTTGCCTTGAGTCTTCTGGCTTCCAGACACCAGACTGAACAGTAGTCTCTCAAGGTTGTTTACTTAAAGATGCACTAAATTCTAAATTGTAGTCTCTTTATTTGGTAAACCTCTGTGTGCATGTGGTACATGTAGATTGTGTGTGTGTGTGTGTGTGTGTGTGTGTGTGTGTGTGTGTGTCCATTTATCCATCCTCCACCGGTCCCCTTCACCCCCAAAGGAAATCTCTGCATGTAGACATGTAGACCCTTTGGTTTTGACTAATTTTTCTGTCATCTCATATTCCTGGTTGGCTGAAGACAGCTGACTATTTTACAGTCAAACAGCCTTTAAAAGTCAGAGCAGTGGGGATGTAAAAAAAAACAGTTGAGACCTCAGAGAAAGCTGGTGCCATGATGTCCTCTGTGGTAACTGAATTTACCCGGTTTCACTTCCTGGTAATGGAAGCAGAAGGGGAAACAGGATCAGTTGTAAAGTTAGTTTTGCATATGGGAGCAAAGTGTCTTGTTTGCTCAAGAGAATGAAAGTTTTCCTTGTGGGTTAGAATGAGATTTCTCTTAGGGGACTTAGGGCATGCAGGATGTCATCATGAATATCTCCTAAAACTTCCTTGTAGAACATAATGTCTTAGCATAGGAACGTAACACCCAAGTTTCCACACACAGTTAGAAGAAGTGAGTCTATAAGAAGTTTAATGTTGTCTCTTGTTTTCAGCTGTCCTTTATGTGGTCCTCATAAGGGGCTTCTGGGTGTAAAGGTGCTCTAGAGCAGTTTGGACGTGGAGGGACCACAGGGCTCCAGCATTGTGGATGGTGAAGCGTCTAAGAGGCTCATTCAGCTGCCCCCGAACTGCTCAGTTGAACCACCACAAATTCTTCTGTATCTGTAGGGCCTAGGAGAAGGGAAGTGAAGAATAGGGTCTTGGGGATGCTGATGTGTCCATGGATGAGTTCCAGTGGCGTATGGATGGTGTCAGTTGATTAAAGATGCAAAGGATACACAGATCATGATGTTTCCTTCAAGTGCCTCCTAATCTGTGACTGTTTCTGTTTATTTTCTTCTTGGGATTAAGGGAATCCGAAGATCACTGGAGGCTGTCTTCTATGGCAAAGGCCTAGAGTACATGTTATCTATTGTCAGTAAAAGAGAGCCATTTGTTTGTTTGTTTGTTTGATTTCATTCATTTATTTAGTGATGAGCTCTCGATATATCAGTCAAGACAGGCGACGAGCTCCTGGGTTCAAGCACTCCCCCATACAATCTTCTGAGTAGCTGGGACTGTAGGTTACAACACCATGGCCAGCTCAAATCTAAGTCACACTGAATAATGGTGACATTTTATGACAGCTTAGGAAGCAGATGAAGACTTGGCTGAGTTAGATGGTTCCTATTTTTGTAGGGAGGTGGGTCCTAAGATATTCTGCAGTTTTGTTTTCTCTAGACCAGCTGGTAGCCAAACACTCTGTAGGCATGCTACACTCCCCTCTCTTGGGTCCGGAAGTTACTGGAGAGATGGAGAGTTTCTCAGTGGCATTGGTAGTGCACACCAGGGCGTGTATGGACTTTTTATTCTTTCCGTTGTAACTGCGGATGGAGAGGGGCTTCCTTGAGATTTCCCTGTTGGACTCTTGGTAAAATGGCAGAGAAGCTTTTCCTCCCGTTCATGTGGATTTGATTTCTTGCTGCTGTTGGTAAGGGTCCTCTGTCACCTTTCTAGGACATGCCACTAAATGGACTGGACAGCGGTGTGTCATGTCTCAATGGCAAGACAGATACTGGGGTGAGGAGCCAGAGTTGACACTACAGCCTTTCCAGGCAGTGTCCCTGGATTCACTGTACAGATCTGGAGTCTTTGAAGATGTACTAGTGCATTTTCCAGCAAAAATTTCAAGTGCCAGTTTCTGCCAATCCCAGTGATTTTCTTGGAGAACAGATTCTGGCCCTCCTTCCCTGGAGACCTTCACCTGGAGGAAGCCAGAGAACTGCCGCAGCAGTGTTTTAGAAGTCATGAATGACTGAGGGGGATCCTGGGACCTAAGGATCCCAGGGGTGGGGGGGGGGGGGGGGGGGGCGGGCTCCATCTTCACATCCCCTCCCATGCTGGGTAGAGACCCTGCAGACTGTCCTCACTTGAGAAAAAACTGGTTACAGAAGATTGGATTATAAGCGATCATTTGTCAAGAGGGACTATAGAGAAGTGACCCTACTTTTTGGGGATATGTGGGGAGCTCAGAGAAGGCATCCTTGGGTGAGGGTTCTAGGAAGCCTTCTACATGATATGCTTATCTGCTAGCCCTGATGGTGATGCTAACAGCTTTGCCTTCTGGTTCAGGGATTAGTAATGACTTAAAGTGTCAGGAGTGCAAACATGACCACACTGTCTGTGACTGCCTTTAAAAAGTAGACTTAGGTGACTTTGTCCCTGACTTCAAACGGTATTTATAGATATTAGCATTAGGGAGAATTGCCAAATCCCCCCAAAATTACTTTAAAGATTTATTTTGAGAGTAAAATAAAGGCCCACTTATCTGAAAGTTTCTTCTTTGGTTTACGGTTTTAAGCTTAAACTGTCAGTGTGCCCAGCCTGTCCCAGAGGTACATTTCTCCTGCCTCATCCTCCCAAGTCCGGGGATTACCAGGCCTGTACTACCACACCTGAATCTTCTTCAAGGATTTAAAATTCATTGTTTCTTGTTTCTGAACATATGAGTGTGTACTTACATATGCAGACTTGAGTAACATCTTTTTTGATTTTACCTTTATTTGGTCATTTTGAAATAATCAAAATTGGCAAACAAATAGACTTTGAAAATATCATGCATTAATTTCTTACCTATCTTGTATTCACAAATAAGATGAAAGACTGTGTGAGATACCATTTCAGCAGTTTATGCTGAACAGTGCCAAATCACCGACACTGCCAGGAACTTGGGCAAAGAACGAGAAGCTGTAAACCAGAAAGCCTCCAGACTGATGACACTGTATGTTACAGGAACAGTAGACAGACAGACGGGGCTACAGTAGACAGACATACAGACAGGGCTATAGTAGATATACAGATGGGACTACAGTAAAAGACAGGGCTACAGTAGACAGACAGACAGACAGACAGACAGATGGGACTTTGGAGGGTGCAATCTGGGGATCCGGGCATGACTGATGTGTGTAAGGATTGCCTTAGTCTCTGCATTTTAGTTAGAAAGGGAGCTCCATTAGGTTGGGTTCTGTGTGGGGTGGCTTTGCTGGTGACCTCTCTGGGTACACCCACTGGGAGCCTGTGTTCCGATTGCATCGAGCTTTCGTCTGTAACAGAAACACTCACAGGTACTGTGGCCTGCATGCACTGTCCGAATCTCTAGAATGCCTCGGGGCTCTGCATCTGCTTTTGTCCAGGGGCCTTCCACCCCCATTGCACAGCCCCAGTTTCTGGGATTGCTTTCAGGGCTTCATTTCTTCCTTCTGAAATTTTAGTGTGGGTTTTCCCCAGGTTTGCCAGATTTTAAGGCCCAATATCTTACCAGATGCTGTTTCCTGCTGCAGGCATGGGATGGTCAGTATGACTGTCTGTCTGCAGGTTGTTTTCTTATGGTACTTACCCGTAAGTACTGTGACTGAAGCTGTGTATCTAGGTTCGTGTTGGAGCTGTATGCTGTGTGTGGACCCGTACAAGAATTGTTCGAAGTGGTCTGTGTGAGGGGCTTTCCATGTGGCAGTCCTGAACCGTCAGTACCTGTCCTAGAACTTAAGCATGGCTGTCCTCATCATCCCAAAGTCCCTAGCCAGGTTGCAGAGAGGAGGGACGCCGAGAGTCTCCAGTGGGGCGTGCCCTGTTTGTTCTTTTGGAATTGTTGCTGCATGGAGGAGGAAGACTATGGAGAAGCAGGCAGAGTGGTCCTGTGCGTTTGGGTCTCCTCGTTCATATATAGTGGACCTTTTGATATGCAGACATTTTAGCACTTTAGGGTGGAGAAAAAAAGCACCATCAAACAGCAATCAGTAATGGGCAGAACAGACCTGGAATTTTCAACTTGCCTCTGTTTGTAGTGGAAGCCCTGTTCCCGTGGAGGAGGCCAGAGTGATAGTCTCCAGAAGACAGGGCCACAAGGAGAAGCCACTTGAGTCTGGAGCCTCATCATTTGGTGCAGGGTCTTCTTTCTCCAAGCTTGAGTCACAGTCCCCTGGCCCTGCCTCCTGCTCCCATCTATTGTCTTTGTAAAATTCAGACACGGATTTGGCTGTGTCATAGGGAACTTATTTCCTATGTAGACGCCTGAATGAATGATCCGTCTCAGATCTGCACCCTAAGTTGAATGGACAGCTATAAAACCTCATGTGGGGGGAGGGAGAGCCTCTTGGGCTGTCTACTTTCTTTTCAACCCAGTGTGGGCCCCCTGGGAAATCCTCAGATGCGCTGCTGATGCTACTCTTGGTGACCGAAAAGAACAGACTTTTTGTAGAAATCCTTAGAACCATGCTTTGGGGGGCAGGACTAATGGAGCCCTGTGAAGTGACTACTGACCTCTTCTTTCAAATGCACCTGTGTCTGGAGTTTACGACACAAACCCAGACATTAGCTCTCGTTGGCCTTCCAGTCCTTCACCGGTCACCTGCTACATTTCAGACACTGTCCGGGACGCGCTGCGAAACACAGCTCCCCGACACTTCATGGACGAGCCAAGCCTGGAAGCTAATTTGCTTTCACAAATTAAATGTACTTCTTTTCTGCTCAGCACTTTAAAAACCAAAAATGGAATGTGCTTGGGCATCCAGTTCAGATGCCGTCTCCACACAGTGTCTCTGTGATAACCATGGTCAGATCTCTCTGTGCCTGTTCAATATGGGGGTCCCCCAGCTCAGTGCTGTCTGCCCTGAAGGGCCTTCCTGTGGCCTGCCTGGCTAGTGTGAAGCTGTGTCTGAGCCTCCTGCCCTCTGGACGCAGCAACTGCCGGGGGTCCTCAGAGTAGTGCAGTTTACATTGGAATGTGGAAACATGAAGATTCTCTTTACTGAGAACCTAAAAAAACATCTGGGATGTGGGCCTGTGATCATAATGTGTTCTCTAGTTAGAAAAGCAAAGTTTGGTCAGGAAAGGTCATCCGAAGAAGGCTTCTGGATGAGTTTCCCCCGGACTCAGGTGCCCGTAATAGTCACAGAAGCCGACTGTGCACAAGCTGCCGCCTTGCAGTGAGTATTGAATAAGTAATATATTTAAAGTTCTTGGCACATTTGCCCCAGAAATTCATTTAAACTGTGTTTACCTTGAGTTGGAAAGGCTAATCCTGTAGATGTGATTATTTTAATGAGAATTGGGAAATAAAAGGTGATTGTTGAATTTCTTGTTGAAAGAGAGACTAAAAATGTCCGTGGGCTAATTGGGTTTGAATAAAGAGCCCCGGTGGTGGTGGTGGTGGTGGTGGTGGTGGTGGTGGTGGTGTTTGTTCTTTCCTCCAAGTTCTGTGTGTTTTGCTCACTTTTGGAGAGGGGAAATAGCATCATTTCCTCCCAGTGCTCTGCTTCCTCCTGGCCTCTGGCCTTGCTGTGGCTTGGGTTCAGATCCTGCAGCATTCCATGCTTAGCAGCCAAAGCCGCTCCCCCCCCCTTCATTTTCTGGCTGTCTTTGGAGGTGCATTGTAGTGGGTAGCCATTCTGTTGTGTTTGTTACCGTTTCCTGCCCCTTGTGTGGGCCTTTGAGGGTCTTTCCTGTTTTTAGGCCCCCCAGAGGGCAGAGGCTCATGAGTCACTGGGGACACTGCTGTCCTTGTGTATGATCTTGTCACCCCCTGCCTCTGCGCACTCCTGTGTGTTAGTGACTAAGCCATGCTTCATTCCTTGACACCCTCTCTACACTAGCAAAAACTGGAGAAGAAGCGGGCCTGGAGTTGGTCTCCTTTGGGCCTCTTGCGAAGCCCAGCAAGGGTACTGATAGTGAGGGGATGGGGGCTCTCGCCCTGTGGTGGCTTGTGGGTGCCCCAGACATTTCTGGGTACTGTTTTCTTTCAAAACAGATCAAGTTTTCTGAAGGAAACCCTAAGTTAAATTCCAAGAGACTTCCAGGCACAAAGGCAGATGTTTCCTCGACATGGCTTTCAGAGCTGGATCCAATCCTTTTCCTTCCTGGGATGGATTAGTCTCCACAGGCCTCTTATCTACTTCCCAGTGCCTGTCTCTAGGCTCTGGCTTTTGCAGTCACCTATTAAAAGAGCCAACCACGGAGGTCCAGCCCGTCTTCCATCTGTCTGGTAGAAGGACAGTGTTCATTCTGGTGGGTGAGTCCCAGGTCAGTCTGTTGTGACTCAGAAAACTGTAGGGTCTCCATTAGAATTTTGATAATGCAATCCAAAGAATTTGGGTATGACCCTAAGCATTTTTGGATTAAGAGCATTATAAATAAAGTTTCTAAAGTCTCAAAGACTGCCACTTATTCATTCATTCATTCATTCATTCATTCATTCATTTTAGTGGTAGCACTTGAACCCAGGGCCTCATGAGTGCTAGGCAAGCTCTCTACCACTGAGTTAATAGTCTTAGTTCAGGTTAGAGTGTTTTCTGTAACCAGCATGTGAACTTTTAAGATAGAAAATACTGGTTATTAAATTTAAAGCTGAATTAAATTCAAGCCATACGGATAGTTTTATCATGCCTTGAAATATAACACGTGAACTGTTGTGATTTTTCCCTCCTGGTGGTCACCCCTGGCTGTAAAGATTAGCATTAATTTTTGAGTGACAGGCTATCAAGAACCCTGATGGACACTGAGGTTGGTGAGCTGGCTTGTGGTGATATCAGGAGGGTGTTTCTGAGAATCAGCATGGTTTTAAAGGAAGAAACCTAGAGCCTGTTTGTCATATCCTGCTCTAAAGCTTGACTTTTGAGCTTTAATTTCATGCTCTGCTTTTGTCAGTACAGAAGAGATGTCCTCTTAAAATGATTTATCACAGTAATATTTTGCCTGTTTGGTGGCCAGTAGAGACAGGACTTTTCCCGTTAATGCAGCCCAAAGAATAATGGCCACTTCTCTTTATGCTATGAGCATATATGAATGTAGAAATTAAATGTACTAAAATATTTTTACAAAATTATAGATCATTAAAAAATACATCTTGGTACTGTGTTTTGTTGAACTGTGGCACAGTACTTTTCTATATTGGAATGGCAGTGTGAGTTTAGATGTAGAAAGAGAAAGTATGGTTCCTTAAAAACAAACAATTGTTTAAGTATAACCCCTGTAGGCAGCTTATCTTGATGCATGCTTTTGTATCTATTCTCACATGCCAAAAGATTGACTTAGTTTACCATTTGTGTTTGAGATAGGATCTTACCTTGCTGCAGGCAGTCCTTGAACATTCCAGGCACAGGAGGATGACCTTGAATGGATCCTGCTGCCTTTGCCTGAGTGCCAGGATTATAGGCGTGCGCCACCACACCTGGTTTCTGCAAGCTGCATTCTTGTTGGGCAAACACTCCAGCTGAGCCACACCTCTGCCTCACATTTATTGATTTTCTGTTGGTCTGGGTTTTTTTTTTTTTTTTTTTAATTCTTTCCTACCCAGTTTAAAAAAAAAAAAATTAAAAAAAATCCTGGCTGTAATACTGTGTGTTATTTTAGTGGTTTGGGGATTTATTGTGCCCGTCCTTGTGAGACGGCTGCACACACTCAGAGCTGTAGCGCCATGCCAGAGTGCCATGTTGAGGCCCATACGCCACCCACCTGCCCCAGGCCTACCCTGTACATTATTCCCTCCCCTTTCACTTAATTGTATACATTTTGCTCTTATCATTACTTTTGAGCAAGGCTTACTTATGGTCTCTCGCTCTGAAGCTTAGATTGTTAGGATGCTAACCAGCGTAGCTATGAGGAGATAATGGCGTTGTGTAAATAATTTAATTCAGCATGCTTGTGCTGGCATAGGCCAGAGTACAGTAAAACTGTCCAAAGCAAAGGAGGCAGTAACTAGCTGCAAGGATGAAGTTGTCCTTTACGATGTGATAGAGAGACTATCTGGTGGAAGGTCGTAACATTGACTTATAACAAGGTGATGTTTTCCAAGAGGGCAAACATTTCTGAATTATCGGTAGAAGGCAGTTAAGTATATAAGGCATTTACAAAGTATTTTACAAGGAAGGTCAACTTAGGGACTCTCCTCATAAAACAACTCCCCTAAATTTCTCCCTCTCTTCTCTTGTGGGCTGTCTTGTCTCTTGATGAGGCTCAAATGAAGTTAGATTTGGCAGACAGCAGCTTAGGCATTTCCAGGCACATTTTTGGTGGGGGAGGGTAACTTAGTTTAGAACCGCTTAGATGCCAGGCCGAAGTAGAGTTAGAAAGGAACTTTGTAGAAGGGAATGTTGATACTGAGCTATTTGAAGAGGTCTCAATTGAGAAGGGGAATTCCCTAGTGTGGTTGAGCAACTCTGGGATTCAGAATCACGTGGGACGGAATACCATTTTGAGAGCCTTTGAAGAAAAGCATTTGAAACAGGAGGCTGCAATCGGTTATCTGAGTTTAGGAGAGTTTTCTGAGAGACTGTATTCTGTTAAACGCTAGTTAATAGAGAGGTCCCCCTGAGAGTACTCAGAACTGACTGGGCGCATTTCCAAGCCACCCATTAGGGCAGAGCCTGAGGCTGAAACCTGGGATGCTCTTGAGCGTGAGTGCTTAGGTAGTGGTTCTGGTGTTTTGGAGTCGCTCAGGCTTCTTTGCTGTTTTGCACTTGAGACGAAACAGACTTAGCTAGGCAGTGGCAGGGTGGAGAGCAGGGAGTGTGGAGAAGGAAGCCCTGCCTTTGCCCCTGGTGACCACGCAGGCAGAACCGCTGTGATTAACACTCTTGAGTAGAAATAAGGTAGAGGAGGAACATAAGTACCAGCTGGGCTCTTTGGAACATGTAACCCGCCATTCTCCCTCCCAGAAAATGACAGATGAGCCCCAAACCAAACTTTTGAAACATGGTAATAGATAGAGCTGTTTGAAAACGTGCAGTGGATGTGTCATGGTGCTTATTGGGCAAAGTTTGGTGTTCAGGAAGCAACTGTGTGTCTGATCTGAAAGTCTTGGGAACACTGGGTCACCCCCACTCTTAGGGCTCAACTCAAGAACAGAAGAGGTGGAGAATCTGTGCTATTCATGGGGTAGGGCAGAAATCATGCTCCTCTCCCTATGCCATTGTCCTTAAATTGTAATGGTTCATCCCTGTGTGTGGCAAATAATGCTGACATGTCACAGAATAATGAGAAGCATGTGGATCATGACTGCTTTTAGCTAAAACTTCTCTAGAGATTTATTTAGGTTCCTTAATTATAGAGAGGTTTGGAGGCCTGGCACACATGGCTGCAGTTCATAGTTATAAACAGTGGCCTTGGGGATGAATATATGTGGAGTTGCCATGGAGGAAAAGGGTGCATCCAGAAAAGGGATTGTGTTCTCTGGGGCTTTTTTTTTTTGTCACGGGGGGGGGGGGGGGGGGGGGGGGGGGGGTTGGGAAGCAGAGCTCTGTGTAAGAGTCAAGTGAGAGCATTTTTCTGACTTGACGTGGCGTGTCACAGAATAAGCCAGCTTTCTTAATGCTCAAGTATTTGGGTAAAGTTTCATGTCGATTTCTAGAGCCTTAAAAGAAGAAACATCCCTTTTAGGTTTTGTTTTTTTTTTTTTTTTTTTTTTTTTTTTTTTTTTTAATCGTATGCTAAAATTAGACCTTTCATTAGATGAATCAGGTCCTTAAGCAGTTAAGTACGGTTGGTTTTCTGTATCCATGGATTCGAACAACCTTGGATCAAATACCTCAGGCAAGCACATTACATTTGCACTGAACATGTACAGACTTCACCCTCATCATTATTCCGCACAGAATATGTATTTTACAGCTGTTTGTAGCACTAGCATTGTAGGAAACGCTGTAGTCACCTAGAGATGGTTTCCAGTATTCTGGGAGATGTGCAGGGGTTGTTTGGAAACACTACATCATTTTATATAAGGGGCTTGAACATCCACCAGTTGGGTGGTCAGGGAGAGTCAGGGAGAGGAATGACGGGATGTGTTGGAAGAAGAAATTCTTCACAGATACCGAGGGATTATTATATTTCTACATGGGCATTGAGAAAAAAAGTAAGTACTCAGCTTAGGTGTTTGGCCCAGCAGTAACCCTGGCAGGTTTATTTGGTCATCTTCCCCAGCCTTTTATGTATGTGCATCTGAGGGCCAAATGCTGTCTTTCAGGTTTGAAGTAACTTTCCATTATCTGAGGATCCAGTAATCATAGAGAAATAAAGCTAGATTCAGTCCAGGAACCACCAACAGAGGCATGGATTCAACAGTCCATGAGGAGTTGAGTAGATCTGCATGGTTGGAAATGTCCTTCATAGTCACTGTCACATGCTTTTCTGGGTGCTTGCCAGAGATGATGAGGAAGGTGACATCTATGAACCCTTGCCTGGAAGGTGGAGGCATAGGAGGAGATGTAGCTGACATTCTCCTGTATCCTGCCCCGTCTGCAGCCGCTCAGACCCAAGTAAACACATAGACACTTATATTAATTAAAACTGCTCGGCTGTTAGCTCAGGCTCACTACTGACTAGCTCAGCCCATTTCTATTAATCTATATGTTGTCATGTTTTCTGTGGCTTTACCTGTGTGCCATTACATGCTGCTTCCTAGATGGCGGGCTGGCATCTCCTGACTCAGCCTTCCTCTTCCCAGAATTCTCCTTGTCTGCTTATCCCACCTATACTTCCTGCCTGGCTACTGGACAATCAGCGTTTCATTAAACCAGTGTACAAAAGCATTATTCCACAGCAAGGAGAGGCAGGCTGATAAGAAAGTGTAAATGATGCTTTCCTTCCCTGCATGAGGGTCATGTGGAGAATGGATTTCTAGGTATTAGTTATTCTTTATGGAGCTCACTCACTCCATGACTGACATGGCCCTTGCTTGGAGAAAATGCATGCATGCCTTCCTTCGTTGTCTGGTTGTGTTACATTTTAGATTTAAAGTTGTGTACATGACACAAAGATTAATTGGCTAGAAAGCCTCTGCCATGCAGGAGCTTATATTGGGGGAAGGGATAACAACTTGTGTGTGTAGCCAACTCTGACACAGAAAGCTGTCGTGGCATTTATCTGAGGCCCAATGCTGCTAAAACACCTTTATATACTTTAATCCTCTAAACTAAAATAATTGGCCACATTGTCCATTTGTACATGGACATTCTGGCCAGTGCACGTGACCGTTGGAGGTGGAGTCGATGGTGGTAGATGGTGGCCCAGGAGTCACATCTGGCATATGCTCTGTAATCCTTCTTGCTCCATTTCATTGGTGTAGCGGTGAAGAGAAATGTTATTGGCTTCTACTTGAGGAGTCAGAATGCAGGAGAAAAAGTAGAGACTGCCAAACTGACTGCTGTAGACCAAGAACAAGGCTTGGATCATACAGAGACAGTGAGACAGGCCTTGATGGGCAGAGAGAGAGGAGTGTCCACTGTTCAAACTGACATCTGGAGCAGAGGCTGGGAAGATGGCTCGGGGGTTAAGAGCACTTACTTGCTGCTCTTGTACAAGATCCAGGTTCAGTTCCCAGAACCCACGTGGTAGCTCATCTGTAAATCCTCTTCCAGAGGATCTGATGTCCCCTCTGACCTCTGCAGGCACCAAGCATGCATGTGGTGCACATACTTGCAAGGAAAACACCCATACCCGTAAAAAAAAAAAGTCTGAATCTGGTGCAGCCCTGTGCAGTTAAGATTCCTGTGCCAGGACCTTCCTGCCCTCCTTTTCCTCTGCCTCTCTTTCCTTTTGTTCATGTATTTACTCAACGGTGGGTTTAGTTTACTTACTGCATGTACTTACTATTACAGATATGTACATATGAGGTTACAAAGTGAGAACGGGGTAGCTCGCTGTGACCCTACAACAGTCTAGCCCGGAGATAAGATAGTGAACCTACACTATGTCTGAGCTCCCCTGTCTCCTACACTGCCTGCCTCCAGCTTTCTTTCTCCATGCCTCCCTGTCACACTGTGACCCAGCCGAATGCAGAGTCACCGTAAGACAGAAGGGCCAGTTCTGGCCCCGTCATTCCATGCTGGCAGTAGGAAGGTACATCCTTGCTTGTGCCAGTCTTGGGAGATTTAAAATGGGTAAGCATAAATAGATTGTGGGAAATTCTAGTAAATGGAACTGTCCCTAGCTCCCAGTACTGACTTTTCCACTCTCTTGGATAATCTTGCGTGATTCCTGTCTTTTGTTCTTAATTTTGACCTTGTGTAGACTTCTCCCAGGTCCCTTCCCCTGTCTACGCCTTCCAGCAGTGTGGAACTGCTCATAAACCCTGTGTCCGCTTGCTTTTGTGGTAGTCTGGCCTTTGTTTATGCCCAGAAGCTCTTTGCCTTGCAAATTCGTTCTTTGGAAGTAACTTTCCAGTCTTGGAATTTCTCTAACTCCGGTGCCTTCTCTCCTGGGGTCCCTGTCTTGCTGTGTAAGCTTTCCCCATTATCACTGGGCTTGGGCTGTTCCTGTTGTCTCTTCTCTCCTTTCGACTGAGGACTCACACAAGAGGCTGAATATTATTTTCTATCCCCAGTGTGTTCTTGACACGTGCTCAACTTTCAGCCAGTGACGGCTTAACATACGGGAAGTAGGAACTTGGCAAAAAATATTTATCACATTGCCCAGAATTCTTTCTTTCTTTTTTTCCAGTGACTAAAAAAGGGGGAAATTAACCTTATTAGTACAACCCAAGGAGAGGCAGATCAACAGGAGGACTAGCCTGGCTGTCTTGATAGGGAAGTTCTGTCATCGTACGGTGGGTGAGGAGCTGGTCACCAGACAGTGGACAAGAGCCATAGCAGACTCCATGGTGCCCTCTGGGCCTTAAGTTCCGTCTTGCATTGTGAAGGCCACTGGTCTATATTTAGCTTCGTAGTAGTAACAACTGTGCTATTTGATAGTGTTTTTCTAATCTTTGGAAAAAGTTTCCTTCTTCTTTATTATATTGAGGTGTCTGTAAGTTGATAATGGCTTACTACCCATTCTCTGAAGCAAATCACAGAGGCCTTGGAAGAACCCAGAGTTACCTGATCAGCACACACTACCTGGCTGCATTCTAAGGCTTTTCCCCCACACTTTTTTCTTACAGCTTTGCTCTGTCAGATGAAGCATATAGATCCCTCCGTGATCAAGATAAAGACCAGTGCATACTCATTACTGGAGAGAGCGGAGCAGGAAAAACAGGTGAGGCCACCGCTGACCTTTCCCTCTCTGGAAGGCTGATGACATCAGTACGGGAGGGTAAATGGCCCCCAGGAGCCAGGTGGCCGCAGCTGCTGTGCAGGAGCTCCTTACCCACAGTTGGCGTTCTGTGGACAGCACATCTCTGATGTGAGGGGACAAGGCCCCATTAGGGTGCCAGCTAGGGTAGCCCCAGCACTGGATTCTAGTTCTTATTGATGCCATCTTTGGCTTCATCCTGGGCTTTGCCTTTCCTTGGCTGTGGGCCTTAGGGAGTTGACCCTTCCCTATGAAATGCTAATTTATTCTGGTTTGTGGCAGTTACAACCATCCCTTGCCTCTGCTAGCAAGTGAAGGAAGGAACCAGCAATGCTTGGTTTCATTTTAGAGTCTTGATGCCTGAAGATTTGAGAATATGTAGATGTTGTCCGATGTCTGCAAGGACAGGCTATGTTTGTTTTTCCTGGGTTTATGATACTGATAGTTGGTCCTGAATGAAGAAATGATTTTACTCTGGTTTCCTTGATAAACCAGAAGGCAGGGGAGGGGCTTCACATTTCTCTGTAAAATGCTTATAGACAGAATCTCATAATTGGCTGTTCCTTTGAGCTTGCAGAAGTGTGGATTTACGTGCGCCCATCTTGCATGTTATTTAATGGTCAGACTTAACAGTTTTTGGGTCCCCCTTGATCAAGAAAAGAAACTCTACCACAGTTGTGCAGTTGCCTTTTCAAGTCCATTTTAGCTAAGCCCAGAAAGCTTCATTCAGCTTGGAAATGGCCTTCACCTCTAGGTTGACCCCCCTTGTCTCCCTTCCCCACAAGCCCCTGTGATCAACAGTGAGTGGTGAGGTAGGTGTCCAGCTTTTTTCCTTGAGTCCTCTGAAGACACAGTGCATGAACTCTTCGATGAGTCCAGGCTGTGGGTGCCGAATGGGCAGGAATGCAGGGGGAAAGACAGACGTGCAAGAACCCACAGGACACACAAGCGTAGTGTCATATGGTTGGAAGACAGTTAAAGGCCATCCCATGTAAAATCCTCCAGGAAACGCCTTGGTGGTGATGGAGATCCTGTAACACTGTTTGTTACACAGGTTCAACCAGTGAGTTTTTCTTTACTTAGAGTTGAATTGTTTCTGCTCCTTGGTCTTTAATCCTCTGTAACCTCTCCAAATTTTATTCTTTCTTCTTTTTAGGGTAACATTTAGTCATTTGAAGCCAGCTAGAGTATCTTCTTATATCCAAAAGTGTTTTAAAAATGTTTTTTCATATGATACGTTGATTTACTCATTCATCCAGACTTCTGAGTACCTGTTTGGTGAAACACTATACTAGGGGTCTAGTGATACATTGCTCAGCAGACATTAATTACCTTTGCCTTTATGAAGCAATAAGGGGAAATAGTAGCATTGGGCTGCACGCACCCACATGCTCGTATGTGTGTATCTAGAGAAATTGCTAATAAAGAGTGAATACAGTGAAGGAAAGAGACATGGAGCTTCCAAGAGAAGGTACAGGAGAATCGAGTCTTAAAAACCCACATAGTTGAGCTTATGGTGTTTTAGAGACATCCTGATTTGTAGAGATGTTTCATAAAATTGTGTGTCAAGACATCAGCAGACACTTCTGGTTTGGTCTTGTTTATCACGTGTCCTTATTACTCCTCTAATGTAGATCCTGGGACTCTTCATACGGCACATGCATCGACTCCACTAGTCTTCCAGCAGGCAAAATAGTGGTGGGCACCGTCACCTTTGTGAGCCACATCTTTTCAAGCTCCTGTTTATTTTGAGTCAGCCTCATGTACATGAGGCTAGCCTTGAACAATGTGCTTTGTAGTTAGGGATGGTCCTGAACTCCAGATGTCTGCCTCTGGCTCCCAAGGGCTGGGAGGGCTGGGATTGCCGTGTTCATCACCACAGCTGGCCTCACGCTAATGTTGATGGACAAGATTACTTCAAACCTACTTGTAGAATCTCTTACTTCAAAACAAAATAATCCACAACTTTTTTGTTGTTGTTGTTCAGTTTGAACCTCTCGAGGAACTGCCAGATCCTTGTTTTGCCCTCTGAGAATTAATATCATCCTTGGGTGATTGTATAAGTAGTTATTCTACACTGAGTATTTAGGGATGTGTTGGGCACTGTGTTGGCAAAGTACCAATTTTTATTGTTGGGAAATCAAGACACAGAACGGTTCAGCAGTTTTCCTAAATGTCTTAGTTGCATTTACTGTGGCTGTGATAAGAAATACCTTAACAGAAGCACTTAAGGGAGAAAAGGGCTTATTTTAGCTGACAATTCCAGGTTATAGTTCATCATAGCAGGGAAGTCCCAGCAGCTTGAGAGAACTGGTTACATTTATCTACAGTCAGAGCAGAGAGGAATGAATGAATGAATGAATGAATGAATGAATGAATGTGTTCAGCTGGAGTTCCCCACTCATACAGTTCAGGATCACTTGTTTAGAGAATGGTGCCACCCACAGTGGGCAGGTCTTCCCACCCAATTAACATAAGACAGTTTCCCAGAGAACTGTCTAAATAATCTCTTCCTGGGTGATTCTGCACTGTGTCCAGTTAACCAAACTAACCGTGTACACTGTGGGTTGCAGCAGAGCTGGGATTTTGAATGTGGGTAGTATAGTTCTGGCTTTCACACCTTATCTTTTTAAAACCTGAATCTTTGTGTTTGATGCTTCTTTTTGAGTACCGTACTGATACTGCCTCTTGGGTAAGTCCCCTGTGTCTGGTCACTGAAGTCTTCCTAAGGGAGGGACTTTGTTTTGTGTCTGCACATACTCAGATGATTGAATGAATCAGAGGAGCTAGCCTCATGTATGTAATTTAGTAATTGGCCAAAGGACCAGTTCTCGTGGAAATTGTTCAGAGTAGCTATTTTATTATTTAGAAGGTCTGTCCTAGAAGTTAATTGATTATTTTACTTGGTCTCTTTCTTTATCCCTTTATATTCTCTCCTTAGGTAGTTTCAGATTCTCTCTGATTATGCTGATTTATCATCTGCATTTATACTCCCATCTAGTATTGCTTATTTGGTCTCTGAGCTAATTAATATACCTCGTTTCTGCCTGATCCACATGCCTGCCCATTCCTGATACATCACCAACTAGCCATATATAGAAAAGATTCCGTTTTTCTTTTCCTTTTACTGTTCTTTCAGCAAATTAGTCCAGCAGTGTATCATAACCTCATTATAAAGCTACCCTTGTGGGTATTTTCAGGTCTGTCCTCTCCTGCACCTTTTTTTTTTTTTTTTTAAAAAAAAAGATTTATTTATTATGTATACAGTGTTCTGCCTGCATGTATGCCTGCATCCTTATGGCACCAGATCCCATTATAAATGGTCGTGAGCCACCATGCGGTTGCTGGGAATTGAACTCAGGACCTCCGGAAGAGCAGCCAGTGCTGTTAACCTCTGAGCCATCTCTCCACTTACACTCAGGTCCATGTCTGATCCCGTCAGTTCTCTCTGGAATCTGTCCTTGTTCTTTTTGTTCACGTGCAGCCTCTGGTCCAAGCTGCCAGCTGTGATTTCCCTTGAGTGCTGTTCCTAGCCATTCTACGGGGTCTCGTCCCCGCCCTGTGCGCCCCAGTCTCTTTTATAGACATTGGTTTTTGACTGCTCAGACCTCTTTTTTGATTGTGAGAACTGTGACATGGCAGGGTTACCTCAGGGAATGATTTACTCTTTGTCACTTCTCCTTTCACGTGAAACAAAGCTCCTGGGAGCAGTCACAGCACCCCGTCTCTTCCGGACACACTAAGCGTCGTGGATGTGCTTGTTTACTTACTTATTTAGCGTTAGAAGCATAAGACGTTTTTGTCATGCATGCTGGCTTCTTTTTGTTTATTATATGTGGTGGTGAGGTGGGGCCTTACCTGAGGGCATGTGTGTTCTTGCTGTATTTTACACCTCTCCCTCACCCTGCCCTTTTTGACTGTTCAGCAGCCCACCTGTTCACTTCTCATAGCTTCCTTTCTGTTTTCTCTTGGAAGAAATTCTTTATTCCGTCCTCTACCTGTGTGTGTGTGTGTGTGTGTGTGTGTGTGTGTGTGTATGTGTGTGTGTAGGCATTCTGACTGTATCAGCTTGTTTCCAAGGGAGTCATTAGAAGTGGGCTGCGGTCACTTTGATTGGTCCTGGCCAGTTCTGTGCCTCCTTTGGAACCTGTGTTCCCAGAAGTCAGCAGTCTCCCTATTTAGCCCCAGCAATGTAGGGCATCCTTCTCAGAACTCTAACTTTGCCGCTTGTTCCTGGAGCCAGGTCTGTCTCTTGGTAGGTTTATGACTCTTTCTTATAAAAACAGAGAGTGGAGGCGGATGGTCCTGCTTCATCCAGAGGGTTCTTATTCATACTTTCTGAGAGGAAAAAAACAAAGACTAAACCCCCTCATCCCATCAGCATGTTGGATGGCCTCCTCCTTCATTGTGTGTGTGTGTGTGTGTGTGTGTGTGTGTGTGTGTGTGTGTGTGTTCTGATCGGTAGCTGCCACGTGGTTTCCTGACCTCAATCGTCACCTGTAGTGCTTTGTGCCTTGTCTGCTCTCCTGGATGGATTCCTTCCTCAGGTGCTGGAGAACAGAGCGTGGCTTTGCAGGACTGTCCTGTTTGCTGTACATAGCCTAGCGCTGTTCCGACCCAAAGCTGGGGCTCCCCGACCTCAGTGGTGCGGCCAAGGCCACGCCCACCAACTGTAGAAAACTAGGGACTCTCATAGTTCAGCGTCAGTAGACAAAACAGAGCATCATAAGTACAACTCTTAGAAAGCCTCTGGCATGGACTGGGAGTGGTCTGTAGGCTGTCTGTCTGTCTGTCAGCAGTGCTGGTGCCGGGGGCACTGAAGCCTTGTCCTGTGTGAGGCGGTGTGCTTGTCCACTGTCACCAACCTCCTGGTGTGCGGAGGTGGTGCTGTGCTCCCCGGCTTTCCATCCGCCCTCAGCTGCACTCTTGGTAGTTGCTGGCCTTCTAGCCCCTGTTCTCATGAACAGATCTCAGTGGCATCTCCTTCCACCCAGTCCCCTGTAGAGATCCATCTTTCTCTGTTTCAAAGCTGGTCGAAGAAAAATGGCTTCCAGTTTGACTGATTTTAAGTGGTTACTAGACTGTAACGTGGAATAAAGCCCAGAATTTGCGTGTGTTTAGAAGTCTCTGTTTCGTGAAGTTATTTATGAGAGAATGAAATGATAGAAGTCAGCGCAGAGGTTGTAGCATGGCGCTGTGAGGAATTCGGGGAGGGCGTTTCATCTCGGCTCTGAGGGAGGAGAGAAGCCAGACCACTTTTAAAACAGCTCACCATTTTATGCTCAAGTTTAATAATTTTAGCCCTGCGTATACGCAGCTGTTTAACTTTTGTTAGTACGCACACAAGATGGAGTAGAATTGGCTTTCCCGAAATGTACGGGCCTGAAATGTACAGTGTATGTTACATAGAGTGTTTCCATTTCAAAATCCATACTTAGTAGTGTAGATAGAATACCATGCAGTGTCAGAGGGCTTATTTTATATGAAGTAATTAATTTAACTGGGTCATAAACCCCCCTTGGCAGATGATGATGTTATTGCTCGTAAACACTGGAGACAGTCTTAGGCTGCAGGGTTATATAATATGGGCTCTTAGGGAGAGGCGTGAACTCTCTGAGTGCTTTGGGGTGCTGTTTAATTCATCACTGCTGTGCTAAATAAAAAATTCATCATGCCTCTTAAAAATGCCCAACTATTTCTAGGCAGTGAACTTGTAGTTCACCCCTGTGAATTCAGATCCTTCATAGCAAACTGTTGAAGCTTCAGGAGAGCCAGGAGGCAGCATGTGAGGGAACCGTGAGATGGGCGTGTCTGTAAAGGACACCAGAGTGCGTTGTGCACCTGGGAACATGGTCCTGTCGTGAGCACACACTCTAAGGTATTCCATTTCTAACTTTACAGTTCCATCAGTTTCTAGGAACTCATCAGCTGTCTGCTGGAAGAGTTCTGGAGCCCGCCTGGCTCATTCAGACCTTTGGGTCTAAACCCAAGCTGGCCTCCGTCCAGTGTATGTCTTTGATAGCTCTCTGAGTGAGCAGCGAGGATCTGACTTTCTGTGTGTGGCCTGGGCACTGATTTGTGTTTCAGAGCCCTGGAAACACGCACTGAAGTAGGACAGCTGAGCAGGCTCAAGGCCGAGATGCACCACCATGCTCTGTTTTGTTACTTCTTGACACATGTATTTTATAGGAATTACCAAAGAGCAACAGGTTTTATTTATGTATTTATTTATTTGCGTGTGCATGTGTGTGTGTGTGTGTGTGTGTGTGTGTGTGTGTATGTGTGTGTGTGTGTGTATGTGTATGTGTGTCACACATGTGTCATGTCATAAGTGTAAAGGTCAGAGGAGTGGGAATTGATTCTCTCCTTCCACTGTGTGTATCACAAGGATTGAACGCTGGCTGCAGGCACCTTTCCCCACTAAGCCATCTCACTGGCCCCATGACTCTATTTCTTACCACAAAATTTTGCCTTGTGTTTTCAATGATGTAGTTCCTGGTTGCCTGTCTCACTGATCTGGACATGCTGTAGCTGGGTTGTGGAGTCCTGCAGACTCTGAAGTAGATTTTCTTCTAAGTATTAGAAAGGTTTCATTGAACACAAACATGGCCTCATTGGTGTTGGTATTCTTACTTGTGTTTTATTTTGTTTTTTGGTTTTCGAGACAGGGTTTCTCTGTAGACCAGGCTGCCCTTGAACTCAAGAGATTTACCAGCCTCTGCCTCCCAAGCACTGGGATCAAAGGTGTGCACCACCGCAGCCTGGCAGACATTCTTACTGTTACTCTCTCTCAAATACCAGACCTTTGTAAGCTGGGTCCCTAGAAAAACTCAACTGTCTTAATCAAGGAGATAGATAAGCATACTCTGATGTATTTATCCAATTCTCTATCTGTCTGTCTGTGCATCCATGTAAATATGTGCCTCTTTCTACTTGCAGTCTGATATCCATGACTTGTATGTGACATATGTTATGGCATGCATCTATGACCACAACTGTTACCGATATCTGTTGACTCCTGGATAGATTTACGGGGAGCTTAAAATGAGTTTGCTCATGCTTACAGCTACCCAGTGCTGAGACAGAATCCAAGCAGAGCCTGCTCAGTGGACATGCAGAGGTTTTTGTTTTGTTTTGTTTTTGAGACAGGATTTCTCTGTGTAGCTTTGTACCTTTCCTGGAACTCACTGTAGCCCAGGCTGGCCTCGAACTCACAGAGATCTGCCTGCCTCTGCCTCCCGAGTACTGGGATTAGAGGCATGCGCCACCATTGCCCAGCTCATGCAGAGGTTTTGATGCCTGGGGAACCCCATGCTTTAGTCTTCAAGGTCACAGATGCGTGTGTAGTTTTCCCTTCTCACCTGCTGCCGTTATAAAATACATTTGTAATAACAAAAATCCCAATGCCAGGTGCCAAGGAACACAGACAAATTAAAGTACTTGAAAGTCTCCAGAATTATAATCTATAAGCCCTTTTCATTCATTATGGGAATTAATTATGGTATAGATATTCTGACCTAGAAGTATCTTATTAACAGGCCATTTGTCTATTAATACAGAATATTTGTTAAACCTTAAACACCCTACTGTGTTCTTTGAGAAGATTTTTGGCCTTAAAGGTCAAATTTTGTCCATCTGCCGATAGAACTTAAGGTTCAAATTCCTGCAGACATAAATGTGAATATGTCTGGGTTAGAAATGATGCATCCGGATTTGATTCTAAGCTGTGTGGTTACGTTTTGCCAAGTTTAAGAATCTGTATTTGGAGGTTTAATAGTCAGTAATTAAAAAACTAGATTTTGAACTCTGGAGGATGATATCCAATTCTTCCTTTTCTGTGGCCGTGTATTTATGAGGTTATTACATGAAAAAAAAATTTTTTTAATATATAAAAGATTTGAATGCAGATTCAAATGTTTTTGAACTTTAGAGCCAAAAGGAAATGAAGCCTGTGTTAAGCATGCATGGTCATGAGGATGATCTGTTCCCAGCACGGAGAGGCATGAAACCATCCACGCAGCACACGGCCATGCAGCTCGTCCTACATTTACTCATTTTTCTAAAGTAGCACCTGTGTCATGAACTACTGTGTGTCAGTGAGGAAAAAAATCTCCTCTGGAAAGCATGGCTTTGAAGAAATGGCTTTGTGTGTGAGGGCAAGGCTGCGGAGGCCAGAGAACAACCCACGTGCTCTTCATCTTCCACTTTGTGACTTCGTCATGGGCTCCAGGGGTCCCAACCAAGGTTGTCAGGCGTGAACAGCAAGCGTTTTTACCCACTGAACCTTCTCCTTCGCCTCTTGGAAAAATTTATTTTTAATTCCTGTTTCTAGAAATTAATTATTAAAACGAGCTGGGTAGTAGAATTCCTAAAGGTAATTAAGGATGTGAGCATAGATACTTTCGACCAACTTAGAAATAAGCTGTTAAAACCCGAGCTGTCTCCTTGAACAATACTCAAAAACTATTTGGAGTTCTTTAAAAAAGTTTTAGAGCTAGTAGAAGTGCCCACGTTTCTATTTAAATTAAATCGTCTATACATGGCAGTGGGTTCTGCAGGTTTATATGCATTTTAGCAGTCAGGAGATGTAAGCCCAGTGGACACCCCCAGAGATCTGCTCCCAGGCCCTGTACTGTTTCTGTTTTGACCATCCAGGGGTCTCCAAGAGGCCACATGGTTCTAGCACCACTAGTGGTTTCCATCATCCCCTCTCCTCTTTCCCCACCAAGGCAGTTTATCCCAGGTTCATCTGAACCATAGCAGGATTTCCAGAGGAGTCAGTGTGGCCGAGTCTGAAGTTCGAGGCTGAAGGAAGCTCCACAGTTACCAGAATAAACAAAAACCCCCGGGCCTTTTACGTTTGGTGTCAGTTTACCTAACGGAAGACTTACCCCTTTATCCAAAGCGTGTTCGTTTAAGACAGTTATTTTGCCTAGAAATAAATTCAGTTTGCTAGCTTTGTAAAGAGTAGAAAGACCAGGACTCGATCTCAGAAAAGGAGACTATCCCTAGTATCTATGAGTATAGTGGTGGGGGTGGGGAAGAAGGGCAGGAAGTGAGTGTGTGGAGCTGACAGCAGATGTGGAATGTGATGTCATTCCTAGAGATCCTGTGAGGAGCCCAGGACCAGCGGTGCAGGATGTCGGCATCCAGCAGATCTAGAAAAGAGAGTTCCACTCCAGATCGAGGGCTGAGGGAAGGAAAAGTGGCCACCAGACTCAAGAGAGATGGAATATGTAGGTTGGAGACTTTAAATAAAGGCTGTGTCATGTGATCTTGCAAAGATAAGAAGATTCTCATCACACCCTTAGGGTTGTTGAAGGGAGAGTGTGGCACAGATAATCACAGACTGCTAGAGAAGTTGTGTGGATCCACCAGATTACCCAGAAAGGACACTGGACAGAGATTTAACTCTAGTCCCTGAAAGAGGACCCAGACTCAGCTATAGTTCTTAAGGCTTGCCCAGGTTGTTTCTTCCCAATGTCACCAATGCTCATGCTCCTAGAGGAGTCGCCCTGGGACCTATGTGGATTCTTGGTGTTTTTCACATCCTTGTTAGCCGACACTTCATGTTATTCAGGAGTCTACATGCACAGGATGGGCAACACATGCAAAATGCTGTTCAGCTTGTTCATGCATTGTTTCCTCTTTGGGGAGATGGGATGTAATCCCATCTATAAAGCTTCCCACGAGAACTAGCCATGCCAGGGTAGCCTCATTTCATCCATTTGCAGGGGTGGCATCTTCATACATCTGAGAAGGCCTTCCTACTCATTGGCAGTGGCACTAAATAAAGGTTGGAGAAAGTGCCAGATATTAGGATTGGTTTGTTCACCCTAAGTGCCCAGATCACACTGTTTTGTTCTGCCAGTTGAGAATTTCTTAGACGCTGACCTTGGATCATTGGAATTAGACACACGGACAGCAGACAGACTCCAAGACAAATACACTTGAAGAGAATGCAGCATTCCAGATCCCTTTTGGAGTTCTACACTGTCCAGGGCATAAGAAAGGCTCTGAGAAGCCCTTCGATGAGGACGCTTGCTTTACTGTTCCTCCCCGACTGTGGACCTGGGACCACCTTCTCTTTGAACACTGGTGTCCTTTGGAATTAAGTGTTCAGAGGGGTGGTTCTATGTGGAAGGTTGTTGAGAGAGGAGTCACTGACTGGCAAGACGGATAAAACAAACAGAAACAGAACTTGTCCCTGTCCCCACATGAGCTAAGCGTTGTCTGCTCTGTGTGGTGGACTCTTTGTCAGCTTGATTTGCAGTTTATCTGTCAAGTCTACAGAAATGACTCTGCACCGGAAGGATGTGAATCCGCCATTAGCCGCTCACTTTGGGAACCGAAGAGTGGTCTGTCTGGCCTGGTTGTGAACCAACCAATTTGACTCAGAAACTCTTTTGAAGAAAAGTGGTTCTGTTAAACTTCAGAAATACATTTGGCAGAGACGCTCAGATGACCAAGTCATGTTTTGGCTTGCATCATGTACAGAACATAGTTGTATGTGTTTGATTACTTTGGTAATGTGATAGTGTAGTGTTCGTTTTAACAGTTCAGAGATAAACTTTGAGGACAGGATGTATGCTAACTGGATTGATGATATGTCAGTTGAAAATGCACAGCTGAGCCGGGCAGTGGTGGCGCACGCCTTTAATCCCAGCGCTCGGGAGGCAGAGCCAGGCGGATCTCTGTATCCCTGTGAGTTCAAAGCCAGCCCTGTCTACAGAGTGAGATCCAGGACAGGCACTAAAACAACTCAGAGAAACCCTGTCTCGAAAAAAATCAAAAAGAAAAAAGAAAATGCACAGCTGAAAACATTTCTGAAACGCTGTTCCCACCCAATAGTAAAGACCTTTGGAAATGTTGCCAGTGAGTCCTCTCTCCCAGTGTGATTCAAAGTTTCTTTATAACCAAGTATCATGGCTACTTCTCTCCACAGAGGCCAGCAAGCTTGTTATGTCCTATGTGGCAGCAGTGTGTGGAAAAGGAGCGGAAGTTAATGAGGTCAAGGAACAGCTTCTGCAGTCCAACCCTGTCCTGGAAGGTAAGGATTTTGTGTACGTGTGCTTGTTGTGATTCAAATAGCAAACTGTACTCGGGGCACTTCTGCTGGCTGCCTGGTGTTCAGGGAGGGAAGAGGATGCAGTACTACTGGCCAAGCTTTTGAGGAAATAAGCCCCATCCTAGTGATGCTAGAGGAATAACTTTCCCACAGGAAAGGAACTTCCCACTTCAAAATCATTTTTGCCACTCAGTTTTCATTTAACTTACTTTGATTTGCTTTAAGAAATTGACTGATGGGGGGTGGGTTGGGGGTAGGCTGGGGGCGGGAAGAGAGGGGGTCTGTGGTTGGTATGTAAAATGAATAAAAAAATTTCTTAATAATAATGATAGAAAAAAGAAATGGACTGGTATTTGCAGTTAACGGTGTGGTGATGTTTTGTCATTCACCATAATGCCTGTGGCTAGTTACACTTGTCAGGGAAATTCAAGCCCAAACCTGGCTACAGCTACATCTCCCAAGCTCTGTCCCTGGCTGTCTGGTAACTAGCTCATATTCCTGGAGGCTCGGAGACCAAGACCAAAACCCTGCTAAGGAGGTTTCATCTGGAGGCCTTCTGTTGTCTCGGAGACTGCTGCCACCTCGACGCTCGTGTGAACCCTTCTTTCTGTCCGTTGGGAAAAGGACAGAAGTGAGTTCTGAGGTGCTCTGTGCTCCTCCGTGCTCCACACGCATGACTTCAGCTAGCCTCAAGGACTTCCCAAAGGCTCACCTCTCGGTTCTGTCCCATCGAGGGGTAGAGTTTTGACGTACAAATGGGGAGAAAGGGACAAGACATTGGCCCGTCAGTCAAGACGGAGCTAGAGACGTGTCCTTTTCACTGGATTGGAGCATGGCATCTACTGTTGATATAAACCACCCTTCTACTAAAACTGAAATTAGACCCTGCAAGATGGCTCAGTAATGAAGCACTGGCTGCTCTTGCAGAGGACCTGGGTTGGGTTCCCAGTGCACACATGGCAGCTCACAACTAACTGTAACTCCAGTTCCAGGGAAGCTGACATCACCTTCTGACTATTGCAGATATTAGGCACACATGTGGTGGAGATATATATATAGATCTCCTGTCCTGGGCATTCATGGTCTCTACTTGCCAGGTCCAGTTGCACCCTTGTACCTGTTAGGATTGAAAATGTCTCCAGACATTAGCAGCTGTCCCCCAGGGAGTCCAAAGCATCCTTTTAGAGTCTGAAATAGAGGAATAGTTGGGCAGCTCAACCCTCTGCTCAGAGAACAGGAGGACAAGATAGAAGGTGGACAAAAGTTAGACCTGTCGGGGTTGGTAGGCAGCTCTTGGCATGGAGGGTCAGAATCCCCCCTGCTGTCTTTTCTACTCTGCCTCAGCCTTTCCTTTCCTCCTGGAGATGTTCTTGAACTCTGAGCATTCACTTGGAAACCCTGCTTTAGAGGAGACACCAGGCCTGCTGGCCTGGCTGGCAAGATAGGAGAGACATGAAGCCCGAAAAGCCATTGCATTTTCGTCTCTGCTCTTCATCTCTCCTTGACTGGTAGAGTTGATAAGTGGCAGCTCTTCGTCTTATCAATCGGAGCTTTGGGCTTTTTGCTTGCTGCCTTTGCTCTTAGGCTCCAGGCTCTGCATGAGCTGTATTTCTGACACGCTTATTTTAGGAATGCTGTGGTGGAAAGGAGCAGTGTAGTGGAATGCTGCAGCTTGCATCTTTTACTAGAATCTTTTTATTTGGTGGTATTTGAAACTAGGCTGCAGTGCAGGAAATGGAAGAAATGTCCACTGTGGGTGTGTGTTATCTTTTATGGGAATGCTTCGCTTTTTAACTGGCGCGGCTACTGTAAATGAACATTTTGAACAACGAACTTTAAAAAAAAAACCAACTGTGGAATGTGACTTGGGTGTTCTATAATGGACCACTTGTTTCTGATTACCAGGCTCACAGAAAAGACTTGAGTGTCTAGGGTTGTGTTTGGTAATGTGCAACTCAGACTTCTTTGATGAAAAGATGGTCTATGGATTGCAGATGGGGCTCTGAGCAGGTCTTCTGGAGTGGCCCTTCACTTGTCCCTGACCTTCAACCACAGCACATTGATGTTTATCTGTCAGCATCTCAAGCTGGGCTTTGGGCCTGTACTAATTAGTTAACTTGGCACAAAAGACTAGACCACAGAATCATGGAGAATATCGTGGTTTAGTGGGGACCAGGTCAAGTGTCCACTATCATCAAGGTTGCAGTCATGGAAGCCTTGTGATTGGCAGTGGGTATGTGATAAGGATCAGGTCCCCTCTCACTGTATATCTCAGTGAACAGCGCATCAGCCTGTCTTCCTCTGAAGGGAGAGTTCGGTGTCAGGAACTTATCAAACCATACATGGCTCCAGCATCTCAACATAAGGAACCTTCTCTGTTGACTTTGCCAATTTTGTCTTAACCTATCATGAACCAACTATGTGGTATTTGAAACAGGGTCTGGCTGACCTGAAACTCACTCTGTAGACCAGGCTGGCCCGAAACTCACTCTGTAGACCAGGCTGACCCGAAACTCACTCTGTAGACCAGGCTGGCCTTCAGCTTACAGAGATCTGTCCCTGAGTGTTGGAATTGAATGCTTCTACCACACCCAGCCAGTTGTGGGGTTGTTTGTTTGTTTGGTTGGTTTTGGTTTTTCGAGACAGGGTTTCTCTGTAGCTTTGGAGCCTGTCCTGGACTAGCTCTGTAGCCCAGGGTGGCCTCGAACTCACAGAGATCCACTTGCGTCTGCCTCCCGAGTGCTGGGATTACAGGCATGCGCCACCACCGCCTGGCCAGTTGTGTGTTTTCAAGCCAAAAGCACAAACAGGGTGCATGAAATGGCTCAGTGGATAAAGGCGCTTGCCACCAAGCCCAATGTCCTTAGTTCGATTCCTAGCACTCATGTGGTAGGAGAGAACCAGCTTCTTTACGTTGTCCTCTGACCTCCACATGCCCACTCACAATCAACAAACAAACAGACAAATGTTTTTTTAAAGACATAAAACACTGGGCTCAACATGGGGCTTGGCTGCTTTGCTGTCAGTGACGCTCCCTAAGAATGTCCCCTCTCCAGGGTGCTGCTGCTTTCAGGACTAGGTTGCTTCTGAAGTGCTTGTGCTCTGTGGTGGTTGGTTGACCAGGGTCACAGAGGCTTCCAGAAAGGTGGCATCTAGCCTCTTATCCAAGAAGTTTGTTTTGTTGACCATATCATCATGAATACTTCCTTGCTAGTTTCAAATGCGGCTCCCAGATCCCCAAAACAACCTGGGGTCGGGGCTTGATGGAAATGCAGAATTTTGTGTCTCTTCCAGGATGGACTGGCCCAAGTACCCTTGTACCCAGGACCCCTTCGTGACTGGGTTCACCTCAGGGTTTGAGGTGCATCCACAGGGATACGGATGTGACTTGCATCCACAGGGATACAGATGTGACTCGCATCCATGGGGATACAGATGTGGCTCGCATCCACAGGGATACAGATATGACTCGCATCCACGGGGATACAGATGTGGCTCACATCCACAGGGATACAGATGTGACTTGCATCCACAGGGATACAGATGTGACTCGCATCCACACCATTCAATTCCCTGTTTTCATCCTCTCAGACTGGCTTGCAGTGTTTGTGCACCAGCATGGCGAAATGGTCCGTTTGCCTCATAACTGTGCTGTCACCTGAGTTAAACAGGTGACATGGTTGAACGTTCTGTGCCTGGGCAGAATCACCCTGTAGTTCTCACAGGCCCTCATTTCGAAGTTAGTCCCAGGGCAGACGGGTCTCCCTGAAGCAGCTAAGACTGCCATAGACCTGGTCTGTGCCTCGTGGGCCATGTTAGTTTCGTTTTTCTCTAGATTTCATGTAGGCGTGCGTGCCTGTTGGGCATAAACTAATAAATTATGTATTTCTTTATCTTATTTGAAATGACTCACTTTTGACTCTCAGTATTGCTCCTAGTGTTCTGGACTTATGTAATCACATTTACATAAGTAGCTTTACTTCAGAGTTAGACAGTTTGAAGTTGCACATGCCTTCTCTGATCTATAAACCCCACCCACTTCCATTAAGCCTACAATAATAGAAGAAGGTTTCCGAAATAACCTCACTGAGAATTCTGGCAGAGGAGTAGAAGCCTTAGCTGCTGCCCACTCTTTAGACTCCTATCTACGGGGAAGATTGAGTTGAGAGTGGTACTTGAAACAGTCCCAAGATTCGAGGCTGTCACTTATTCTGTGTGTATTTCTAATCACCGAGGGAAGTTTTATTTAGCAACTCTTTAAAGTTTCTGCTGGATACGTGTGTACCCAGTTGTGGGCAGAAATGCTGTCACCGTGAGCTGTGTTTACCAGGATTATTCCCGTCCAGTGGTATGGTTGTGTTATGTTTCTGCTGGGAATTACTTTTTTTCTCTGCTCTCCTGACTGATGTTTCTCTCTCACCAGCCTTTGGAAATGCCAAGACGGTAAGGAACGACAACTCGTCTAGATTTGTAAGTATTTGTACAAGCGTGAGTGGTAGAGCTAACATTTAGCTCATGTGTGTTTAAACAAGCAGATGTTTAATATTCTTACTACCCACATTTTTAAGGTCAGAAGAAGGCCACCCCCAGCCAAGATCCTCTGGAAGTTCTATAAGAGCTCTGTGTTTATTTATTTTGCTTTCTGAGATTTTTTTCAGTTTTTCTTGGCGTGGCAAGCTATTTCTATCATGTTTGTTCCTCATCTCCAATCCTAAAATTGCATAAGTTTAGTAAGACTATTTAGAATCATTTCTTAACTCATCTGGAGCTTGGTATTTAGAAGTCATAATTAAGAAACAGAAATTCAGCTGGGTGGTGGCACCTTCCTTTAATCCCAAACACTTGGAAGGCAGAGCCAGGCAGATCTCTGTAAGTTCCAGGCCAGCCTGGTCTACAGAGTGAGTTCCAGGATAGACAGGGCTACACAGAGAAACCCTGTCTTGGAAAATCCAACCAACCAACCAAATGAACGAATAAAAAGAATCGGAAATTCAGTAAAAAAGAAAGACCAAGTGAGTGTCAAGCCTGTATACTCTGTTGCCCTTGACTCTTACTGGTGGCCTCAGTATTTTAAACCTTCCTGGACAATCACTAGAATTGGTAAGCGCAAGGGTCTGGGGGAACTGAATACGGAAACCTGAAGCTGACTGAAGTCTTCTCATGATTGAGCCTGGAACACCACTTCTGTGGGGGCTGGCCTGCTGCTGCTCCACCTCCCCTGTAACTGCCCAACAGGTGCCTGAATGTTGGTGCTCTAGGTTCTTTCCAGCTCCCCTCAGGCCTTGGCTCTTCACAAAGACAGACACCACCTCGGCAGCAGATGTGCTCAGCATCACGGTGGTGTATTTTTGATCTTTGCAGTGCTGGGGACTTTGTGCACCCCACCCCCCCCCCCCCTCGTTACCTTCCCCCTCCTCTCCTCTCTTCCCTCCTTTCCTTTCTTCTCTGCTCCTTTTGGTTACAGGGCCTTGTTAAGTTACTCAGGCTGGCCTCGAACTCATTTAGTAGCTCAGGTAAGCCTTGAACTCTCCGGTTTCTATTGCTGTAGCATCTTGAGTAAGTGAGATTAAATATCGGTACCATGTGGCCTGGCTCCATGATGGTATGTTGAGATTGTGGTTTTTTGTTTTGTTTTTTTTTTTCCCTTGTGGTTTAACAAAAAACCAACCAAACAAAAAATCAAAAAATCATTTATTTTTAAGGCATCTTTTCCCCTCATTGATTGTGTTGGTGGGGTCATTTTTGGTCATCTTTGATGCCTCCCTACCAGAGATCCTCCCATGCCCCCGTTTCAGATCCCTGCTGGCCTTCTTTTAGACAGGTTGTCCAGAGCTTAAAGAAAGAAATGGCCTCAGGTGCAGGTAGTTTTTGTAGCTTAGAAAGTAGAAGGCTAAATAAGTTCCTAAACCCAAGGCTGTGGATTTTTCCATTGGATTAGCCTGTTATAACCAGTTTGATCCAGGCCTTTTCTTGTTTAGTGACATGGATAATCTTCTCATTGCATAAATAGAGTTTGAAGTGAAATAATCACAATGATCAGGCTTTGCTATGTGATAGAAATTTAATTTTGTTTGCAAATAGTGTGAATATGCACTTTTAAAGATATTTACAAATATATGTGGCCATGGCAATACAAAGTCAGAAAACTGCACTGCCTAAGAGGTCATTACGGTGGTATTTAAGACCCTGTGAATGGCTTGGCAGGCTATTTAGCTTATTAAATAGCTTCAGAGAAATCCCCTTTTTAACTTGGGCATTAGGATATGAGATTAACACTTAATTATAGACTAAATCATTTTATGCCCAGCTTCTAGTAATTTCTCTGCTTTGTGGTGTATGACTTGATTAATAATACAACCAAATACGTGTTATAATTTATAATGGGACTGTATGCTATCTTGTGTGTAATTGTGATGTTGCTTGACAGTACCCTTGACTGTGTTTGATTAATCTAGAGTGAATTTGTTAACAACTTTACTGAGAAATCTGATAGAGTCTGTTCTGCTGTGGTTAGGACATGTTGGTCATAGCTGACACTGGTAACCAGTGTGTTCAAGGACACACCTCACAGTGCCTCCCATATGCCCCAGTGCTTCTGGTTTGACATATGGAACTTCTTTTTTTCTTTTGAGAATGAGACTCAGAAGCCTTGTAATGGTGACACATGCCTTTAATACCAGCACTTGTGAGTCAGAGGCAGGTGGATCTCTGTGAGTTCGAGACCAGCCCGGTCTACAAAGAGAATTCAGGACAGCCAAGATTGTTACAGGGAGAAATCTTGTCTCAGAAAACAAACAAACAAAGAATGGACTTAGTATTTTAGGTCTTCGTTTATTAGTGCTCTTGTGTAAGCAGCACATGAACATCTCCTGTGTGCAGAGGTAGGAGCTGGAGGAAGACGATAGCACCTGTTCCATTGGAAAGTGGCTTTGCCTCTCATTCAATAAGACTTTTTTTTTGAATCACAATTTATTCTCTGTGTAATAGCCCTGGCTGTCCTGGAACTCGCTCTATAGACCAAGCTGGCCTCAAACTCACAGAGATCTACCTCTGCCTCCTGAGTGCTGGGATTAAAGGCATGCACCACCTTCCCCAACTCATTCAATAAGAGTTTTAAAATGTATGGATTGGTTTCTGTGTTTTAATATAAGTGTAGGTTTCCTTACACTTCCCTTGAAGCCTGTGGCTTTTCTTTCTAGTAGCTGGAGTTATCTTTACAGACATGTCCCATCAAGCCTTTGTGGTGCCTGCAGTGCAAGCTTGTTCAGCGCCTTCCAGGGCCTGTCTTGCTGAAGCACTATCTCTGCCTCTTAGCCCCCGACTTTGCCTCAGCTTCACACACCTTTGTGACTCTCTGGCATCCCAAGTGCTTCTTAGCAGTTGTTTCTTCAGTATGCTGGGTGCATTCTAGACTTGCACATGCTAGGTGCTCTGTAGACCTGCACATACTGGATGCTCTGTAGACATGCACATGCTGGGTGCTTTCTAGACCTGGAACATGCTTGGTGCTCTGTAGACATGCACATGCTGGGTGCTTTCTAGACCTGCACATGCTTGGTGCTCTGTAGGCCTGCACATGCTGGGTGCTTTCTAGACTTGCACATGCTGGGTGCTTTCTAGACCTGCACATGCTGGGTGCTCTGTAGACCTGCACATGCTGAGTGCTCTGTAGGCACATGCTGGGTGCTCTGTAGACATGCACATGCTGGGTGCTCTGTAGACCTGCACATACTGGGTGCTCTGTAGACCTGCACATGCTGGGTGCTCTGTAGACCTGCACATACTGGGTACTCTGTAGACCTGCACATGCTGGGTGCTCTGTAGACCTGCACATGCTGAGTGCTCTGTAGACCTGCACATACTTGGTGGCATCTTGAATTATTTTTGTCTCCCTTCAAATGTTGCTTCGATAATATTTTTTATACACTCTGACATCATCTTGATTTTATTTGCTTAAGGTATTTGTTACTCTTTGGAGTTGCTGTATCAGATTACCTAATTTTGTCATCATTGACTTGATATCCTTGGAAGTGCATGGGAACAAGTACTCTGGCTTCCTCGTGTATCTTTCAAACTCTTAATAGTTAGAAGAGCACACGGTGCCGCAGTAGACTCTCAGAGAACACTTAACCTATGCATGCTTCTTCTTAAGAAGCTTATGGACTAATTAGAGAGGTTGGGCATATCTAAAAATATGGCACAGTTTTTCAGAAAGCTATGTGGGTGAAGTTTTTGGACCTCTAGAGAAGATCCTAGGGTAGAAGGTAAGTTAAAGGGACTCAGAAAATGTAAGTGGGTCAGAATCAACTGGAGAGCAGAGCGGATTGGCCTGACATGGTGAGGAAGCCTGTGCCTGTGAGTGTACGGAAGGAGTTTTAAGAGCAAGGCCTAGAAACATGGGCCAGGATTCCAACCGGAGGGTGCTGTCCCTACATATTGTTTACAGGTGGTGGGAAGCTTCAGGTTGTTTCCAAGTAGACCAGTGACATAATCAGAGATTTCGATAGCTCTGCGGGTTTGGCGGCCACATCCTTTAGGGCCATTTCCCCAGCAAGGACGTTCTCACAGCTGTCCAGCAGTTCCCTGGCTTCCTGTTCCACTCTCTGTGGTGTTCATACTCTCATCAGTTACTCTCTGGTAACTTCTTTAGAGAAGTCACCCTTACCCTTGCCCAGGCCCTCAAACTGAGCTAATCCTGTACCCAGTGTCTTGCCTGTGTGTGTGTCCCTAAGCACACCTGCAATAGTTACTTTTTTGTTGTCTAAATACCTTACAAACCCGACTTAGGAAGGATTTATTTTGTCTTATAGTTTGAGGAGAAGCATCGATCACGGGTGCTGGGGTAGACCCTGACACTATGCTGTCCATCCATGGTTGGTCCCCATGTCCAAAAGGTTCCACAACCTCCCCAAACAGTGCCACCAGCTGGTTTGTTCGGACAGTGAGTCTGTGGGGGACACTTTACATTCAGGAGGTGACACCCGTGACCTTGGAAGATGTTCAGCTCACTGACCCTTCCACCTGCCCTCTGGATCCTGTTGCCTCCTGGCCCTGGGACTCCTCTGGAAGTTGCTCCTGGAAGGTCCATCCCTAGCTCCCTCTTTAGTTTGCTTCCCTCATCTCTGGCTGCCTGCCGTCTGTGTCCCCGAAGTTCTGGAGGATCTCCCTGTCACGCCCAAGCCTGTCCCTGTGACTCTGGCTAGCTCCCAGTTGATGTTCATCTTTTGCTGCCCCTACTGGAAACCCTCAACAAACATTCCTCCCGTAATCGGTGCAGCCAGCTGATGCCCCCATCCCTTGGTAGCCACGGCATCTGGTCCCGCTCCTTTCCACTCTGCTGCACCCTCATCGGGTGATCTTGTAAAGTGGCAACTCTGATCGTGCCTCCTTGTTTAGGAGCCTTCAGTGACAGCGGCTCCTGTCAGGATAAGGTCACAAGGTCACACTGCTCTGACTGGTCTCTAGCCTGAAGCCCTCCCCGACTCTCCTAACAGGAGTTGGTTCTTATGCCTGCTCCTTCCACTTCCCACCTCCAATCCGCCTGACCTCATGCTCTTTACACTTCCTGTGAACTCACTTCCTCTTCTAATCTTGCCCTCAGTCCTTACATGGCCGTGTGTGTCCATGAGCTGTGGCGGGCTTGTCCTCTCTACTACCATGTCCTGTTCACCAGGCTGCAAGCGCCTTCCCAGCAGGGACTGTGCCTGGTTTTTCCCCGGGCCTTTTCAGGCTAGAAGAAATGATTTGGAGACATTTGCTTGACGCCTTAGTGATTTAAAAAGATACATGGCAGAGGGAGGGGCTGGTGAGGGAGCATCCGTAAGCTAATAAAAAGGGCACAAATTGCATTGTTGACTAAGTGCCATGTGGTCATGTTTTTTCTCCCTTCCTATCACACTTTTAAAATTAATATAATTTTTAGAGAAAATTATATACAAAGCATCTATCTGACTGTGATTAAGGTAGGACATGAAACAAAGCAAGAAAAATTGACTTATGAAATAAAAATACTCTTCTCCAAACATGAAGCAGATGCCATGGTTATTCTGCTGTTCTTGTTACTTTTCATCTAGCAGTTGGAAACTGACTTTGTAAAATTCACAATGTTTGGGGTTGGGGATTTAACTCAGTGGTAGAGCACTTGCCTAGCAAGCGCGTGGACCTGGGCTCTATATTGCTATATAACCTAGGTCAAATCAAAGTAGTCTTTGATTCTGAGCTTGTGACACCACATCTTTGTGTTTTGATTTGAGTAGATGGGAACATGGGAGTGTTAGGTTTCATTCACTGCCTAATGTGGAGTTCGTAACAATGGCTCAATCAATTTATCTGCCAAGACTGGTACCCTTGTTTATTATATTCATGATTTGAGACTGTATTATACCCTTCAGGAAGTTTGAAAAATATCTGAAATGGAAAGGTCTCATGATGGAAAGGACTCCCTACCCCCATGTGTGTTTGCCTGTGTGTGTGTGTGTGTGTGTGTGTGTGTGTGTGTGTGTGTGTGTGTGTGTGCGCTCGTGTGCATGCAACAATCTGTTCTTAAATTAGCTACACGCTAGATGGGCTCTAGGTAGTGGGTATGCAGTGTAAATTATTCATGGAGGCACATTGTTTTGTATTGTGGGTAAATGAACTGCCTTTCTTAATTACATTGAAACAAAGGACTAAAAATGAGTTAGTGTGCTATTTTCTAAAGAACACGTGCTGTTTTGAGATGAACTTACAGAGTCTCTCTTTGACAGGGCAAATACATGGATATTGAATTTGACTTTAAAGGCGATCCATTGGGAGGAGTAATAAGTAACTGTGAGTATTTCACTTCGCTCTTTATATACCAGTTGAGAATAATCAACCAAGCATTGTAAATGATGGACTATTTTAAATACCATGATGGAAGAGGTGGGAAGAAAAGCATTTACTTTCCTAAGAATATTTAACTGTTGTATTTCAGATTACTTTACAATGTAATGTAAAAATATATATGTATATACACATGTCTGTATACATACATACATATACATATATATTGTTTGTTTTGGTTTTTTTGAGGGAGAATTATACTATCTCATCCAAACAGGCCTCAAAACTCATGTATCATTATGCCTTGCTAAATGTTGTTAAAGATCAATTTATTGTTACCTTTGGAAAACTGTCTAGAAATCTGCTGAAGTATTTGAACTTTATATCTGTACTTTACATTGGTCTTTAAGCCAATCCAACAAAATATATTCTGTGATTAAAAATAAAACCTAAGGAATTTACTAATTAATTTTGTGGTGCTGAGATAGAACCCAGGACCTCACACACACTGGGCATGTGTACTGAGCTCAACTTTAGCCCTAAAATATAAATAGTTGATTTTCAATGAATAACTTTTTAAAGGAAGCATTTATCTAGTACAGTGAGTGGGCCTATACTTCAAATGTTATTTTGAGAAAACGTGACCTCTTTTCTAGGATATCTAGATAATGAAATCTAGTGTAACTGTTGGTAAAACATGGACTCATTAGGCTCCTTCTGAGTGTGACGGGAGTAAGGAAATGAACAGGACTGGGCAAGGGCTGCTCGGCAACTCCAGGTCCAAGGTTTGTGGCGTGTCGGGGGTGAGCACAGCGTGTCTGGCTTTGTGTGCCATCACCGCCTCAGAGCTGGGACGCCACGGCACTCCCCCGTGTTTCCTTCTCCTTTGAGTTCAAGTTTCATTTGTTTGGCCATTAATGATAACGCAGGGGCCGCTGTGCCCCCAGCCGTTATCCTGCTGTCCTCCTGAGTGTTCTGGGTTTTAGGATCACAGGACCGGACCTCCCAACGCCTAGTCACCCCAGAGTGCTATAGGGATTGTTAGAATGAAAATAAGTAAGTCAAGACGAGATGTAGAAATGACAGGGCTGTCTCAAGTGTCCAGACACCGTCATCAGTTCGTTGCAGTGACGACATTCCTATTTCTGTTTTAAAAAAGATTTTTAAAAAGTTTAAATTACGCATTTGTGTATGTCTCTGCATGTGAGTGCAGATGCTGGGGGAGGCCAGAAGAGGGTTCGGAGCTCCTACATCTACACTTAGAGGTGGCTGTGTGCTGCATAGAGTGGGTGCTGGGAAACTCTCTTGTGGCCCCCGGAAGAGCATCAGGCATTCTAAACCACCCGTTCAGGAGCCATCTTTTCATCCCCAGCATTCCTTTCCAAAGTGGTCCACTACATAAAATGGGGAAATGATCTGGTGGAAGAGGAGATGGGTAGCCAGGGGTTCGTGAGCTCTTCCTGATCAACCATAGGGTCAGAGGGATGCTGTGCAGAAATGGGTGTTATGAGTTATTTGAGCATACTGTGTAGCCAGAATTGTGGGGTGTGTTGGGGTGGGCGAGGGAGAGAAGAGAAAGGAGAGGGAGAAAGAGAACACACACATATTCTTAATGGATGTTTATGAGTGTGTGGAGGTCAGAGATCGATGTCGGGATCTCCTTCATTCCCTGTCCATGCTATTTTCTGAGATGAGATCTCTCACTGGACCTGGTGCTCACAGATCTGGCCCGAGCACTGGCTAGCGTGTCCCAAAGTTTCTCCTTTCTCTTGTCTCCGCAGTGGTATTACAGGCACATGCCATGGAGCCCAGCTTTTTACACGAGTCCTGGGGATCTGAACTCATGTCGCGTGCCTGTGTGGCAAGCCGTCTCCCGGCCCCAAAGTCACTGAATTTTCAAAGTTGAGGTTAGGGGAGAGACGAGGTGAAGGAAGTCTGTGGTTCCTCCCACCTCAGCGTTTTGCAGTTCTTGCCTGATGCCTTTTTGGTTTGGCTGGCCTGACTACTTGTGTGTGCTCTCCCTGTGATTGCGGGTACCTGTGAGCATGTGTCATGGTGAGGGCAATACCTTAAAGGGAAAGTTCTAATCTGAAGTGGAATGGGATAGGATGCTGCCGTTTAGAGGACATGGCTTCATAAGCCAAATATGGCAGCATCAGGACTCACGTAGCCTGCAGATGCTCCGATCAGAGTCAGATCAACCCTGCTAGCCTGCGGAGGTAGACTCCCCGCAGTGTATGGCAGTTGGTAAGAGCTGTCTAGGAAAGGGGGTGGCTCAAGTTGAAGACCACCATTTTCATGAACAATTAATTTTAATTCTGCAAGCTGTCTATAAATCTTTAGTGCCTTCTTTTTATAGGTCAGATTAACTCTAGTTATCGCATTATTAATGCCAGTTATGGCAGTAACTAGTTATGACATCAGTGGTAGCGTTAGGTTCATCCCTTCACTACAGAAATTGGAGCTGAGCATTCTGGAATGATTTAATCAGTACTGTTCTTGAGGATTCTGTGAAGATCATTAGGAGCTACTTCATTAGTAGTCTGAGAAAATAACTTTGGGTTTAAATTTGAAGTTCAAATTTTAAACAGAAATGTATCCCTGACATAAGAATCAGAAGAGTCTTACAGTATCCATGGAGAATAAATACTACTAAACACTTCCATTAAGATGAATACATCTGTGAATGAATTTCATATGGTCTTGGTTACCATTCGTTCCCACAAGGAAATTATATTGAACTTTGTGAAATGGAAACACCCTGGTATTTAAGAATACCCTTTGCTTTAGGAGGAAAGGCGCACATTCGTGGTGGGACAGGAAATTTCATTCCATGTAGACCAGGCTGACTCATGGTGGTCATGGCAGCTGCCAGGCTGACCTCAATGCATGGAAATCAGTGGGTAAATCCCCTGGAGTTCCCGCCAGACCATGACAAGTTAGCTTCTTGGAGGCCGGAGAAGAGCAGTTTTGCTTTTTTGTAGAAGACATACATTGCTTCCTTTCCCAGCAGCCCCTAGGAAGAGCACAGATTGTTACTGGCTAAAATGATTACCCCAGAGGTATAAGTACTCTCTAGACAGTTGTATACCCAGGAAGTAGGAAGCACAGGCCACCAACTCATCTCCCTCTCCCATAAAGAGGTGTGCAATAAAATCTCAGTCCGGAACACATTTGAAAGTTACAGGTCCCCGAGGGCAGCGTCCTTGGGAAGGACCCATAATTAGAATGGGAGGTGGCAAATGCTTTCTTGGGTAGAGAAGATAAAACACGGAAGCGTATGCAGATGCTCCATAACCTGGAGTGGCATTTCTCCTAGTTGGTTAAGGCTTGTTGGTTACATGCTAAAGTGCTTATGTTAGAAGGTTGTGTCATGGTGTTATAAACTGGAACCTTTGAGAAAACAGTTTTCTTCATCTTTCTTTTATAATACTCCCAGGCACCTTCTTAAATCTGTGGTGCTTAGAAGCAATTTAGACTGTGGGAAGATATAATCTAAATCTCAAGGGTTTTTATCTGCTCATAGAATAGCACAAAGGGGAATCTGCTCTGAAAACAGGTTCCAATTTCAAGTGAACCCTCTGAGGTGAAATCTCCGGCTGCCCTCACCCCAGTTGGGTGTCAGGAGGAATGCAGGCAGCCCTGGTTGTCATTGTCATGATTTGGGGTCTTGGCTTCATGAGCACAGCTCTTACTGGTTTTCCATATGATCACTGGTGTCTATACAGAGACAGCAAGTTGCTGAAGTTCTCTGTGTCTTCACCCTTGGAGTGAGACTCATTTGTCAGGCTGGGCCAGGATCGGTGATTTATTAGCTCTATAAAGTGTTTGTTGTGGTGCCTGGCACATAGTAAACCCTCAATAAATGTTTAGTTTCCACTATTAAATATCAATTTGTTTATTGTCTATATAGCCTTTCACCAAATATATATCCTGTAAGCACAGAGACAACCTGTTTATTGCCGAATAACCAGAAACTAAATAAATCTGATACCATGCAACACACACCCCCACATATATACTCCCCACCTCCCCCCACACCCACACACCCCACATACACACACACCCCACATATACACACCTACACACACCACACATATACACACCTACACACACCACACATATACACACACCCCACATATACACACACCCCACATACACACACACCTTACATACACACACCACACATACACACCCCACACACACCCACACACACACATACACACACCCCACATACACACACCCCACATACACACGCCTACACATACCCCACACCCCACATACACACACTACACATACACACACCCCCACATACACATGCCCCACACCCCCCCCCACACACCCACATACACACACCACACATAACACACACACACACACCACACACATACACCTCCCCCCCACACACACACTGAATATCACATGTAATTTTGTGCTTTTGAAAAACCCCAGATTCAGTGGATAATTTTATCTATATATTTTATTTTTTGGTAATACTGGGGATTGAATTTAGGACTTATGCTTATGCACTCTACCACCAAGCTGAACCCCAGTTTCTTTTTACTGTTTTACATGCTCACATGGCAGACAGCATGGGGGAGTTGTACTGTGTGTATCCTGAGGATGGAACTCAAGTTTCCGGGCATGGTGGCTTGCCCTTTTTCCCTCTAAGCCATTTTATGACTCAGCAATTTTATTTTAACAGCCACAATTGGATAGATTTCCAAGAATGGCCACAGTAAACTCTCATTCTGTGTCCACACCTTTTGATTGTCCCATTCTCGTTGACTCAGGGCTTGGCCATGAGGTTTGCAGTCTGTGGAACAATTATAAAGGGGAGCCTAGCCAGACCTGGAAACTGGCTGCCTAGTGGAGTTTGCCTTTGCTGTTTCTGGACTCTTTCTTCACTATAGCATGTACAAGCATCTGTTTGGGACAGAAGAGGGTCATGGAATGAGCTGCCCAGTATATGTCTATCAGGTATCACCCAGAGAGGCAGGAGCAAGCCCAGGGCGATCAGCCGTGCTAGGCTCAGACCAGAACTCCTCAATGCTTTAAGCCTGAGATTTAAGGTGCCTTTTTACACAGTCCCAATCAACCCATGAAGGCATTTTGAACATGGAAATCCAACTGGAAAAGAGAAGGCTCTGTGACTGTTCAAGGCGAGGTTGAAGAGAGTAGAGTAGCTTTCAGCTTGGCACCTGGACACAGAGGTGTACTGGCAGCCCTCTGGCAGCTGGAGGTCAACTTAGTGCCACTGACATAAGTGGTCATGGCTTCTCCTTGTGGCCATTGCCCCATCTGTCTCACTGGACCGAATCAGAACAAAGGCATCGTGTAGGAGAACCCAGAAGGGCCCCGTCCATGTACATGCACCTCATGCCCAGACTTTACTCTGGTGTCCCTCCTCCCGTCCTGAGGAGGCGTGATGAAGTGACTGAGTGAGGCTAGGGACTTTCTCTGGGGAGCCTCCTCTGGAGAGAAATGAAGGACAGAAAATGAACTGGCCCAGAGATGGAATCGTGCTTTTCTCACACATTTCTTTTGAATTTATGGTACAGTCGTTTCCTGTTTTCGTGTGTTGTCTCCCTCGCGGTGTATTGTTTAACCTCTGTGTGGTATAGTTTGTAGGACATGGAACATGATTTTACTTTTTTACAATGTGTGAGATTTATAGCTTTTTTCTTTTGTATCACAGCTTTGATTTTATTGATGGCAAATCATTGATTAGGAGTTCACTGCCCAATCCAATTCATTCTTAAGGAAACTGGTCTAACTTGTTTCTTGACACAGTATGCATGAGATGGATTTGGAGAACACTGTAGATCAGTGTTTCTCAACCTTCCTAACGCTGCGACCCTTTAATATAGTTCCTAATGTTGTGGTGACCCCCTCAACCATAAAATTATTTTTGTGCTACTTCATAACTGTAATGCTACTGTTGTGAATCGTAATGTAAATATTTTTGGAGATAGAGGCTTGCCAAATGGGTCGTGACCCACAGGTAAGAATCATGACTATAGAGGAATCAATCCTTGGTAGCTGGTAAATCTTTAACCCCCAGTAAATAGTATCTGCTTTTAATGTGCCTTCTTTAGACACAAATCATTAAAAAGTTAGGATAGAATGTTATCTTGTTTGTAAAACTAGGCTGGGTTTATTCACATTTTGATCATTTTCTCTATGTGCGTATGTGGTGTGTGTGTGTGTGTGTGTGTGTGTGTGTGTGTGTGTGTGTCAGTAGTCACCCTCAACTGGCCTCCACCTTACTCATTGATACAGTGTCTCTCAATTTCACCAACATGGCTAGTCTTGCTTGTCAGCGGGGGGGGGGGGCTTCTGCCGCCTTAGATAAAATTACAAGCATCCAGCTGTGCCCACCAGCTCTTCCGTGAGTCCTGGGTACCAGTCTCCAGTATTCACATTTTTAAAAGGGTAGTATTGATTTAAAATTTATGCCCTAATAGGGAGGTAAACCTACGTTCATATTTAGGATTTTCCAGTGAAAATATTAAATTCTGCTCAGTAATTCCTAGTTATTGGGTAGCTGGAGGGGAGGTGTAGTAATTGTCTAAGACAGGAAGAAAAATGGTTAAAATCTTAATAGTACTGACAGTTAATTATAAGCAGGCCCGTTTGCTGCAACGATGAGGCATAAGTCCATTAGATACAAGTCTGAGATGTTCTCCAGCGGTCATCTTTGGACCACCGAGGGACGGTGTGGGGTCTCTGGGGCAGTCACATTCTGAGTCATGGGCTTGCAGTATTATCCTGGCTGGTAAAAAGAGACAGATGAGTCTTCACAGGCCTTCATCAAGAACTTGACCGCTTATTTGTTTCCTTTTTTTTAAAATACTCTTTATTGACCTAACTGTAATGGCAACCTCTGGTAAGAATTTAATTTTTTTCCTTAACTTCTAAACATCTCATGGTTTGGATGGACAGTTACAAATAAAACCTTTCCCTCCTGTCCATCTGGGCAGTGACTGGAAGGGAGGGACTCCAAGCACTTTAGTAGGGGTGAGGGGACACCGAGGACAGTGGAGGTGAGGGACCTCTGAGGACAGTGGGGGTGAGGGGACACCGAGGACAGTGGGGGTGAGGGGACACCGAGGACAGTGGGGGTGAGGGGACACCGAGGACAGTGGGGGTGAGGGACACCGAGGACAGTGGGGGTGAGGGACACTGAGGACAGTGGGGATGAGGGGACACCGAGGACAGTGGAGGTGAGGGGACACCGAGGATAGTGGAGGTGAGGGACCTCTGAGGACAGTGGGGGTGAGGGGACACCAAGGACAGTGGGGGTGAGGGGACACCAAGGACAGTGGGGGTGAGGGACACTGAGGACAGTGGAGGTGAGGGGACACCGAGGACAGTGGGGGTGAGGGGACACCGAGGACAGTGGGGGTGAGGGACACTGAGGACAGTGGGGATGAGGGGACACCGAGGACAGTGGAGGTGAGGGGACACCGAGGATAGTGGGGGTGAGGGGACACCAAGGACAGTGGGGGTGAGGGGACACCAAGGACAGTGGGGGGTGAGGGGACACCAAGGACAGTGGGGGTGAGGGACACCGAGGACAGTGGAGGTGAGGGGACACCGAGGGACAGTGGGGGTGAGGGGACACCGAAGACAGTGGAGGTGAGGGACTACTGAGGACAGTGGAGGTGAGGGACACTGAGGACAGTGGAGGTGAGGGGACACCGAGGACAGTGGAGGTGAGGGACTACTGAGGACAGTGGAGGTGAGGGGACACCGAGGACAGTGGGGGTGAGGGGACACTGAGGACAGTGGGGGTGAGGGACACCGAGGACAGTGGAGGTGAGGGGACACCAAGGACAGTGGAGGTGAGGGGACACCGAGGACAGTGGGGGTGAGGGACACCGAGGACAGTGGAGGTGAGGGGACACCGAGGACAGTGGAGGTGAGGGACTACTGAGGACAGTACCAACAGCGTCTACCTTTCCATTCAGGGCTGCTGCTTTTCCTGGGAGAGAGATGGTGTATAAAACAACATTTTTCCCAGACTATCTAATCCATTCATTTTGCCCCAGGGTAATGCGAGTTTTTGTTTTCTTCTTCCCAACCCTTCCATTCTTTTTACTCATTTTAATTCTCTTGCCTGTTTTAAAGAGCCTTCATCTTCCAGTGAGTGCAATCATGGATGCTTGCCTTGGAAAAGTGATCTAAGAGGTGGGCAGGCAGGCACATGTATGTACATCTTGGGAATTAGCTGGTTACATTTCAAAAGTAGAAAGCCCCTCAAGTGAAGACCGGGTTATTTTGTTAGTAATCAGTTGGTGATGGCTGTTGGGGGGGGGGGGCAAGTTCTGGTCCAGGGTTTCTTTGTCCCTATTCCTGTATGGCTTAATAAGTTTATCTCTTTAGAATGTGAATTTATGTTGAATGTTTCATCTTGAGATGCAGCTGCATCAGGCTGTCTGGAGATTCTCACATGTCAGCTGCACCAAAGATCTGGCATCTAGTCACAACTCCTCTAGATCTCCCCAACAGAGACCCAGCCAGGGCCCTTCGCAGAAGCTCCACAGGCGGAGAAGAGCTTTGCCGGGGTTTCTGCTTCCGCTTCATTCAGGGCACATTTAAGTAAATTACCGTGGTCAGGTGAGAAGTCCCTACAGTGAAATGAGTTTATAGTCTCTGCTTTGAGTAATTATTTGATATGGCTTCATGCTGTTTGATTATGTTGGTGCATGCACATTTAGCACAAAACACCAACAGGGAATGGTTTCATGTGTTAGTGAATTATTTGAGGGCAAACATCTTCTCTAATTACTTTTCTACCTGGAAGCTTATGACTTCCAAGAAAAGTCATAAAGAACCTGAACTAGGCTCTGGGGTAATAGAGTAAGCATTGTAAGTAGTAAAACCTTCAACTGCTTTGTAATAAAAGCTTCCTCATTTTGTGAGAGAGCTGCTTAGTGAATTCATGGATTTCCTATAAAGTCCGGCATTTTCCAAACGCTTCGGCGTTTTACATCCACCACCCCACTCCACCCTCGAAAGATTACAGAGCCTAACTAAACATGAACTCCAGTAACCAAAGCTCTGGGTTCAAGTTCTTGTTAGTGTGGAATGAGCCTCATTTTTCTCATCTATAAAGTGGAGGTGACAGAGTCAACCTCAGAGGGGACAGTCAGGGCTTCGTATGCTCAGAAATGCAAAGGGGGTTGAAATCCTGCCTCTACTTCCCTGTTGTACCTTTCCTTTTAAACACATGCTATGAGTCATGTTTGAATATGGTTATCATTACTTACTAACCGGATCAATACATTTGTGGGTCAAGAAGTCCATTCAGTCAACATTCTTAGTCACATTGTTGGCCTTTAACTCACTGATGGGAACTGCCATGAATCCCACAGCCATTGCAGAATCTGACAGCCCTGTGCCTCTACATTCACAGCCACTGAACATTTTCAAAGGGGCCAAATGCCAGGCCAGGTAGTGTGTTGCAGTTGCACATCACGGCCCGTGTGTCACGTGCTTTCTGAAGGTATTCTTTTATGTCTTGAAGCATGGGAAATGATTTAAACGTTTGTCTCCATGACTAAGGTGCCACCGTTACTGTTAGGCGAGGAGCCGGCTTGGGAGGTGCCCAGCGCTTATGGGGTGTGGCAGGGCTTTTAGGGGTCTGAAAAAGCCTGGAGTTTACTCTGCCTTCTTCGTCCTCACTTTTTCTGTCACGCATGTGTCATGGTGCCCGTGTAGCGGTCAGAAGATTCTGGGTGTTGGTCCTCGCTTTTGTTTGAGGCGGGGCGTCACAGTCACTGATGCAGTCCCAGGCAGCTGACTCATGGGACTTGGGGGGTTCTCCTGGCACAGACACGCCCTGCCACATCTTGGTTTTACTTGGATTCTGGATATCTGAACTCTGGTCCACGTACATGCTCAGCAAGGGCTCCACCCGCTGAACCATCTCCCCGACCGTCCACCTTCTCATCTCACCCCAAAAGATGGTTGTGCTGGTTTGTGTGGCGCAGTCACTGACACGTGCGACTCCCCAGCCAAGAGGAAGAAGGCCTTCGTGTTCGCTGGTTCCCCAAGAGTTCCTGGTGCTCCGTGGGTGGTGATTCCACGGAAGGAATTTGTGTGTGAATGGACAAAGCAGAATACAGCCCTTGTTTGTATTTCTCTTGTGGTCAGTTGCTTCCTCCTAGGCGCGGGGATTTCCTTGGAGGATTAGCTCCTCTGTGAGGAATCTGCCCCGGCCTCTTTGTTCCCAGAGTTGTACAGTACTGTTAGAGGGTCTTTTCGAAGCTTGGGCACTTGGGAGGTAAAACCATACTGTATTTCTACCTATTTCTCTTTCTGTGCTCATGTATATGTGTTAATTGTGTGGATTTCACTTCTTTAGAGATGGGGACTATTATATGCTGCTTTACACCTGAGTTGTGTTGATTTGTGTTTTCGCTTTTTACCCCCTCTCTCTTCCTCCCTAAATGTCAAGTTTTTACTATTCGTCACCACAGTTTGGGGACATCACATTCTCCCGAGTCTTGTGACAGCTGTAGATGAACATAAAATATCTGCAGTATCTCATTTCTAGTGGTTTTTTGTTTTTTGTGCTTAAATATTTTGTTCTTTTTCTAGTTGGCTTAGTATAGGTCTTACATTCCATCTCTTCATTCTTATAAACAACCTAATGTATTTAGAACACTCTAGATTTCCCATTTACTGTGGCTACATTGTTAAATTCTCCCCACCCTGCATCCTCAAAATGATTTTATAGATGCTACAAATACAAATGAAGAACATCAATGAACATTCCTCAGGAGCCTTCCTTTTAACCTCACGCCCAGTTAAATAACATTTGGGTTTCTGTGTGTTTAGGACACAGTGTATCGGCAATATTAGTAAAGAGAACCAGTGGTGTAGAATGTCATTGCCACAGTGCTTTATAAATTTATAAATTTATAAGGATGCATTTTAAAGTTAGCTCTTGCCAGCAGAGCTCAGACACTCTTTGTGTCTCTGGTGAGGGGTTAGCAGGACTCCAGGCAGGAGGAGACTGCTGTCTGTGGTTCTGTCTCAGGGACTCATTTCTGGGTCAAAGTGTGAAAACTTGATGAGACCTGAAGTCTAAGAGACGAAAAAGTATCTGGCGTCCTAAAATGTTGATGCTCTAGAAAACCCACTCTGATTCTTCCAAAAGGTGAAGTGCATATGTGGAGCCTGGAAGCCACGCCTTATCAAATGGTCTGATCTCAGATCCAGGTTCCAGCCATGCCCCTGCCTGGGTGCTCAGCTGTGTGATGATGCCTACTAAAACAAGACACTGTCCAAGGAGCACTGACACACAGAAGCTGGCAGCTTGTTTTGTAACATTATAATTACTATGGAATCTGAACGGATGCACTTTGTTGCTTACATGTGTAACATTACATTATATGGCTTTAATATGACCACTAAAAACTTGAGAAGGCATTGGTGGTGCACACCTTTAATCCCAGCACTTGGGAAGCAGAGGCAGAGGCAGGCGGATCTCTGTGAGTTCAAGGCCAGCCTGGTCCACAGAGTGAGATCCAGGACAGGCTCCAAAGCTACACAGAGAAACCCTGTCTTGAAAAACCAAAATAAATAAATGAATGAATGAATGAATGAATGAATGAATGAATAAAAAATGAATAAATAAATAAAATAAAATAAACTACAGTTTAATTTTCTTCATTTTTTTCCTTTTAGATCTTTTGGAGAAATCTCGTGTTGTTAAGCAGCCAAGAGGTGAAAGAAACTTCCATGTGTTCTATCAGCTGCTGTCTGGAGCCTCCGAGGAGCTGCTCCGTAAGTCCGTGTCTCCGTTTGCTTCTTATGCTGCAGCGTCTTCTGAAGCATTCTCCACAGCCACGCTCTCCGCATGTTTCCCCCGCCGACACTTTGTTCTGTTTGCTTCTGCCTCACCCCAGCATTTCTTTATAGTTCTGTATCTCTCAAGGGACCGAGCCATACACCTCAGATGTGGCAGGGGAGCCTTACGGTGGGGAAGGGCCTCTCACAAATGTAAAATCAAAACGAGGACTAGTGCTTAAGGAGAGAAAATTGGCAGTGTGAGAATTTTATATGAGAATTTTCTAAATGAGGATTTAAAAACCACGGGGAATGGGATGGGCCAGATGGCTCAGTGGGTAAAGGCACTTGCCTCCAAGCCTGATGACCTGAGTTTCATCTCCTGGACTCAACATGGTTTAAAGAAAGAGCCAACTCCCACGTGTTGTCCTGACCTCTACACCCTTACCATGATACAAAGGCATGTATATACATACATGCACTCACACATGTACAGTAAACAAATTAGTGTAATAATTTTTAAAGTCAGAGGGAAGATGTTGGCAGCCATACAAGAGTTAACAATCTGACTTTCAATTCTGTTAGAGAGTTAATACAAGTTCGCAAGGAAATTATGCAGTAGCTATCAGACCCCATCAAACCGCTCAAAGAGGAAAAGCTAGGAAAAGTCGGTCACACTCAGGGAGACACGCTCTGCTCGTTACTTAGTTCTGTGACTACATCCTTTAGGAAGAAGCCAGGTAGGGGCAGGAAGGTTGGTTTGGCTCAGGGTTCCAGGGGTCCAGGGGCCACAGGTGACAGCAGCATTCACACTTGTAGTAGTGGACACGCTGTGTCTGGGCAGCCAGCAGCACAGTGAGGTGAACACTGGTGTTCACAGGCTCACTCTGGGCCCCGTGGATGGTGCCACCCACATAGCCAGTGTGTCCGCTCTCTGTTAAGCCTCTCTCAAAACACCTAGAGGTGTCTTAGGTCATCTAAATTCAGTTGACAATGAAAATTAATCCTCATCACCATGCTCTCTAATAATCAACAAATGCACACTCAAACACACCGAATTACCCACTAGGTATATATTAGCAAACACATGAAAAGGAAAATCAAGGAGGATTGTTCTGATATCTAGACCCGCAATCTACTGATCTAACGAGTGCCTGTGAGGGCCAGTAGCGTCCTCCAAAGAATCACAGAACGATCAGTCTACACCCTGTCTTACCACCTCTTGAGATATATCATAACAATTTGTAGGAGTCCAAAGCCAATTTATATGAGTGACATTTTCCACTCCCTTGTGTTTAGCCATCCTACATTACAATATTTTCCAGTAATAATAAATGTGCAACAGTAACAAAAGTGTGTTTAGGAGAACACTGCTATTGATCTTTGTGCATCAGTTCTTTATTATTGATGTGTTACATAATATGAAAGTCATTTTCTCTGAAGGGTAAAAAGTGCAGTTGGGAAGAAGAATACATTTATTAAAGTAACGTATCAATTTGTATTGCATGACTCCACAGACAAGCTTAAGCTCAAGCGGGATTTCAGCAGATACAACTATCTGAGTCTGGACTCGGCCAAAGTTAATGGGGTGGATGACGCTGCCAATTTCAGAACTGTCAGGGTAAGAAGTGTCTTCATTGCATTTTAAAGTGGGTAACCCCACACTGCTTAGCCAGAACCGCTTCCAGTTCAGTTTTCTCTGCGTTACAATCCACGCTCCCCCAGGTTAGACGCATCCAAGAATTCATTATGTTTTTATTAGTTTGGTTTTGCACCAGCTCAACAGGCACACAAGTTTGTGAAGGCCATGTTTACTAGAATGTGCTGTCTGACCATGTGTAGAAAGGAGCCTGCATCTATTGCTCTGAGCTTGACTCTGTGTGTTGAAATCCCAAGTATCTCTATAGCCAAAGTTAATTCCCACATATAAAAACTGCTCTTGGGTCCTGTTAAAGCCGAAAGTATTTTTAGGTATAAAATCCTGTTTTTACGCAGATTGAGAAAACGATGTAGGCATCAGAAGAATCCAAGTTCCTCACTCATTAGCAAAGAAGCCGACTTTTGCATAATTCTCTGTTTTCTGTCTCTGAGTGGCTTGCACTTGCAGAATTACTCCCATTATGACATTATGGTAACTGGGATTTACTTCCAAATGAGGCAGCTGGGGCTCTGGGGAAGAGCGGGGAGATCACTTTACAGATGAAGCGAGATTGGCACCCCATAATTGTTGAGGCTTAATGAGGAAGGTGTGGGGGCCTTTACTTGTTCTTGCTGCTCGTGTGTGTGCGTGAAAGTTTCCGTCACAAAAAGTGTACATGACTCTCACTGCTGGGTAAACTGGCGGCACACACAGAGAGACCAGTGCCAGCTCTTCTCAGGAAGGAAGCACTTGTCCGTCAGCGTGCCCTGGTGTAGGAACGCCCGCATATGGAAGCAATAGTCTGGACAGGATTTTGTTTTCAGACTGCAGTCCAAGGCCAGCTCTGTAACCACTTTGCCCGGCACATAGTTGGCACTCAGGGCACATTTGTGAATGAATGCGTGTCCCTTGCACCCTTGGGGGCGCTTCACCTTTGCACGCCAGTGTTTTCCACATCTGTGAAGTAAGCTAGGCAGTTTCCGTGGCTGGAGGGTGTAGGAACATCTTGTTTGGTTCTCTTTCTAGAAGCAGAAGCCTGTGTGAAAAAAACAAACAAACAAAAAAAACAAAAAAGAAAACCCCCGACATCTATGGAAACCAGCTGGTTGATTTGAAATGGGGGGAGGGGGCTGAGGCTCAGCTCTCAGCCTCTTCTGTGTACACAGCTCTGCCATTAAGTGTGCCTGGTGCCTGGAAGGCTCTCAAGTCACAGTTTGGAACCACTGAGCAAGATAATTGTTTTGTGCATTGCATTTTTTTTTTTTTACTCCAGAAATAAATCTGTAATAGTAGCTGTTAAATTTTATTATCTGTTAAAATGAGCAAACAGAACAACAAAACAAGAACAGGTACAGAGCCGTAGAAAGAAAACAGGTGCTTCTCTCTCCCAGAACGCCATGCAGATTGTGGGCTTTATGGACCACGAAGCCGAGGCTGTCCTGGAGGTAGTGGCTGCCGTTTTGAAACTGGGGAACATCGAGTTCAAGCCCGAATCACGAGTGAATGGGCTGGATGAAAGCAAAATCAAAGATAAAAATGGTAAGGGGGGGGGCAGCTCGGCTTAGGGAACTGTCTCTGAACTGATGCCCAGTTTCTCATCTAGAAAGCAGACCTGGGGCTTCTCATCGGTCTGAAAAATCTTAGTTGGTGAAACTAGACTGAAATGCCATCACCGTGAGGTTTTCCCGCTTCCGACTCATGCGTGTGTCTGTACTGAGTGTGGTGTAGAAAGAACAGCTGATAGTGATCAGGAGTAGCTCACGGTTGTACCTCTCTTGCTCTGTTCCCCAACAGAGTTGAAAGAAATTTGTGAATTGACCAGCATTGATCAGTTGGTCCTGGAAAGAGCGTTCAGTTTCCGAACAGTTGAAGCGAAGCAGGAGAAAGTTTCTACCACACTGAATGTGGCTCAGGTGGGTAAACTGTAACATGCAGAAGAAACGTTTTCTCCAGTGGTGAGATCTTTATGTGCAATGGTGTCTTGCCCACAGTTAACCATGTGGTCAGGCTGTATTCCGAATACTGTTGTAGGCATTGAAACACGAAGGAAAATTAAACAGATAAGGGTCCCCATCCTAAGCGAGGTGAAGATTAAGGTGGTGGGGGGGGGGGTGTTGGATAGTAGTAGATGCAGTAAGTAATCTAGCAAGCAGCAGATGCTCAGTACAATGGCAGAGAAAGAGTAGAACAGAATAAGAAAGATGGATGTCCGTAGGGACAGGAAGGAAGGTCGTTCTGACTGAAAGTGAGCTGCGGACTGACCGCACAGAGCATCCTGCAGAGATGGGGATGATCTGCCTCATGTTTCACAGGGTCCTTCTGCTGGATGTGAAGAGCAGAGCCCCGGAGAGACAGAGAAAAGAAGGGCAGTTGGGTAGGGCACTCACTAATCCAGAGCCAGATGGCTGTACTGGAACCAGAGCCTGTGACCTTTCTCAACCTGCTTTGAAAGCCGAGGCTACAGAATTGCCGGCGTTTTAATGCAGTGTAAGAGGAGTGAAGGCTGACTGATTCAGTGTTGTAGGAGAAGAGAGTAGGTAGACAGGAGAAGCCCAGACGGTCAAACTGGACTCTTTGTCCCATGATGTACTCCCACTGTGCCACTGAAGTCTTCTGAAGACACAAATCTGAGTCGCTTCTGCAGATATGTGTACGATGTAAGCACACTCAAGAGGCATCTGGAGGCCCTTGTGGGCCTTTGTTCTGTGAGTCTGACATTTTTTTTCTACCAGTCACTGCTGATCTGGGCAGGAATTAAATGGCTAATTCAGGACTTCTCTCTCAGGTCTGCTTCCTTTACTCACCTGCATCCTCTGGTCTCAGCCTCCTTGCAGCCGGCCGTCAGCCACTGTAGACCGCAGGGCAGAGCTCATCCAGACCTTCTGTTCCTCTCCCGCCACTTTCTTTGTATTTCCGTGGCTGTGGAGGTGCTTTGCCCTATGGAGATTTGGATTGTGGCCGCCCTTCCCCGACTGGAACCCGGCTGCTCTTTTCCTGTAAATGGTGGTCTCTGCCTTCACATCTCTCAGAGTCAGCTGACTCACTGACTGCATGGAGAAGATGCAGAAGCAGGTGGCGCACAAGCCCCAGCTGACCTTTACTGGAGACACTGAGACTAAGCAGAGCTTTGTGGAGAGACAGGGGTTAGATAAGAAAGAATGGACAAGAGGAACGCAGGTTTGGAGCCCATGTGCCGATCCTGGTCAGCCAGCCTTGGCTCCAGCTTTAGTCAGGATTCACAACATGACTGAGAGGGTCGGGTTGGGCCCAGAGAATGTGTGCAGTGGGGTCTCAGACCTGGACACGCATCATAGTTACCTGGGTGGCTTCCTTGTTTGTTTGTTTGGCTATACCTCCCGAGGGGTGGGTTCTGTGGTTTGTCTGATACAAGGCTGGCTGGCTCATTCATTCATTCAGCCATGTCCCCCGAGGGGTGGGTTCTGATACAGGCAGAGGTGCAGTATCACATTTGAGACCCATCAGATTTGGGCAGCAGCCAGAGAAGTTGTCCTGTATGAAGCGAAGCCATGAAAAAGCCCGTGTTTCAGAGGCCGTGGAAATATGTGGCTTTGGGACCCACTTCTGTGGTGTTTTCCTCTTGCATTTTATTTGTCCTCTACAGAAAGCAGACCAGTTGCTCTTGTTGGTAAGGTTGGTTGCGTGACCTCTTATCATTAGGCAACACTCCCCCATGTCTTTTAACCCTTTGTCATGAAACATTTGGCTGGAGCCCCCTGGGCTCTGGGCAGCTCGGCGGGGACCGCTGCTGTTCGGTGTGGCCGGGGCATCTGGTAGGTTTCTGTTGGAGGGAGTCTGGTGTTAGCCTTTGCTCACAGCTTCAGCCTTGGGCTCCAGGAGCATCTTTATTGCCTTCCTGCTTTGTTTTCTCCCAAAGCATTTGGACCTTTCTACAGACGTGAAAACTAAGACTGAGATAATGGAAGGGGCAGAGTCTGGTCCAGGGTCTCCCAGATAATTCTCTCATTAGCCTCGAGAACCCTCTGTAATCTGACCCTCCCTGCGTGACTTATCTCAGTTAGCTGCGGCAGGATTTATTTTTACTTGGTGTCTTTCCTTTGCTTGCCCATTATCCATATGCCATTGCTCGTTCCTTCTGCCCGTCTATAGGGTTCACATGATTGTACTCTACCCAAAGAGATTTCCCTGATTAAACAGGCTCCTAGCCCCCCCCCCCCCCTGACCTCTTCTTTCTCTGTACTCTGGCTCTTCCCTGCCCTCTGATTGGGTCTTGACGTTTATGTGATCTCTGCTCTGCTGCAGGCCCCCATCTGTGTCCCCCCTTATTAACACTTCCCATCCCAGGCCATGCTTGATATTCGCCATCTCTGGGAGTAGATTCCACAGGGTTTTCCTCCGTGAGCATCAGGGACTGCAGAAAAGCCTAACATTTTCACAGTGTGCTCAGGGTCTGGTGTGGTGAATCATCAGTCTCCATGTTTCCCCTCATTTCCATGCGCCACAGTAGTGATCCTTGGGTGGGAACCAGCGTTCCTACTCGAGTGCTCTGCTTTCTAGGTCAATAGTGTAGAGAGCACGTGGTTTGATTCAGTTCCAGAAGTCTGGGATGTCAGAGTAGCAGTCCATGGCGCCAGGTACAGCTTCATAAGCAGGTTTTTATTTGAGCACTGGATAGTTTGACTTTTATTTTAATTGCTTTTAAATTTAGAGTTTGCATGCTTTTAACCTAGAATCCATCTTCCAGCTCTGCAGACCCCCCCCCAGCTTCCTGTTCATTTTGTCATAGTCTAAAAGCATTTCAGTTTGCGACTTCTGAAACTGAGCGTGTGTTTGGAAGCTGCAAAGAGGAGAAACACTGGCTGCGACTTTCCCTTGAGGGCTTTAAAACAGCCAATTAAATATTAATACTTAAACTATTGGAAGGTGTTGTCACCCAGTTCCGCTGCACATCACAAGGGTGCTGCTTTGTCAGGTCAGAGGGTGGGTGACTTTAAGATGGGAAGGAAAGGATTATTTGCGAGAAGAAAAGAAAAGGATTAAGAAATGACCGTAATGGACACTGGTCATAGAAATGGATACCTGGGACATCCCAGTGAGACCGTGTACAGACTCCCCACGCTTCCAGGGCGCTCGAATCACATATTTTAGGAGAGAGAAACCCCACAGAAAGGGTGTTACACGGGGAGATGGGCAGCTAAACTCTCTTTGGCTGCGTACTATGTTTTAGTGACGAGGATTTCTACTGTGGGATCTCACTATGACCGTAGGGTCTCTCCTTTCCCCTCCCCCCCCCTCCTTCCCTCCCCTCCCCTCCCCTCCCTCCCCTGCCCTCCCCTCCCCTGCCCTCCCCTCCCCTGCCGTCCCCTCCCCTGCCCTCCCTCCCCTGCCCTCCCCTCCCCTCCCCTCCCCTCTCCTTCCCCTGCCCTCCCCTCCCTCCCCTGCCCTCCCCTCCCTTCCCCTCTCTCCTTCTCTTCCCTGTCTTCTCCCCTTTTCTCCCTTCCTTTCTCATTTCTTCTCGCTGCCTTCCTCCCCTCTCTCTGCAGCTTCTGGCAGGTTTTTTAGGTTGATTCCTTGCTCCTGATTTCGGTGGTCTCTGAGACCTGTGGGAAAGGGTTTAATATTGACTGGGAAGTGGAGTGGAGGAGGGTGGTGCTCTCTTCTCACCAAGCATGTGAGTGTGAATATTGCTACGCTTGCTACCAAAAAAAAAAAAAAAATAAAGCACCAAATATTCTACAGCCTAACAAGTGGTGCTCTTTATAACGTAAAAATGTACCGATTATTTTAACGATAATGCTTGACTCACGACAGAAGCTGTAGGGTACACACAAGTGGCAGGTGTTTTTTATAGGAGCGGCTTTTCCCTCCCAAGGACGGTTCTTCTCGGGCTGCTGACAGCCAGGCTGGCTTTAACACGTCATTCGTACATGGGTGTACACTCAGACCCATGGGCATTAGGTTCTCTCTTCAGAGTTGGCATTCTCCATCCAGCCTTTGGATTCTGGAGCATTAAGATAAACTGCATGAGTGTGTGTGTGTGTGTGTGTGTGTGTGTGTGTGTGTGTGATCTTCTGCTTGTGTCTCATCACTTTCAAATATAAGAATAAGCACATGAAAAGTACTTTACCTTCAGGAACTTACAAAAGCTCATTTTAGAAGGAATGTTCAAAGTTGAATGAAAACCTCGCATTTGAAACCGATAGACATTCTGAACGTTACATTCCTACTTGCTCGTAGTTCAGGAATTTTTAAACTTATTGATCCGGGGTCTGGAGGGGAAAGAGCGTGGCAGCGCTGCAGATGTGGTCAGAGGCTAGGGCGCAGCTCGCCTCTCGTCCCCCATGTGGGTCCGGGGATTAAACCCGGGCTGTTAGGCCTGGTGGCCATCTCATTGGCCCTAGTTAGGAATATTATATCTCTCCACTGCTCTTCTTAAGGCATCCTTCTCTTCTTCTAATCTTTTGAAATATTCTAAATATCCTTTCTAATTATTTTACCATTTATACTTCCTTCCTTCCTTCCTTCCTTCCTTCCTTCCTTCCTTTTTTCTTTCTTTCTTTCTTGTTTGGTTTTTTGTTTTTCGAGACAGGGTTTCTCTGTGTAGCTTTGGAGCCTGTCCTGGAACTGACTCTGTAGACCAGGCTGGCCTTGAACTCACAGAGATCCACCTGCCTCTGCCTCCCGAGTGCTGGGATTAAAGGCATGCGCCACCACTGCCTGGCCCTATACTTCTTTTTATGGCTTCAGTTGAAGAATTGGGTTTATAACTGAAGAAAAACTAGGTTTATTGATTGCTTGATTCCGAGCTATTTTATTTCCTTCCGTGTGTGTGTGAGGCGGGTGGTTACTGTATTGAGGATGCGGCTTATTCAGTTCCTTTCATATAGCAGTGTTTAGTTGCTTAATTCCACAGTAATTCTTCTGTAATAACGGTGTAATACATCTCTCTCATGAGGGTCTGCTTTCCTATTCTTGGTATGCACGCATGCTTTTTCATTGTTCTGTACCACTGGGAAAAACTTCCGTCATGTTTGGAACTAATTTCCTAGGGTGCAAAAATGTAGGCCTGGTGAAAAGTTTGCCTGATTCTCTTAAGGTTTGACTCCTCATCCAGTGTATCATAACAATTGCCCCGAGGAGAAGTTTGAAATAGCCTAGGTATTTTCAAAGCATTTAAGTTATTTTATAGAAATTAAGCATTGTGGTAGTTGTGTTGAGTTGTTCTTTTTCTTCTTAATAGGCTTATTATGCCCGTGACGCGCTGGCTAAAAACCTCTACAGCAGGCTGTTCTCATGGTTGGTGAACCGCATCAACGAAAGCATTAAGGTACTGAATCTCTTAAGACCCCCTTTGTAATAAGTAAATGGTAAAAAATTAATAAACAGTGTAAACATTGAAGAAGCTTAGTTCTGCAATCAAACAGTTGATTGCTACCTTCAAAGGTGATTCCTAAGGTGGGTTAATCTTGCATGAGTTGGGATTTGCCAAGGTTTTGTTTCTCTCCTGCTTTGCCAAGTTCTCTGGGCCTCACTGGTGACCAGGCGAGTGTGATGGTCTTCTCAGGCCTCACTGATGACCAGGTGAGTCTGATGGTCTTCTCAGGCCTCACTGGTGACCAGACCAGTCTGATGGTCTTCTCAGGCCTCACTGGTGACCAGACCAGTCTGATGGTCTTCTCAGGCCTCCCTGGTGACCAGACCAGTCTGATGGTCTTCTCAGGCCTCCCTGGTGACCCAGACCAGTCTGATGGTCTTCTCAGGCCTCCCTGGTGACCAGGTGAGTCTGATGGTCTTCTCAGGCCTCCCTGGTGACCAGGTGAGTCTGATGGTCTTCTCAGGCCTCCCTGGTGACCAGACCAGTCTGATGGTCTTCTCAGGCCTCCCTGGTGACCAGGTGAGTCTGATGGTCTTCTCAGGCCTCACTGGTGACCAGGTGAGTCTGATGGTCTTCTCAGGCCTCACTGGTGACCAGACCAGTCTGATGGTCTTCTCAGGCCTCACTGGTGACCAGACCAGCCTGATGGTCTTCTCAGGCCTCACTGGTGACCAGACCAGTCTGATGGTCTTCTGAGAACAGCTAACAGCATTCTGAGTAGTTACATGCACTTCACTGAAAAGATCACCTTTTCTTTTAGGTACTGATAGTTCTTCATTAAAGTGAGGGTGTTGGACTTGGACAGGGTGACTGTGAAAGCTTTGCTTGGTCAGAGTCAGTGACTGTCTGCTTAGGAAGGAAGCCACCCTGGGGCCTTTGGTGACTGCAAACATTATTGCCAAGTTTCTGAAGGATTCCACACCAGTACCCTTACCTAAGTTTTACCAGAACAACTAAGTCATTGTTCTAGTTCAAAGCAGATGTGCAGATCTGTGCTTCTCGGTTGCTCACAGGGTTCTATTACGCCTGCATTAACTTACTAATGTGAAATCATTTTTTAAGGCACAAACCAAAGTGAGGAAGAAGGTCATGGGTGTTCTGGACATTTATGGCTTTGAGATATTTGAGGTAAGATTTTTTTTTTTTAATTAGTACTACCATTATTAAAGTAGAATATTTAGAAATGAAGTCACATTGTATGGGCAATATGTAAATAACTGTATTTTATTTATATATGACTATATAATAGCTATACTTTGAATCTCCAAGTAAGCTCTGTTTAAGTATAGTCACAGATGTGTGTGTGAAAATGCATTTACATGGATGTGTGTGTATGTGTGTACATGCATTCACATGGGTGTGTGTGTGGCGGGGTGGGGGACATGCATTCACATGATATGTGTGTGTACACATGCATTCACATGGGTGTGTGTGTGTGTACATGCATTCACATGATGTGTGTGTGTGTGTGAACATGCATTCACATGGGGGGGTGTACATGCATTCATATGGTGTGTGTGTGTGTGTAAGTGTAAGTGCTGAGCCACCATTTGGAGACTTTATCAAAGTTGATTTTGAAATTTTTACTCGACAATGTGTCTGCCATGTTACATGGGCACTGGTGCCTGTGGCTGTCCAGTCATTTGTAGGTCGTTTGAAAAAATGAAGCATAAAAAATGCAGGTATGGGGAAGCCAGCTGCTTCTGTGACCTAAATAGAGCTGGCTACTTCTCCTGAGTCTCGGGGTCAGCACTGGGATTAGATACCTGCTTTGGTCTTACCCAGGCCACGTCCACTGTGATCCTACAGCAGTAAATGCCACAGCGGTTCAGGTGGTATCTGCAGAAGTTCAGAAGGAGCTGGCTTGCCCTAAATTACGTGATGAACATTATACATGTATATAGAATTTCCTAAATTTGACTTTCAGAAACAGTTTGGTTTAAGGAAATGAGTTTATTCGCCATCTCCTTCCTTAATTCTCGCCACAGTAATGGTTTGTGAACGTTAATTAACCAAGCTCTGCTTACAGTGACCTCCCAAAGAATGTACACACTCCAAAAAATTAAGATTGTAGGGTCACAGGGAAGTCACAAAAACATTCCTGTGTACTAACCCCATCAGTCATCAGGGATTCTGATAGTGGTCTTGTTTGTAGTGGTATATTCTCCCTCAATCAACCCCTAACAACTGTTTGTAACAACTTACCAAAGGCTAACACTGTTGTAACTGCCGTGTATGTTACCAGGTTTAATCTTCTAAACACCTTCATGAAAAACTGCTGTTCCCATTTCACAGATGACAAATTAAAGCCCTGAAGGTCAGGTAACCAAATAGCAGACACAGGTCCAGGTCCCTGACTTCCTGATATTTTCTTTGTTGCTCTTTTTTCTTGCTAAGGTTAAGACCAAGGCCAGTTAATTTCCTGCTTACTTTCCTCCCCAAACTCATGGGTTTCCTAATATTTGGAAATGTGGGAAAACCTAAATGCTGTTAATGAGCCTCCGGTTCCCTGTTTCCCTGATCTTACCATCATTCCCAGTTTCTGAGCATTCTGGGGACCCTCCCTAGATGGAGGTGTGCGTGCTGGCCCTGCCCTTATCTGAATGCTCAGCTGTTAGCACAGTTCCTGGTTGCTGATGCCTCTTAGGCTAAATCTTTAAAGGGAGCTTCAGGTCTTGTGTATATTCAGAAATCACTGTACTTAAATTAATTTTCCTTAGTAAAGTCTCAGATTACCTTCACTAAATAGGCAGGTGTCAAAACCATTCTTTACCATTGGCACGGGACAAGATCTCTTAGCTGGTATAGCCCTGATCTCAATTTAAATAGTTTTGTGAGTTGGCTGGGTGATAAACATAGATTTTTAATAGAAAAATTAGAAGAGAAGGATATAGTTAATGATGCTCCTAAAATTGAACATAGTGGTTTTACATTAATTTTGCAGAGAACAATTTATTGCTCATAAGCCAGTAGACATCCTCTTAGTGCCATGCCACACACTAGCCTTTGGTTGGCCTGAAATTTACTACATAGACCAGGTTGGCAATAGACTTGAGTTCATGGCAATCCTCCTGCTTCTGCCTCCCACATGGTGGGATTATAGGCACATGCCACCACACCTAATTGAAACTGTTTTGATGAGATAATGGAGTCATGTTGAGATGTCCAGTTCGCTTTATCCTCTATGGTGTCCTAAGATGTAATCAGTTTTAGAAAGCAGGTCCTAACAACTCTCAATGGAAACAGTATACCTCATAAACCATTTAAGACAACCATCATTTATTTATTGACTGCCCGATGTGAGCCGCGTACTAGAGGCAGAGATTCCCCTGTCTGCTTGGAATTTACCATCCGGCTTATGGTCTTGAAGGTCTGTTACTGCTGAAGATGAACACACCCTTTTAGAAGTCAGGAAACCAGATTGCACTGCTTTTTTAGAGTATGCTTGCTCTGTGCACCTAATCTTTAAACTTGGTCCTGGAGGAGGTATCTTCCAGCAATCCCTTATTTCAGGTTTTTCTCCACACCCTGGTGGACTTGCCTTCCGACCACAGGTCACAGCATTGCCTTTCCAGCACTGTTACAGCTCAAGACTCTGGTTATGAAGATGTATTTCCAAATGTTCCTCTTCTGAGGAATGCTCTACTTCAGAAACTCAGCTACACAGTGGAATTACCTGGGAGCTTTCAGGAATTCCTGTGTCCCGACCATGCTAGCAATCACATCAGAATCGCCAGCCTAGGACCTGGCAGCAGTGTTTCCACAGCTCCTGGTGACGCCAGTGTGTGGTCAAGGTTGAGCCCAAATGCTCTATGGACAATGGTCAGTGTGAGCCGAAGCTGCCTAGCACTCCTGGAGCTAATACAGTCCGTGTGCTCTTCACACAGATGTTTCTGCCGCAAGCAAGTCCAGTAAGGTCTAGCCACAGCAAATTGTTGGATGGCCAATGCCTTAAGTTCTTTTCCTGATGCTGTGATAAAATATCCTGACAAAAGCAACCTAAGAGAGAAAAAAGATTTATTTGGGTCACAATTCCAGGTTATAGGCCGTCATCGCTGAGAGGAAGTCAAGGCAGCAGCAGCTGGTCAGGACATCCACGGTCAAGAGCAGAGAACTGCTGCTCAGCTTGCTTTCTCTTAAACAGTTCAGAATCCCCTGCCTAGGGATGGCACCCCCACACACACAGTGGACAGGCCCTCCCGCACAGGGCAACCCAATATAGACAGTCTCTTATTGACTCTCCCTTCCTAGAAGATTCTACACTGTGTAAAGTGAACACTCAGAACTGACCATCAGAGCCATATAAAACCACTGAGTTCATTTTCTTCTCCATGGAATAGATGCTTTAAAAAAAAAAAAAAAAATTAAGCATAATTAACTCAGAAAACCAGAAATCCTCTTAAGAGGACAGGGATATATACAGTTTATTTTAAGTAAGGCCTTTATATAAAAGACTCCTTTTATGTGATGCATATAAATATAATAGATGCAGAGTGGATGAATGGATTTAAACAACAGGCTGGCAAGATGACTCAGCTGCTTGCTACTGAGAACTGGAGACCCGAGTTTTATCCCCAGCTGGCCTTAATTTGCAGAGTTCTACCTGCCTCTTTCTCCCAGTTGCCAGGATTGTGGGTGTGTCATACTGTACCAATGTGCTTTGTCTCCTATTCCCATTCTTAGTTCCTTGAGAGAAGTAAGATTTGTGCATTGTAATTAATGATTCTCTCTGTTTGCCTCACTAAACCTTCTCAGTTTAATCTCCAGCCATCTTGATTTTAATAACTTGTTTTTATTTTATAAACATGCATTTGGAGGCATTCAGAATGAAAATTTGGCTGGATAATTTTAGATATTTTTATCTAAAATTTTATCTATTTAAAATTTGAATTTTACAATTCAGAATTGTAAAAAAAATTTTTTTTTCCTATCAATAAATTATTCCCATGCCTATCCCAGGTAGTAGCCTATGCTTTCTTGGATCCTCGGCAATATTATAACACATGGAGATGTCAGCATCGACACAGAAAGCCTGCTAGTTAGGAATTTAAGAACACCACAAGCTGATGTAGGAGTCAGTGTGAACAAAGTATTCAGAAATCTGTATCAGTGAAAATGAGTGTCTCCATATTTTCTACCCAGGTCAAAATAACGGAGTGTAAGTAGAACTCTGCCTTGGTTCTTCTGTCAAAAATGACTACTGGAAATAAGGGTCCTGCTTTCTAGAACACTCTGGGTTTCACTTTAAAAGCAGACAGTAAGGTCCAGAATATTTCCTAAATTGTCCAATTCTGCCTCAGTGACTCCACTGCCGGTCGCCATGGAAGCGCTTTTCAGCTGAGCTGGTTGAAGCCTTTCATGGAGGGAAATGGGAGCGTTAAGCCTTGGGATGATGACACATGGGTTTGTCCACCAAACAGTTAGTGCTAGAGGGTGAATAAGTTTGCCTTGCTGGCTGCATGTGATCTGTTGTCAGTTTGGAAAACAGATTAGTGCAACGTAGATAAAGAAAGGTAAAGCTGAATTACAATTCACAGAGGGAAACATTGTAGCGGTACATCCTGGTAGAACAGGGAACCCGCTTTCCAAAGGGAGACAAGGTATCCAGATGCTCCACACAGTTAAGTTCAGACATTGTTTTAACTGAGAGTCTGGTCTTTGATTTCTGAAACATTTTTATAATCTGTCCATTAAGGAATGAGTGGGCTGACCAGGGAGGAGGGGCCGGATATGACCAAAATGCCTCGTGCAGAATTCTCAAAGAACGAAAAAGGGAGGGATGGGGAGAATAAGTGCTATTACTTAAAAAAATTAAATTACATTCAAAAGAAAGTTAAGCAATGTGAACTTTTCCTTCGGGCTTATCTGACAGGAAGTTGTTAAAACTGGCAGTTAGTTCACTGGGAAATGTAATTAAACATTAACGTTCACTGGAACATGGAGGCAGCACTGGCTGGTAATGTCACATCCTGTGCAGCTGAAATGCTCTCGTCCAGGCAAAGGGCTCGCTAGTTTAATTGTACGTCTTGCCCTATCTACTTCCTTGATAACAAACCTCGTGTAGTAAAAGTACAATGAGTCACATGGAACAGTCGCTCCAGCTGGAACAGCCTGACGCGTGCCCCGGAGTGGGGCAGCCTGGCGAGTGTGTCGCGTGGTAACAGAACCTGTTTTCTAATTAGTTCTGGCTGTGCTCATTACCTTCTGTCCTAGCTTCCCACTGTCCTGGAGAACCTGTAATTGAGGAAGGAGATGAAATAGGTTTAAAAATGAAAATGGTGACTCTGGATTATTTGTGAATGTGGTGGGTTTTTAAAAACCCCACCATATTAGCTTTTAAAAGTTACAATTTAGTTAAAAAATATTTAAGAGACTAAGAATAACACTTTTTCTTAAAGTTTACCATATTTGATATCTACCTAGAAAAAAAACATTATGTATTTAAAGGGAAATTTGTTACTCAATTTTGTAAATGTTTAGAAGGATGAATATGTTATTTATTAAGCAGCGTAGTGGTATTCATTAAGAGGCGCTGTTTACTGTGTGAGAAAAGCCATGAGGTACCACAAAACCCGCTATGAGTTTATTGAGGGAAGGGAACAGAAGGGATGTGCTTAGGTCTATGGAAAGATCACGCGGGAAGAGGGGAGGGGTAGATGGAACCCGCTTTTTATAGATTACCCCTGCACATGTGCATATGGGCTTACGTAGCCACGCCATGCATGCACATAGATTGTGTGGCCACGCTGCACACAGATTATGGAGGACACAAGGCCTTGGGATGACTAAGCCTCTTGGCTGGACAGCACACATAGCTGAGGGAGTGGTTAGGAATTCTAACAGAATAACTAATGTTAAATGTTTTTCTTACACATTTTGAGGGATTTTTTTTTTTCCTGATGTTCACTTTTAAAAAAATTAGTTACTGCTTTGAAGCCTGTTTCTTGGCCTGGTGGCTTTAAACAATGGTTGTGGCTAAGTACATTACCCTCTTCTATCAAGATGACGTTATACCTGGGGCCTGCCAGAGGCTCTCCGACAAGGATGTCATTGCAAGGATGCATTTACAGTGGTGCCATCTCTATCCCAGGGTCTCTAAAATGCACGAATGCTATGGGTTTATCTGTAAATGAGTCATTTCATTTGTTACACTTTCATTGTATGTAAATATGAAACCTCATCTAATACATTCCATCCAAATGCCGAATGTCTGGCTTCAGATGGGAGGACAGACTGTAAGAAACATTGACAGTGTACATAATTAGTGGCACTCTTTATTTGAACAAATCATGGTCTTTGTGTTCCAACTGCCTGGTGTCCAGAATATAATGTTCACCTGCAAAATACACCATCTCCCATCCTTCATACATGGGGTATGAAGTTGTCTCTTGTATATACCTCTTTATTTTTTATAAAGAGTACAACTTTTTAAAAAATACACAGTTGCCTTTAGAAGTATAAGATTTCCTGCCGGGCTGTGGTGGTGCACGCCTTTAATCCCAGCACTCAGGAGGCAGAGGCAGGCGGATCTCTGTGAGTTCAAGGCTACAGAGTGAGTTCCAGGACAGGCTCCAAAACTACACAGAGAAACCCTGTTTTGGGGGAAAAAAAAAAAAAGTACAAGATTTCCTAGCTGTCTCTGTTGCAAAGGAGAATGTAAACAGCCCAATATCTCTGGACACATCTTCCAAAATCATGCCTGTGGAACGGTCATGGTTGGTGCCTGGGAGGAGAAAGCAGCTCTGACTCCTGCTGAGAGCATGACCAACTCAACTCAGAGTCTAGAAGACTTCTGTAAGAAGGCCTAGAGTTTAAAGCAGTAGTTTGTTCTCCTTAAACACAGCAGGTGCTTACTGTGCCCCGGTGCAGCTGGTGCACACTGGGAAGCAGCTTGAACCATCCATCCGGGTCCCTGCGTCCCCACAGCTGTCTGTGCAGGGCAGAGGATGTTCTAAGCTTTCCTCTAGGGGATCAGTTGATTAAAAACCTGAATGCACTTGTTTGAATACATTCCTGAATGTTTAAACTTGATCCCTCACTCAGGCTTTATGTATAGGTGTGGGTAAGACAGTAAAGAAAACTGGCAGAGGGAGGGAGGGAGGGAGGGAGGGAGGGAGGGAGGGAGGGAGGGAGGGAGGGAGAGATGGAGGGAGGGAGGGAGGGAGGGAGGGAGGGAGGGAGGGAGGGAGCTCAAGTCATGGAGGCAGCTCCTTCCCTGGAGACTTTATTCATGAGACTGGCATGTGGGACGCTGACTGCTCACAGTTGCCCTGTAAGAGTATCGACTAGATGCTTGTTGTTGTTGGGGTCATTGAGATTCTGTGATGATTTCTAGACTTGCTTTGGATATTTTATAAGGGGGGGGGGACCCACATTTGAAAACCTTACATTAACCTGTAGAAATGGAGAAATGTGTCAGAATGGTACACATTAGAATTATTTAATTGTTACCAGGCCCCACCCTCCCTCCCTCTCTCCATTTCCTCTTTCCTTTCCCTGTGGGCTTTTACTTAAAATTTTTCAAGTTTTAATTGTGTCCAAGAAGTTCTGTTTCTTCCCAAATTCGAACAGTGTCAACAACTTAAACTTATACCACAAGATACATACATTATTAGCCTTCAGTTGGGGCAGTAATTATTGCCCTGGCCATGATGTGTTTTGGAGGATGTAGAATCCAATTGCAGTAGATGGTAATTTCTGCATGGATGGTTGGGTATTCTGGTTTTGTTTGGGGGCTGGGGAGAATGATTTTTACCATTAGAATAAGGTTGGAGAGTTCAGTTTCTGTTCTTAGACCACCTCTAGGTGGTGGATACTGTCTCTGACCATCTTAAGTGGTTTTGAAGGAGGAGTTCAGCGAGATCCCACGCAGCACACAGAAGTGGATCATGAGCAGGAGGTCCTTCTGGACCTTGAAGGGTCTAGTCACTCTTGTGTGATTTTCCACATGCCTTTGTCTCCGATCTGGGTAGATGTAGACCTTGGGTGTACATGTATAGTTTCTTTACACTGATGTTACACTAAATTGAGCTGCCCTGGGCTCACAGCTTTAGGGCTTCAGGCAAGTTTTATGATTTATCAGTATTTCAATGGACCCTTTCATTCTGAAGCCCTTCCTTAGCAGAAGTACAGTTGAGCTACAATGTGCAAATTTAGAGACTCTGCTTTAGGTTATACTTCTTCTAAAGTTTCCTACCACGTAGCCTCTGTGGTGCGGTTGCCATTTAGAGCAGCAAATAACTCTGAGAAAGTGCTTACTTTTGAAAAGTCTATTGCTAATTAAAGAACTGACTGCATTTTGTGTCTGTCCCCCTGCACCAGAATGCAGTAAGTATAAACTGTTTGCGGTGCCGGTCTGTTGCATGTGTCTGTGCTAATAGCTTCTCCAGTTTGTGTGAAGTTCTGTAGCAAATGGTTGCTGACTAATTGTGTGGCTGTGAGGTGCAGAACTCATGCAGGACATTATAAAGGTTGGTGGCAAACGTAGTTTAGCTTGAACTTAATCCGCAAACTGTGTTGTAATTGCAAAGCTTTGCCTTTGGCTTCTAACCTGTTTGTGTGTGTTTCACAGTCTTGTTTTGAAAGTGTATGTAGCACACAGTGAGTGTATCCCAGGACACCAGTCATTTCCATCCCCCGTCCTCATCAGTGGACGCTGGAAACTTGAGCATTATTGTGTTGAAATCGCTTTATCAGCACAGAATCACAAACAGGAGACTTACTCTGTATGTTTGTTTTCCAGTCTGAGAGGTACTCAAATACTGTTTTTTATTTGTGATCGTAGCATTACATGAGGACATAATTTACCGAACCACATAAACCTGATGTTTTCACGTATGAAACGACTTTGTGCCAGTTAAAAGACTGAGAAGCCATCCGACTTCAGTTTCTCATCAAAGTTGTTAACTCTGAGGTTTTAAAGAGTCGGCGTGAAAAGGCATCTAGGGGTGCCCTTGGCTTCTGAAATGACATTTGTTGGAGCATTGAAAATACGTGCTTGCTTCTTTAGTGAAAACTTGTAGGATGGTGAAAAACATGGATGCTTCACTAAAACTAGCGTTAGTGAGGTCATTCGGCGATGGTGTAGACCTGTGTGTCATTTGTGGTTTGGAGTCAGAAGTCTCTGGTCACTGCATTGCCGGTGATGACAAATTGGGTGCCAAGCAAGGATGTCCTCAGGTCTTTGTCGTGAGTACCCCGTCCAGGTCTGCCCAAGGGAGGACCAAAGTCAGTCTAAAGATCAGCTTTCTGGACCTCCCCCACCCACCACCCCACCCCACCCCCGTGACTCTTTGCATTTGTCATTTGTAAGAGATGTGAAGGCCAGTCTCTGCTTACACACAAGTGACGAGCCTCAGTTCTATCCATGCATGGCGGTTCCTTGTTAGAGCAGGACTGGCCACCTCAGTGGAGTAGAATCAAGTTCCCCAGAGGTAGAGTCTCTGTCCCTTTTGCCCAAGGACCTCTTGGCAAGGATGAGAGGGAGAAGCAAAGAAGACAAGCTTCAACACTACATCTGTGTCATTCTGGAAGGTTCTAAGTAGAACACATGTTCCCTCAGCAGATGGTATTTGTACCTTCAGTGTGTTCATTGAGCTCTGTGGATTGTTCAAAAATGATTTCATCATGGAACTTCCATTCATAAGAGATGATAATATGAGGTAGCACTCCCAAGTAGCACTCCCAAAGAGGAAGCCTGGGGCACCTGAGAGTATGATGTGCCCTTCTGAGAAGAGAGATTGTCTCTGGCTATAGGGTGGTACTGATGTTTTGACTTCCATGGATTTCTGTTCAGTAAGGGCATCCTTTGTGCATGGCACTAGTACAATGTGTTGGGTATTTGCAAGGTGCATTATAGCATGGTATGGTTAGCGAGGTGGTATGGTTAGCCCTTCCCCTTAAGTACTGTGTAATCAGATATATTTGTGAACGAGTCAATACATGTATACATGTGTGCACACACTCACATGACAGGATGTCAAGCGAGGGACCTGAGTCTGGTTGGAGGGAACAGGTGAGGTAGAAAGATGACCTGAGAATGAACGATTGGGAAGTTGTTGACAGGGATCATGGTTCTCTTACTTCAGGAGGTACTTTTCTACCAACTCACAATCCCCATCTCTAAGCACTGTGACATCCGTGCATATTTCATTTGCTCACTGGCTCTGAGCCCTTCCCCGAGTGCTTGCAAGGGATGTCTGTCCTAGGAGCTTGTGTAAGGCCTCAGTCGGGTCTGAAGGGTGGTGTGTGGCGTTTCATGTGGAGTGAGGTGTTGTCTTTGGTAGGGAGTGCTGAGGATGGGGTTGAACGTGTATTTCCTTTTTTCCACATAGGACAACAGCTTTGAGCAGTTTATTATTAATTACTGTAATGAGAAGCTTCAGCAAATCTTCATTGAACTTACTCTGAAAGAAGAGCAAGAGGAATACATACGGGAGGTAACATTGAGACTGTCTGGAAGATTGCGCCATTATAACCCAAAGCCTCTATTTGGAAGACTATCTACATATGACCTGAGAGTCAGCTCCAAGTTTCCTATTGTGTCTTCACATTTTGTGGTTTTTTGGTTTTTGGTTTTTTTTTTAATGGCAGCTGTGCCGAGTGGAACTTTCTTTAGTACTATACCATTAATGCACAGAACAGTACCTGGTACATAGTAGGTGATCTTTAAATAGTACTTAATGACGTTCAGTCTCATCGATTCCAGTGTAATTATGTAAAATAACATTGTGTTAACAAAATGCAGGTGAATGGATAGGTTACTATGGTAGATTGGTGCACTGGACTACCACTCCGGCATAAAAAAGAATGAGTAGTTCATACACACACCATGAGTTGTACGCATTATGCTACATGCAAGGAACCAGGTTCCGTCTATCTTAAAGTGACAAAGCTGTGTATGGATTACCTGTAGAAAGCCTTCAGTGGTAATTCAGGGACTATGTTTATGGTTGTATCTTATGAATCAGTTAACACTAAGTACTCTATACCCCAAAAAAAAAAAAAAAAAAAAAATCAGTATCACCACAGGTAGATTGAGAATTTGTTGAGATTTTGCTCAATCTTAAAAAACATTGGTTTTAAAATTTTGTAATAAATGTATAACACTTGTTATATGGTCACTATATTCCAGATGTTATTTAAGGATATCTCAGTTACTATAACTTTAAAAATAACCAGAAATAACTGTTTGTAAAGTCCTTTCATCTTTAATTCTAAAACACAAACTCTTTTTTTTTTAAAGTAAACAATTCTTCCTTTTTACCTGATTATTATTTTCTTGTCCATATTTTTGTTTGCTTTTGATTTGCCATAACATTTTAGGAATACTGTTACCTCTTTTCCTTTTTTTTAAACATTTTAAGTTACATCTATTTGCTATGGCTGTGAGCGTGCTGTGCTGTGTGCAGAGGCCAGAGTACACTTTAAGTGTTATCTTCTACAGTGTGGCTTCCAGGGACTGATCTCAGGCTGGGCCATCTTAACAAAACAAAATTAACAGTGTAACCCAAATGAACCTCAAACTCAAGATAGTCCTGTCTTGGCTTCCTAAGTGCTGGGATTACAAGCATGGCGTCCCATGCCTGGCAGATAAATAGATCCATCAGTAGATAGATAGATAGATAGATAGATAGATAGATAGGCAGATAGGCAGACAGATAGACAGATGATTGATAGAGCCATGATAGTTCATGATAAGTGGGTAAGTAGATAGGTGGTTGATAAACCGATGGTAGTAGGTAATAGGTAGGTAGGTAGGTAGATAGATAGATAGATAGATAGTAGGTAGATAGATAGGTAGGTAGGTAGATAAGATAGATAGATAGATGCATACATACATATATACATACATAGATCAATGATAGGTAGATAGATGATTGATAGACCAATGATAGGTAGGTAGGTAGATAGATAGACACATAGATGATAGGTAGGTAAGTAGTTAGATGATTGATAGATTGATGGTAGTAGATAGATAGATGATTGATAAATGATAGATGATTGATAGATGATTGATAAATGATAGATGATTGATAAATGATAGACAGATGATTGATAAATGATAGATAGATAGATAGATAGATAGACAGATAGTTCTGTTTTCTGAGAGCTCATATTTGTTTGTGTGTGCTTATATGCTCACATCCTTGTTTTTAAACAGTGCTTTGCTTTGTAGCCCAAGATATCCCCAAACATGCATCCATCTGCCTTAGTTTTCGAGTGCTGCGGATATAGGCATACACCTCCATACACTCACGCCTGTATTTTTCTAATGGGATTGCTAATCCCCAGTGATTTAGTAAAACAACCCATTAAACCAACTTGTTAATATTTCTTCTTTGTTTTCAAATGACCATTTTACTTAGAAAAGGTTTGTGCTTGTCTGGCAAATTTTGGTAACATAAATATCCTAAAATCAAGATTTGTTCTCGTCCTGTCTTCTCATCACACACAGAATGCTGGGACATTAATATGTAGACTACCTGAAACACTTCTAAGAGAATAGACAGATCCATCACTTGCTGTGTGAATTACATTTCTTTTCCTAAGCAGAAAGTTTAATGTCTATGCCTAGAGATGGAGGTTAGGCAGATGGAGAATGATTGCAGGTTTGGCTCTGGAGCTGGTGTTAGAAGCTATGTGGTAGATTTCCTCCTATGGAGGAAACACCTTCTCCTCTCTGTGCTGTTTTTACACTTGAAATAGTTAACTGACTTAGAACTCAGCATTGACTCTAAAATTATTTTCTTCCTCATGATGACAAATAAAAACTCTAGGTCTTAGGTTTCTGGGATCAAGTTCTGCCCTGTTTTCTTATAAACATCATAAATATACACAGAGCAGTATTGACCCAAGGGCCTGTTGAGTAAATATTTGGCTCAGAGCCCGTGCAGTGCATGGGAACAGCCACAGATGGGAGAGTGGAATGGGAAGCAGTCTCGGAGCAGGTCAAGGGCGATGGCTTCAGTCTGTTTGTCCATGGTGAGCTGCTGTGCAGAGGAAGCTTTGGGAACTGGGCGATGGTGCTCACAGCTCTGATTCTAGAGAGAGAGAAATTCAGAGTGAGATAGTGAAATGTGGGCGGTGGAGGGGGGGTGTCCGTTTTCAGATGACAGTACAGCATTGCCCCATGAATTTGGTTGTGTTCTGTTTTGTTTGTTTTTAGGACATAGAATGGACTCACATTGATTACTTCAACAATGCCATCATTTGTGACCTGATAGAAAATGTGAGTACTTAGTTATTAAAGGGATTTTTAGCAACATAATTCACCACGTACAAAAGATCTCACTGTATTTTACACTATTCTTTGTGGGCCGGGAACTACTGTGCTCTGAAGTACTCATTCTTGGCTCTTGGGTGTCTGTGTGGACAGCTTTTACTGGTCTTGTTGCCCTGTCACAAGCCTTTGACACCTCCAGGTGATAGACCGGGCCTCGAATTCACCAGGGTTTGTTTGTATGCTGACAGCTGGTGGCCGAGAACCCTGGAATTTTTCAGAAGACTCAAGTTTCCATGAGTGTGAGAAGGATTAAAGTGGGGGAAATTGCAGGGCAGTTTTTAGAAAGCTGTTTGATTCTAAGGTTTTTGTTTTTAGGCAGTATTGTATAGTTTATTGTAATCAGTAATTGTAGGAAGCCGCACTTGTGTGTAGAAACAGGAAACCCCTTTGTTTACCTCAGGGTGGCTAGTACTTCTGACCTTGATGTCGTAATTTGAGACAATGTGTAAGCTTCTTTCTCCTGCCAACTTTTTACCTGCCCAGGAGACGTGCTGTGTTTCCAGAATGCCATCTGAGTGTTCAGCAAACAGCTTCCTGCTGTCTCAAATGAACCCTTGTGGAAATCATGTGACTGGCCAGTGTTTTCCATCAATATGCAAGACACTCTTGAAAACTTCATCTTTGATGTAGCTGAACATAGAGAGCAATATTCCAAAGCACCTCTCCTTCCTGATGAAAACTAGGCTTAGTTGTGAAAGCTCTGGCCAGTGTTAGGAGGAGAGCATGTCATTCCACCCAAAGAATTCAGAGTTCTTGCCTCAAATCCAGAAATCAGAATTCCTGAAAATTGTTCCTAGTAAATTTTGTTACCCGGGGACTCTGCTGTGGGAAGTTTGACTTTACTGATGAGTGTTTTTCTCATAAACAGCAGGCACTTAATTATTTCTCTTATAAGTAAGAAATGTAATACACTTAAATATACTCGCTTATCTCACAAGTCCCTTGTATATGTGATTGAAGAAACTCATGTTCACGGAAGCGCCTGGGGCTCAAAGGAAGTGTTTCCTTCCACCATCATTGAAAAACAGTGTCTATTCTGGGGATGTTGTGAGCAAGCTTGAGAGCCCACTCTTTCCCTTGGGTTTTGTGTGGAATGAATAAACGCTAGCCAGAGGATATCATAGCCTTGTGAGGACAGGGCCTTTGCCTTGGTGGAAGTGGGTGGGGTTAAGGGTCACTGGCTTAGATTGTTTCTGGAATGGTAATTTAGGAGCCTTGGGGACAGTTGGAGGAAACACACTGCCTTTGTTAGCAAAGTAGAAGATTCCTGATTTGTGGTTCAGTTTAGTACTGGCTCATCTTGAAATAAATATGATCATAGAGTCTGAACACACAAGTAAAATTACATTCATAATTAATACCCATTTAGAAATTTTATATAGAACAAGAATTTTATTCTAAATATGGTTTAGAAAAGCACTTGATTGCAAGATCATTAAGAACAACATCTTGAAACACAGTACCATCCCCTCCACCCAGAAACCCCTTTTTACCCTGAATCCATGAGCAGTTTGGTAACCTGAGATAGTGCTGGATTTGTGGCATGTTGTAGATACAATTCTGCCATGTTGGTTTCAGACTCAGACGTGATTTTGGATTTAAGGCCTACACACACTTTTCTGTGATTTTCATTTGTACTGAGGGCGAGGTGATTCCAGCTCTTTCCTGTCTGTTGAGGAAGGAGACACGAAGACAGACTCCTTTGTCTATCCCCACAAACCTGGGACATTCTGGAAAGGAGTTGGCTTCTGTGGCCTTTGTGGTTCTTTGTCTGTTTTCTGTAACAGCCGAACAGAATTTTGCATGTGGCTAAGTTGCTCGTGTTAGACGTTGTCATTAGGACTAATTATCAGAACAGAGCAGCAAGGAAGCAAAGAAACACCCTCATGTCTTTTCTCCCAGAACACGAATGGGATCTTGGCCATGCTGGATGAAGAGTGTCTGCGTCCTGGCACTGTCACCGATGAGACCTTCCTGGAAAAGCTGAACCAAGTCTGTGCCACCCACCAGCACTTTGAGAGCAGGATGAGCAAGTGTTCCCGCTTCCTCAATGACACGACCCTGCCTCACAGCTGCTTCAGAATCCAGCACTATGCTGGCAAGGTACTGGGGAGCACCCCAACCACGCACTATTTCCAGGGCGGCTGTGCCTTCTGGGAGCTGGGCGTGCTGAACACAGGTGCTGCTTTGGGCCAGCAGGAGCCACCGGGGCTCCTTGGTAACTGAGCCTGGACGTGTTGAGCTAAATCTTGTTAACAAGAGAGACCTGAAACCAATGCCAGCAGCCTTCATGAACAGTACAAAGCATTTTCTGAATCATTTTATTATTTTCAGCTGTTAAGCTGTTCTGTCAAAAATACCTAGCAACATTAATAAAGGAGATCTTCCAGAAGAAAGGCCTACAGTAAGGTTTTAAAAGCACAAGCCATTTACCAAAATTAAAGAATTCTTAGATTGAGATTTTGAGACACCTAGTTAAATTTTTTTTCTCAGTATTTGAGGAAGTTAATCTCAATAAAGACAAATTTGGATAGTAGGTTAATTTTTAGAATCTCAAAAGATTATTGATTGGAATTAACACTGCCTTTAAAATTAAGAATGAAAACTTAGCCGGGTGGTGGTGGCACACGCCTTTAATCCCAGCACTCGGGAGGCAGAGCCAGGCAGATCTCTATGAGTTCGAGGCCAGCCTGGGCTACCAAGTGAGTTCCAGGAAAGGCACAAAGCTACACAGAGAAACCCTGTCTCAAAAAACCAAAAAAAAAACAAACAAACAAAAAAAAACCAAACAAACAAACAAACAAAAACAAAAGGAATGAAAACTTTATAGGGGAATTCCTTAGCTATGCATTTAGTGAAAATGGCTGATATCTGGATTGCCTTTCATTTCAGGATGCCTGAACATTGGCACTTTGTTTTTCTTCTTTGGCCTGTGATATTAAAAGACACATTCCTGCTCAGTTTCTCTGGTGCTAGGATGTCTGTGGAAATGTCAGTGTTATCTCTATTTTCCTTTTCTGCTTTGAAACTGGCAAGACTGGCATGCGAACATAAAAATAAAAGAAAATCCTCAAATACATTCAGCCACACACACATACCAAAGAGCATCTAAAGTCCTTTGAAAATGTTATGATACCATTTTGGAGTTTATTCTTGCAAATCCTGAAGGACATTAGACTTTATTTTGATCTCTCCTGCAACTTCAGTTGATGAAACCCAAAGTTGGAGGCTCAGTGTGCTACTGATGTACTGGGGACGTTTCTGTGCTGAAGGAGTCGGGGTGTCGTTGCCCTTGTTTGACGCTGTCCTGTGCACTGAGTCAGCGCTGGGTCCTCTATGCTGTTCACAGGTGCTGTACCAGGTGGAAGGATTTGTGGACAAGAACAATGACCTCCTGTACCGAGACCTGTCCCAAGCCATGTGGAAGGCCGGCCATGCCCTCATCAAATCTCTGTTCCCCGAAGGGAACCCGGCGAAGGTCAACCTGAAGAGACCGCCTACGGCAGGGTCGCAGTTCAAGGCATCAGTGGCCACTCTGATGAAGAACCTGCAGACCAAGAATCCGAACTACATCAGGTACTTCTGGAGCCTGAGTTCAGATCTCAGAGCACTTAATGAATCTTCCTTTCCCGTTGGTTTCACTTTAAATGCAGCCCTAGCGGACAGTAGCAAGCATAGTGATAGATCAAATGATACAATTGTTTGGTTGTCCTAAAAATCTCACAGCTGTATTTCTTTCCCCGGAATGGAGGGGGGCGGAGAACTACAGGAAGAAAATGTGGAGTAATGTGACGGGAGACAGGAAGCTGGAGGTTGGCATGGAGGAGTTCCCAACTTTCTGCTTTTATGGGGTTTTTTTTTTGCTTTTAATGACAAAGTACAAAAACAAATGGTAAGCTGTTTTCCTGGGGCTTTGCATGCAGCCCTGTTCTTGGCATCTGTTTGGATTCCTGTAATGTCCTCTCAGAGCAGAGCTGTGAAGTAGGCAGCGTGGTGGCCACTGGTGTCCATGTGGGCCCTAGACTCTCTTAGGGAAAACCATTTCTAAAACAACCCAAATGTCTTCAAAGCACTAAGAAAGACTTCCCTAAAACCTCGGGTGTCCCTTGTCTGTTTGGTTTCCAGCTTCAGGGTCATCTTAGATGTGACCTGCTCTGGATTCAGGAAGGTCCATCTAGGGTTAGAATCTGTGGAGTGTGCTTGTACCCAAAGCAGTAGGAGGTGTGCTGGCTGATAGATAAGATGTCAGCATGCACCTTACCCTTGGAATTTCAGTTAGGAAGAAACCAAAGTGAAACACATTTGGGTTTTTTTTATTTTTATTTTTTTGTATGTTTGGTTTGTTTACCTGACATTTGTATCAGTAGAAACAGAAATAGGCAAATTATCCTGCCCTGATTTGCCCAAGTTAGAACATGTATTGGGAGAAGAATCTCATTTCTAGGAAATACCCAGAAATCTTTAATCATCTGTTCTCACTATTCTCAGTTGAGTGGAGTTAATGAGTTTCTCGAGGTGCCGCTTACATGAAGTGATACACACAGATTTGAGGTGAACAGTTGAATTACTTTATAACCATGATGTTTACCTTGGATAGAGACATTAAACATACACCATGACCTTGGGGAGTTCTCTGTTCTCTAGCTTTTGTGTGTTCAGTAAGAAATTAGAATAGGCCCCAAGGCTGTGAGGTGGCCTGTATGCTCGCTGCTAGGAACTTGGCAGCCTCAGATTTCAATGTAAGGCTAAACTTTTCCCACTCATTGTTCCTGGTCCTTTATCAATAACCACTTTCATTTATGCATAGGAGACTGATTCAGAACATAAGAGTTTCCTATTGATTTGTCTGTCACCTTCATTTAGTGCATAGGGTAGACATTCCATAGTAAGAGGAAAAGTATACAAACATCAAGACAAAGCCAGATGAGATTTAATTGTCCCAGTGTGTGTGTGTGTATGTGTGTGTGTGTGTGTGTGTGTGTGTGTGTGTGTGTGTGTGTGTTTTAGGGAGGTCACTTAACACCCGTACTGCCATAACCATGGATGTTTAACGGTTGTGTTAGTCAGCACATGGATGGCTGCTGTGTGATCCAAAACTGATAATGGCATCTACAAGTCTAGCGTTTACTCTGTGGAAGGACTTTTTAGTGTAAGAACAGCTCTAGAGCTAATAAGGAAGTTTTCCTGTTTTGTGGCTCTGCCATTTCCAAGGTGTGTTCTTTATCTTTGCGGTCAAAGATGGCCGCCCACTGGCAAAGGCCTACTTAATGGGAGAAAGCAGGAGTAAGTTTCTTCCTTTCAGGGACCCAGACCAGAACACAACAAAACCTAGCAAAGGAGTCTGGGAATGTCAGATTTCCTCAGCCACAAAGAGCTCTGTTACAAAGGAACATAGGCCAAGGGGGCAGGAGTGTTTTTTCTTCTTATGGCCTTATCACCCATTCATAATAAAGGCACAAGTTCTAATTGTACAGCTTTATTATGTATATGTATATACATGTGTTACCCTATTCAGATCTAAATATAAAATATGCTGAGGCTGGGGAGATGGCTTAGCTGCTGAGCAAGCAAGAAGACCTGACTTTAGATTCTCCAGAAACCCACTAAAGAAGCTGGTCACAGGAGCTGCCTGTAACCCTGGTGCTGAGGAGGCAGGTCAGGATTCCTGGAGTCATTGGCCTGCTGTTCTAGCTGAATGGATGAGCTCAGGGTCCGGAAGTGTGTACACACGCACATAGACACATCTATCATCATAAAAGGTTTCCTTACGCTTGTCTTCTGTGGGGATCCCCACCGCTACCTCTCAGAGGAAATGGAAGTACAGATTCAGATTGGTTTTGCATGAATGTCACGTGTATATGTAATTGTGCAGTGTGTACAATTTCCAGACTTCTTTCACTTTATAAAATGTCATTGGCACTCATCAGTGCCATGGCATGCCTTAATCATTTTCTTAATTGCAGTGTATACAATATTATATTTATGTTCAGTTTATTGTGAAATGGTTTGAAATAATTGGAAGTGGGTTTGGTTTTCCAAGAATAGCAAATAATTACTATGAAATGGTTAGACAAGAAACCCCAGTTAAGATCCACAGAGACAGAGTTTAAAACCTATAATGCTTGAAATGTTTTAGGTGCATCAAGCCGAACGATAAAAAAGCAGCACACATTTTCAACGAGAGTCTTGTGTGCCATCAGATCAGGTACCTGGGTCTGCTGGAGAATGTCCGAGTGAGGCGGGCAGGCTACGCCTTCAGGCAGGCCTATGAACCCTGCCTGGAAAGATACAAGATGCTTTGCAAACAAACATGGCCTCACTGGAAAGGACCAGCAAGGTAAGTGGCTCTCTGGCTGTGCTACTGTCAGCTTTTAAAGTATTGGGTAGCAATGTGTTCTTGGTGTGGCTTGGGTTTGTCCTTGTGTGTAAAGTTTAGGATAACATTGTAGATAATCCTCAGCTTACTATGGAGGTGTCCGTGTTCTTTGATATTGAAATGGAACATATGAAATCCATATTTGGAACTTGCGTGCCTATATGTGTTTCAAATATACACATGGTGAATTCATAGGCAGTTGGTAGTTGATGTATGAACTTGTGTGCTGGAGCGCAGCTGCTACAGGAGAGAAATCAGGCCTGGCCTGAGAGGAACCTCCACCCTCACCAATCAGGATTGCCGTGGGGAATGTAGAAGTCTGAATTCTGCAGAAGGCCAGCATGGCTGCTCATGGGCGTGACAGGCTGTGTGTGCCCATTCTCAGTTGGACCCAGCCTTTTACAGGAAATTGAGTAGTAATTAGACATGCATTCTGAGTTATTGAAGACACAGAAATCACATATGCTCTAGTCTCTGGTGTGTAATGCAGACCCAGGGTGTTGTTGCTATACACCATTAATTTCTAGGATATTGTGCTAAATTTGCCATAACAAACAACATTATTTATTCCCTGTCTGGCAGACAATCCGCAGGTTGGTGGAGCCAGGCTAGTTTTAGAAACTGGTGTTGAAACCAAGGTCAAGGCCTTGTTTCTTCCACACGAGGCCATGTCTGTAGCATCTCATTGGTCTGGCACTTGGCCCTGTTGTGGGCCTGTGCTCACCCTCTATGGAATGAGAGCAATGATTCAGGGTTTCAGGGAAGGCTGGAAAGATGGCTCAGTGGTTTAAGAGCATCTGCTGCTTTTGCAGAGGACTTGGGTTTGTTTCCAGCATCTCCCTGGCAGGTCACAACATCTGAGACTCAAGTTCCAGGGGCTGCAGTACCCTCTCCTGGCCTCCTCAGGCACCAAGCATATGGGTGGTATACATACACATATGTGCAGGCGAAACACTTGTACACAGCGTTGATTGAGTAGGTTCAATATAGGTCTGAGACTTTTGCTTTCTTCCTCGGCCTGCATTATACTATTCATTGACTTTTTTCACATTACTAATGAAATCAAGAAATTCCTACATTTCTTAGAGTACATAGTTCTAAACCTAGAAGTGCTTTAGTAGTGTTTATTAATTTGGGTTAGTCTGTGGAAATTAACCTTGAAAATCCTTTGATAGAAAGATAATGGCTGAAGAGTGATTACCCTAAAAAATGCCATAGTGTTGGGCCTGGAGAGGTGGTTCAGCAGTAAAGGTGCTTACTGCATGGCCTGACCACCTAAGGGTGATCCCTAGGGCCCACATACTTCCTGCTAGTTGTCCCCTGACACCCCCCACACACACAACACTCACCCTTAATGTAAAATTTTTTGTAGCTTTTTTGTATATTAGTCAGAACCTAGTATGATACAGGGTAAAACTATTTCTGTAACTCAGGAAAAACATTGTTTTGTGTTTTGTTTACTCGTTTAGGTCTGGTGTGGAGGTTCTGTTTAATGAGCTAGAGATTCCTGTGGAAGAGTATTCCTTTGGTAGATCCAAGATATTCATCCGAAACCCAAGAACAGTATGTAACCTTTACACTCTGAACTCAAATCCCATTGCATGCAGGCTAATTCCTGAGGTACCACCAGCGAGGCCATATTTGCTTGTTTGTCTGAAGTGTCCTAGATCTGGGAGTTTTAGGAATTACAGCTCAGGGGGTGCACACAAAACATGGAAGGAAACACTTTTTCAAGATTTATTAAATTCATAGACCTCTTTAGAGTTTCTTGGAGTCTTTGTACTAATGTACAGATGGATGAAAAGTATAATTCATACCACATGGCTTAATGAGATGGAATTTTAGAGGGCTTGAGGGCACTTAGGCTGTTGAAAGAGACCACCAGCACCTGCATTAGAAGGAGTTGTCCTTCAAGCTGAGCATCCCTTGCTTGAAGATCTGAACTCCAGCCTCTCAGACTTCTGGACATCGTATAGGTACTCAGGACTTCACCCTGAGCTGGTTTGTATCCTGTAGAGTGTAGGTCCCCTCTGGCTCATTTCAACCTACTCTGATTTGTCATAAGATTCTTCACGAATCCATCAAAATATTTTCCTCATGCCCCGTGATTTGTAGCATACATCTTTCCAGTAGCTGATGTCAGCATCTGAAGTTCTTTCAAGTATGCCGTAGGTCTGGAGGACTTTGGCTAAGTCTGTCTACTGTTTCTTACTAGTTATTTCAATTAGAAGACCTAAGGAAGCAGCGGCTGGAGGACCTGGCCACTCTGATTCAGAAGATTTATCGAGGATGGAAATGTCGTACACATTTCCTGCTCATGAAAAAGAGCCAAGTTGTGATTGCTGCCTGGTGCAGGAGATACGCGGTGAGTCCCAGAACTACAGCCTGACGTAACTAACTTCTCACTACAACCTGATGTAGCCATGCCAACTTCTCACTACAGCCTGACATAACCATGTCAACTTCTCACTACAGCCTGACATAACCATGTCAACTTCTCACTACAGCCTGACATAACCATGTCAACTTCTCACTACAGTCTAACATAACTATGCCAACTTCTTATTCCAGCCTGACATAATCATGCCAACTTCTCACTATAACCTGACATAACCATGTCAAGTTCTTATTCCAGCCTGACATAACCATGTCAACTTCTCACTACTGTCTAACATAACTATGCCAACTTCTTACTACAATCTGACATAATCATGCCAACTTCTCACTATAACCTGACATAACCATGTCAACTTCTTATTCCAGCCTGGTGTAACTGTGCCAACTTCTCCTTACAATCTGACCTAACCATGCCAACTTCTCACTACAACCTCATAGAGCCATGCCAGCTTCTCATTCCAGCCTGACATAACTATGCCAACTTCTCACTACAGCCTCACATAACCATGCCAACTTCTCACTTTAACCTAATGCAGTGATGCTGACATTACAACCTGGCGTAACCACGCCAACTTCTCATTACAACCTGATGTAATGATGCCAACTTCTCATTACAGTCTGATGCAATGATGCTAAATTCTCATTACAACCTGACGTAGCCATGCCAACTTCTCTACATTCTCTATGGGCTCCCATGTTGGCAACCTTTATTAGCTAAAATTTCCCAACAACCTTGTGAAATGCATGTTGGTATTATATGTATTTTTTTAACATGGAAAAACAAGACGCTGAGTTTCTGGGAACCTGCCCACAGCTATCAGTAGCAGAGCATGGATCTGAGCCTAAGACAGTTCCAGAGCTCAGGGTTTAGTGTTCCAGACTATTCTGCACTGATCTCGGGGAAGGATGTAGCAGGAAATCTGTCTTTGATTTTGCCGTTGGTTTGAGGAGATTGTGTCACTTACTTTGACTATGATGGGGTCAGTTTTCTATTATGACCGGATGGCTGCATATAGTGTGGCAGGAGTGAAGAGAGACGGCTTTAATTCCAGAGCACCAAAATTCTGTACAACTCTGGTTTTGGTTAAAGGACTGGATTTTCCATCGTCTTCAGATAGAAGGAGTCGATAATAAAGTATATTTGCTTAATGAGTTTGGAACTTCTTTTTGGAAGGTCAGCACCTGGTTGTCTGCTTTGTTGGAGGCACGCTGCTTGTTTGGAAGGGCCTGAAGCTTTGCCTCTGCCTCCACTTTAATGGGTGTTCTTGGAAGGAATTGTAGTGATAAGGAGAGCACAGCTTCTTCTCTGCAAAGCTAAAAGTGGGTTAAATTTGCAATCAGGTCTCATTTAGTACAGTCTTCCTCTGCAGCTAACGAGACATTTCGCCATCAGATAAAATCAGTGTTGACTTACTTTCATGAAGTGCATTTTCCCAAATTTTGGGGAACCAGTAATGTGTCTAAATGATAAAGCTTAAGCTGTGCTTGGTCTTTAAGTGGGGTCTTTAACTGCCTGTTCTAATTAGGAAGATTACAGCCACAATACAAGTCTTAGAATGGCCACATTTGAGTGGACGATTTGTTCATGTCTGTCCAGCTAAGACACAGTGGAGCTGTTGTCACTCTGCCCTAGTGGTAACGGATTCTCCTCCACACACACAGCAGCACTTCTTAACTCCGCTGACTCATGACGCTCCTTTCTGTTTCCTGAGAAAGGGAGGTCCAACTGAGCCTATCTCTAAGATGTACTTTTAATCATTTCTTATTTTGAGGTCATTAAGAAAATCCAAGCTTGAGCAGATCCTTAATCAATCTGTCTTGAATTCTACAAAAAGTATTCTTTAAAAAATACTCACCATGCTCTGAGAGTAGCAAAGTGGACCCCGCAGCGTGGTTCCTGGCTTGAGAAAGTTCACATTTAGCAAGAGAAAACAAGCATCTGTCTAGTGAGGGTTAGTGTCGCAGTGGTGGAACCCTGTGACCAAAGCAGCTTGGGAAGGAAAGGGTTTATTTAGTATTCCACTCCCACATTCCGCATTCATCATCAAAGGAAGTCGGGACAGGAACTTTAGCAGGGCAGGAACCTGGAGGCAGGAGCTGATGCAGAGGCCATGGAGGGGTGCTGCTTAATCACTTCCTCTGTGGCTTGCTCAGTTTTTTTGGGGTTTTTTTTGGAGGGATATTTCAAGCCAAACTCTCTACTTCCCATCTCCCTCCATTACCTCTGATCTTCCAGATGGAGCCCAGGCTCTCAGATGTCATCAGAGAACAGGAACCAACAGTCTCATGCTTCACAATGAAGCCTTCACAACCTGACGTTAGTGTTTTTCACATGCTTTGCATTTTCATCAGAGATGCCCATGTCCCAGCATCCACTCCAAACCCAGAACTGTAAGGGCTCGCTTTTCTTGGGGGAGTGTTCTAGCAGCTCCGCTGTCTTAAGGAATCGACTCTACAGCAAGGCCTCTGGACAGGGAGCTTGTTGAGCTAAAGTGTGGCTGTGCACCTTTCATGGTGTTGACCTTTGTCATGGTCTGTCCTCGTGGGTGAGGATGGAGTTGGACTCACACGTTCTCTGGGTTCTGTTTACACTCTGTTTCAGCTGACACTGGGCTTGCTGAAAATTACCCTGATTCCCCAACTCGAAGCAGAGTAAGAATAGCAAACTTAAAAGTTACCAGAGGGTTCGAGGTAGGCTAGCCCAGTAAGTTGCATGATGAAGAAGGATACCAAGAAGAGAATATTCTCAAAAAGTAGGTGCCAAGTGGCGTGGGGTGTCGGCTGCACAACACGATGCAGAGAACAGGCGTTGGTCGCAGTGGGCTGCATGGTGACACACCTCACTGTGTTTGGCGTCCTCCGTGTGGACGGCAGGCTTTCTGTCATCATCATGTTGTCATCTGACCTCTACCTTTCTTTATACTCTGGTTTCCGGGAGTGTGGGTGGTCAGGCACCCGCCGCTCCTCGTGAACAGATACCCTTTCTTTGGCCTTCAAGGTCTACCTTTTAGCTGTGCAGATAGGACTGCTGACATCTTCGCCTTTATCCCGCAGCAACAAAAGCGGTACCAGCAGATAAAGAGCTCGGCCCTGGTGGTGCAGTCTTATATCCGGGGCTGGAAGGTGAGTGTAAATGCGTGCTCTGCGCATGTGGGAGCTGGGGTTCTTCACAAAGGGTGCTGTCTTCAGGCTCGCTCTGCAGGGGAGGCTTCCTCATCTCCTACACCTGTGCTGTGAACAGCCCCATGGAAAGAGTAAATATCATGGGGCCAAGCAGGGAACCCAGGTGACTATGTCTTAGCTGCTTCCTTCTAATCGCTTTATTTATTTATTTTTTTAAGCTTTGTTCTCTAAGCAAGAAGTCCCTGAAATAATACTGTATATGATTTCAATATCCTGTACCCAGTGCTTTTGAGAGAAGCCGTTGTCCAGAAAGCTGCCCCCGCACAGCCACTGCTTGAGTCCTGTGGGTCTCAGCCCCACATCTGTGACTTCCTAGTGACCCCCTGCAGCCACCTCCTGATGACTGGAAGCTCCTGGCTCTGGCCAGGGCTGTAGTAGAAGGCCAAGTGGGTAGTCCCGGTGGCTGTGCTGGTTCTAGATCCTTCCAGCTAAGGCTCTGTTCAAGGGTCAGTGAACTTTGGGTCCCAAGCAAACTTCAGCCTGTGTTCTGGTTTGTATAGCCCGCAAGCCAGGAATGGTTGTTACATTTTGAAGAATTGTAAGCAAAAAGCAGAAGAGAGTTCTAAGCATGTGAAAATGATGTGAAATGTGGATTTTAATATCCAAATGTCAGGATGTGGCCCATGTGGGTTTTAATATCCATACATGAAGATGTGACCATGTTCACCTATTTTAGACTCTAGGTCCGTAATAGCCAAGTAGTCTGGTAGCTGTGGTGCATTGTGTGACTTTCAACACCACAACCATTTACCATCTTAACTCTTTAAAAAAATTTTTTGTTAGTTCTTTGAGAATTGCATACAGTGTATTTTAATGCTATCACACCCCCAACTCCTTGATCCACACATCCACCCTCTACCCCCCCACACACACACACATACATTATCTCCTCCTTTTGCTGCTGTTTTCAAAGCCTCACCATCTTACTCTTTACGGAAAAACGTTGACTAATCCCAGGCTCTCCAGTCCTACTCCAGGCCCCTTCTGACAATGGGTCATGGAATGTTCTGGATCCAGAGGGATACTTTGAAGTTGTGTTCAGACCTACAGCTTCTCCAGAGAGTACAGCCAAGGCTACAAATCTAGCTGCTTTGGTTGATGTAGGCCTTGGTGTAGACCTTGTCCAGATTAAGGGCTTATCCAAGTTATTGTGGTCTGCACCTGCAAGCTCTTCCCTGACCAGAGTTCTAGGCTCTGAGGCCAGTCTACAGGCTAGAGACCCCAGTGGCAGGACCCAAAGCTTTCTCCCGAGCCAGGTGCCCTTCTGGCTTGAGCAGTTACTGGAAAGTAGTCACTGGTTTGGATTGACTTAAAAAAACAACTCTTGATTTGAAAGGATAGTCACAGTTACTTCCCAACAAAATGAATAAAGAGATGCCATGGACTTTGAAAGAACAATGGAGCACTCTGGCCTTGATCTGAGACTGGGTCTCTACCTCTGTGTAGATACCCTGTGTTGCTGTGGCCATTTTTTTTTTCCCTGTCATATTCCGAGGCAGGAGACTGCTTTCTCATGGTGAGACCACCCTGCCATGCCAGTGTCTCCGGGCATTTACTCCCGTTCTCTGCTGGTTCTCACTAGACCATGTGCATTTGGACTCTCGCCTCTTTGAAAATGATTTTCTAGTCACTCTTTAAGTCCATTTAAAAAAACATATGTATATACCTGGGGATGACTTCTCCACCACAGGCTCGAAAACTCCTGCGGGAGCTGAAGCATCAGAAACGCTGCAAGGAGGCCGCCACCACCATCGCAGCGTACTGGCATGGAACCCAGGTAGGCCCGAGGCCCTGAGGAGGGAGGTTGGGTTGGGAGTCATGGTGGAGCCCAGGCCCCTCAGACTCAGGGGCAGAAAATGATTCACTGGCTTGAGCTACTGAGCACACTTTCGCCTCTTGCTCTTTGCCGCATTTTGGTGTGGGTGGTGGCACATGCTTTTGCGTTTTCCATTGGTGACCGGTGTCTCCTTTCTGTCTCCGTGGTCGGGAAGCAGCAGCAGCAGCAGCAGCAGCAGCCTTTCCTGCCTTAACCCTTTCTGTAACTCCTTTTCAAACGCACCACAGGCGCGAAGGGAGCTGAGGCGGCTGAAGGAGGAGGCTAGGAATAAACATGCTATTGCAGTTATTTGGGCTTACTGGCTTGGATCGAAGGTACTTGATGCACTTATCTTGTCCCTGCGTCCGGGAATTCCGCAGTAACCAACCCTGGTCTCTTAGTACAGCAGGGAGGAAGGATGCAGCTGGTAGTGACTCGCCCCAGTGCATGCTCTAGCAGCCAAGTTAATAAAATTGGTGATGCTAGACAGTAGTATGCCCTAGAAGCATTGGCATGTACAGACCACAGACACTAATCTCACTAATAAGGCTCTAGCGTAGCTCTTCTCTAAAACCCTCTTAATTAACTTGCATGTTTAGTGCCCACCGTCTCCCACTGTTGAATGCTGGCCAGTTTTTGTAGGGGTCCTTGTATGCAGGGGCGCATGTGGAGAACGTTAAGATTGGGGTTTGAATCAGTTGACAAAATAACGCCAGTAACGCATGCTTTAAGAGAAGTAATCCTTGAATGAACTTGCGTTTCAGACTGACCATGACACCTATTGGTTATCGTAAGCCAACAGTGTCATGTTTTCAGGGAAGGGTCAACTGTGATGTCACAGAAAACCGTGTTCTTGTGAAGCTAGCCATACTTGCCAGAGAAGAATCCCAGGAATTTCAGCATTGATGTTTGTTTTCAGGGACAAAGGCCTCCTGAAACTCACTAATCCCAGGCAGAGTCCTGGGCTCTGGGAACATTTCATATGCCCCCAAGGAACAAGAGTTTTACATGTTTTTCTTACTTAGAAATCAAAGGTCATCTTGGCTTAAAATGTGTATTCCAGTTAGAAACACAAAACTCTGCAGAGTCCTGTGTTTTTGTGGAAGTCTACCTTTTCGGCATTGTAAGCCCCATCTTGTGAGGCAACACAGGTGTGTCAAAACTGACCAAAATTGTTCATTTGTGTTTTTTCTACAACTCTGAAAAAACCAACCTAGCTCCTTAGCCAGCTACGGGAAGTGTCCCAGCAGACACGCTGCTCCTGTCTGGACCTCTCCAGGGAGCTCGTTCCCCAGTCTCAGTGCTGGAATGTCTGCAGAATCGGTGCCTGCCTCTGTTTCCTGAAACAGCGTGCCCAGGATTGATTTTTACCCCCAGCATTATCTTTTCAACCCGTCAGTCATGGCACTTTTTTCCTCATTGCAATTTTTAGTGTCACTGTTTGGGATCTTAGCCAAATTTTGTTTTTGTTTTGGCAGTGTAGGGGATTGATTCAAGGGCCTTCCGAATGCGAGTTTGCCCTGACTGCAGTTCAGTTACACACACGCTGCTTCTAACCTGAACTGGGAAGAGCTGCTGTGTCTTGTTAGTTTTACTTTTTGCTTGCGCTCACCTATACAGCCTTTATTTTTTCCCTAAGTTTCACACAAGTATCTCTTTAATTCATCCTTTAAATAAAGGATCTTGAGAGGTTCACAGCCAAGGGAAGGATAGCGAGATCGTTCTATAAGAGAGTTGAGTGAATGTGGAGAAAGGGGGGAATGGAAGGGAGGGAGTCACATAATTGTCCTTGCCCGGAAGTGAGTCTCAGTGCGCTGAAATACAGGCCGCTGTGCCAGCTCCACATCAACTCCTTGGGTTGACATAAGCATACACTGTCCCTCTGCCATTCTGCAGTCCTGCTCAAATATTGACTCTCCTGTTTGGTGGGGGTATCTTTTTCTGGTCATTTGTGCTGTCTGCATTGGGCTGTCTCTTATTTACTATCTAAAACATTCTAGGCTCGAAGGGAATTGAAACGCTTGAAGGAGGAGGCTAGGCGTAAGCATGCAGTTGCTGTCATTTGGGCTTACTGGCTTGGACTGAAGGTACTTCCGTCACGACTTCCTCCTGCCCTGGGTGAACTCCTCGCACCTACTAACCCGAGAAAACTGGCGGCGCTTGCTGCTGTCTGCAGTCTTACGAAATGTCAGCTTGCTTAATTTTGTTTCTTTTTAAGGGAAAAAAATGAAAACAGCTACACACTAATTTCCTCATTTTAATTTCTTTAAAGAATGAGTGTAATGCAGTATATTTTGTCCAAGGCATGGAGACAACATGTTGTCTGAGTTTTATCTTTTTGCTTATCAAGACAGGGTTTCTGGAACTCACTCTGTAGACCAGGCTGGCCTCAGACGCACAGAGATCCACCTGCTTCTACTTCCTGAGTGTTGGGATTAAAGGCAGTTGCCACCACCGCCCAATGTTTTGTGAGTTTTTAAATCATGAGGCAGAGTGTGGTCCTTGAGCTGGAAGCCGATCTTCCATCCACAGTAGCCTGAGGGGAGATTTCAGGCTTTGTTCCTGACTGCCTGTGCTATTCCAATGAGGGTAGAGTGGAACTTTCTTCAAAGTGATCATAGCCCAGCACAGGCATGAAGTAGAGAGAGCTGTAAAGTTCAGATGTTGAGATTGAGGCAGGTGCTTGGTCTGAGAAGGAAAGGCACACACAAATATATAAGAGAATTTGACTCTGAGCATGCAGACCTTCAGGCAGTGTAAGGATTTGGTCTTCCTGTTTAGTAATTAGCCGACATAGTGAGACTTCCACGTAGCTTTTTGAGGGCAATTAGGGTCCTTTTCACACTACTTTTCAGTATTCTGCTTTAGTCCAGTAACATGAACTTACTCTAAATATTTGAAAATTAGCTGAGCAGCCATTGATTCTGCTTCTCAACAGCCTTCAGAAACATCCCTGAATATAGCTTTAAATAACCCCCATTTTCCCCTGAAAGTTCCTCCTACAAACGTTTAGTTAATTATCCTTTTTGGTTATTCTGAGTATTCATAAGGTAATTAAGAAGTAACTTCAATATGAGTTTAACAGATGTTCTATTTGACAGATTCTGAATAAGTCCTTTGCATGCTCTGTTTGGAAGCCAAGCACAGCTAAACATTTCCTGTTTTGTGTTTTTGAATTTGCTCCGTAATTTTTATAAGAGGAAGGAAACAGGCAGACTTTGACTCCATACTGATTTCTACCAGCCATATCTCCAGTTTCTGGGTTTCGTTGCACTTTCTTTCAAGGTGTTCCCACTGGAGGTGTGCGGCGGCTGCTTCCCGAGCACATGCAGCCTGTGGGTGAACGCTATTTCTGCAGAATTCACCAGGCCGGCCTAACCGCAACTCATCCCCCTCAGTGCCTAATGAGACAGAAGTTATCTTATCCTGTTTCCTTTATTACTGTTATGAAACAAGATTAAACTTTTTTGAAGTTTAAGATTGTAATAATCCTGTCATTTTTATCATAAAAACAAGTTATGTTGATGTGAGCAATGCTTTTGTCCTTGGAAATGATTTGATTTGCTTGTATAAATAAATACAAAACACACTGGACCCTTTTTCGATTCCTGGTCCTCAGGAAGGTCCCCATTGTGGGCAAAGTGTGATGTCAGCAAGTTTTTACTGTATGTAGCTTTATTTGGGGAGCAGCCATGTATCCCGTGGAATGTCAGAAGGCTTGCTGACAGCTCCCATACAGTGAGATTCAGCTGCATAGGGCAGGACCTGTGCATGGGATATGCTCCCATAGGACAAACCGCTCTCCAGCTTGCCTGCTTTCTTCTCTATGCCCCTCCACCCTTGTCAGCTGGAGGTTTGAAATGCTCATGAATCTAGCAATCCCGTGGCTGAAAGAGAAATGACAACTAGACCGTGGATAAGAGGAAAGGCTGCCTGTATGTAATATGTGTCGAGATGTAGACTTTAGAGTGTTTCCATTGTATAGAACGGCCTGCCCTCAGACGCTTGGCTGTTGTGTAGAACGGCCTGCCCTCAGACGCTTGGCTGTTGTGTAGAGGGCCTGTCCTCAGACTCTTGGAGGGCAGGCAGGTGGCATAGATGAGGAAGGTGGTGGGCTGGGTAGGAACGATTGGATGTGTACAGTTCACAACCTACAGATCTCAACAAAGACTGCTGGGGTTCACCTGTCCCATAGAAATGGGGATCACTGTTACTGGAGCTCAGAAAATGTTAAGAGAAGCCCGCAGTTGAAACTGTTATGTAGAAACGTAAAGTGTTGTCCACTGACTGAGTTTGGCTTGTAGGTATCTATTCCACAGCGCCCAGTGTACAGATAGTTTAAGCCTACGTAGTTAAGCCCAGAAAAGTAGGAAGCGAGAGAAAAAGTCACAGAACACCAAGATAGGCAGAGGCTGGTGTTTTGCTAATTTCCAGCTCCCATTCATAAGTAGATGATATAAACACTTTATATGTCCCCCTCAGCTTCAGGATTTAACTATAACACTCATTCTGTAGATACCACACTTAGTTGCAAGATGTTAATATATGAAATAGATTAGTATGGGGAAAGTTATGTTTAAAATGGCACCATGTCTTCAGTGCTGTTTTAATAAGCGTAACATTTGGGATGGTGGAATGGAAGAGGCGATGGCCTGAAGGCCTCTAAGACTGAGTTTTAGCTGCTTTCACTCTGTTGTCCACAAGTCCTGTGTGTTTATGCAGGACGTGGTGGCACACGCCTTTAATCCCAGCACTCGGGAGGCAGAGCCAGGTGGATCTCTGTGAGTTCGAGGCCAGCCTGGTCTACAAAGTGAGTTCCAGGAAAGGTGCAAAGCTACACAGAGAAACCCTGTCTCGAAAAACAAAAACAAAAAAAAAATTAAAAAAGGAAGTTTCAATCTAGATAGTCTCTAAAAAATATCTGAAGGAGAAATTGCCTCAAAGAATATTTTATGGAATGCGTGCTCATTTGTGGCAAGTTCACAGCTGTTCAGCCTGTGTGAAAACCAATTTAAAGTATCAGTTCCCTGGGTTTCTTTTTCTCTGACGTCATCACCATGGCCTGAGTGTGCATCCGCCAGGTCTCAATCCAGAAAGGACGTTTGTAAATATGTGTGATCCCCATACTTTGGTTTGTAAAGAGGTACGTCATGACGAATGTCTGCCAGCCTCGTTCTAACCGCCAGTCTGCTTCCTTCGAAAGGTACGCCGGGAATACAGGAAATTCTTCAGAGCGAATGCTGGAAAGAAAATCTATGAGTTTACACTTCAGAGAATTGTAAGTTGATGCTGTCTGACTAATTGGCACTATTGGATTAACCACTTAATAGCACCAACTCAGTAAAATAATGACTTTTAAAAACCAACATAAGGCCGGGTGGTGGTGGCGCACAATCCCAGCACTCGGGAGGCAGAGGCAGGTAGATCTCTGTGAGTTCGAGGCCAGCCTGGTCTACAAAGTGAGTTCCAGGAAAGGCGCAAAGCTACACAGAGAAACCCTGTCTGGGGCGGGGGGGGGGGGGGGGGCACCACAACATAAATCATAGGTATAAGAGGACGTTAGTTAACTCTTTGTGTCTTCTACAAGTTCAAATACAGTTGTGTCAGAACTGGTAGGGGCCTGTGGTTGATGTAATTGGTAAAATGCTTATTTTATTTGACATAGAAAACTAGGAAGGGGAAGTGAAGGAAGTCAGGCTTTTGCCCTGTTAAACTGCTTTGGGCTCTGGAAGGCAAGCTTTGTAAATAGGTTGGTGGATGCAAGGCATCTGGGAGCAGAGGTGGGTGAGACTGGGTTCTGGAGTTGCCTGCTCGGGGGTATAGTGTGGTGAAGCTGTACATGCTGGCATCTGCCAGGACTTCTGTTTGTTTATAACATGAGTAAGTAACTTCTGTGGTTCTCATTTGGTCATGTGAGCAATGATGGTAAGGCTTTTCCAGTGCCTGGCCCATGTTAAGTGGAATGGTCCTTTGACACATGATGCGGTTGGTTCCAGTAAACCACATCGTAAGTGGAGAATATCCTGTACCAAGAGTGCATTTGCCACACCTAACTCACTGAGTGTCACAGCTTAGCAACCGTGGCCCGTGTAGACAGTCTGTACGTTGTCAATCCTGATCACACGACTGGCTGAGCCCAGGATTCACTGCCCGGCTTCTTAGAACCCTTGCCCTGTACCCACTGGCCCATGCAGACGTCGGAGTGTGGAGTGTGGTTTCTGCTGAGTAAGCATTACTCTTGCACCACTGTCGAGTCAAAAATTCACCGTCCCAAGTTAGGGACCACTTTTGTTCTGTCGTGTATCTTGCCCAGAACTCTCTATCGTGATGAATGTGTTCTATCACTTTAGTGGACAGCTGTTACCCATGTGTAGTTATAGACAGCACTTGGAAAGCGTCAGTGTGACTGAGAGACTAGTCATTTAATTTTAGTTCCCTAAAATGTACGTGTGAGTAGCTACTGTGAACAGAACAACCCTACTGTGGTACCCGTGTTGGCCAGTCCTGAAGGTAGTAACTATGTCTGTTACCATCTTTCCTGATAACTGTTGGTGGAGCTCACATCCCCCAGTAGATGTGAAAGAGTTCAACAGAATTATTATCAGAGGAGATAAACACAATTTTACAGACTCAAACTGATCAATTCTCTTAAAGACTGGTCTGAATGATGGAGGAGTGTGCATCAATCACACTGCCTTCCTGGTGTGTTTTCTTCATCTAGTATTTTCTGTCATACCCAACACAGGTGCAAAAATACTTCTTGGAAATGAAAAATAAAATGCCTTCCTTGTCACCAGTAGACAAAAATTGGCCATCAAGACCTTACCTGTTCTTGGACTCAACTCACAAGGAGCTGAAAAGGATCTTCCACTTGTGGAGGGTAAAATATGCCGCGTCATCTTTTTTAGGTCATTCTTGTTTTTGGTGTTTGAAGGCTGCTCTGTAAAATCCAGTCTTAACACGGCTATCGCCTTGATGAGGACTGCCTGAGGACTTGGACATGGTGCGCCTCCTGCTGTACTTGGTCTTTTGTGAGAAATCCTGCAGGGGCCGAGGCAGCGCCTGTGCCAGCTGCTCTTGATGTAGCAGGAAGGAGGAGGTCATGGCTGCACTTAGTTTCCCTTTAGCTTCCAAGTGGTTTGCATACTGGGGGTTTTCTTATTTTCCTCTTTCTGTGAAGGGACTCTGCAGGAGATAGAAATCATTAATTATGCTGGGTGGTAGTAGCACACGCCTTTAATACCAGCACTTGGGAGGCAAAGGCAGGCGGATCTGTGAGTTTGGGGCCAGCCTGGTCTACAAAGAGAGTTCCAGTTCTCAGCTACCCAGAGACTGAAGAAAAAAAAAAAAAACAAGCAAACAAACAAACAAACAAACAAAAAACAAAAAGAAAAGAAACCATCAATTACAAAGATCTCCAGACAAGATAGTTAAATCCTACTAATTAGTATGCATTTACTTTACCAGATTTATTAACATATTAACACATATAACTAATACACATGTGAACGTACACAGTTCAAGCTAGAAAGTGAGCATTGCAGTCCCCCAAGGACAAAATTTCTTCTGTCCTAAATAAAGGGAAGCTGAAAATCTATTTTATGTCGCCTTATATTTTAGTACTATTGTGGGAGCCTGTTTTCAGGTTCCTTGTGGCTTTACCCAGCAGGTCCACATAGAGGATGATTAGGGCCACCGGCCTGAGTGCAGGTGTCTGAGATGGTCTGCACTTGGCTGTGCTGGGGGAGGAGGTCTTTTGCTCCACCCCTTGGTGTCTCTATAAATACCCTGGGGCAGAGACAGTCAGGGCCATTGGAAAAGGTTCCAGACCCTCTCGAGGCTATCCTTTATTTTCTATCTGTTTATCTTCGCACTATAAATCCTATCTAATATTTCCTGCTGCTCACACTCAAGAAAACTCTGGGGAGCTGTGGGGTTGGTGGGTAAACGCCCCACATACTATCAGGTGTTATTTATTTTTTCAATTTTATTTTTTCATGTGCCTTGTTGTTTTGCCATGGGTGCTGGGTCTCCTAGAACTGGAGTTACAGACAGTTGTGAGCTGCCATATAGGTGCTGGGAATTGAACCTGGGTCCACTGGAAGATCAGTCAGTGCTCTTAACCACTGAGCCATCTCTCCAGCCCCCCACTGTCAGATTCCTATGGGAACAGAGTGCCTTGTGCAAGCTTTGGAGCTTGTAGACCTGAGTGTCCAGGGAACTCAGGTCCACATGAGGTCAGATACCACTGCTGACCAAACCTTCTGAGGAAATGTGAGTGTTGGTATTGCCTCTTCTCGTGGCAAGACTTTCTTTGAATAACTTGGTTGTTACATGTATCATTGAATGTATGTGGTTGTTAGATGTTATAAATCATATTAGAAAGGCTTGTGGATATGACCAGTGGCTGTATGTTGCTGGCAGTTCTCTCCTTGGTCACATATAAGAATAACATTATTGCTAATTAGTATGATTCTTGGATTCCAAGTTCTGTTCTTAACAAATTTTAACAGCCTCTCAATTCCTTGCCTTCCTCTTTGAGTCTGACATGGAAACCATTTTCAAACCCAAGAGCAGGAGTTGCAGTGTCAGGCTCCCCTGTGACTCTGCTCACCTTTACCTCCTGTGGGTGGAGGCTGGGAAGAAGCTGTTTACTCTTGAAGGGACCTCATGGAGTTGATGCTCTCTCTCGTTCTTCCTAGAGTTACTTCAGCGAGGCACTAGCCCACCTGTAGTCCAGTTCTTTGGAAACTGTCCCTGCTCCTCTGGCCTGGCCTGCCCTGTCCCCATGCACTTTATCCTCAGAGTTGAGGGGTTCCCAGAGCCCCTTGCACCCTAGAAAGTGGTAATGGGGGAAACGTAAGCATTGTTTTTCAGACTGTCCGTAACATGCTTATGGATCATGAAATCCGTTTAGTAGAGGACTCCCATCGTGTCTTGCTCATTTGTTTTTGAGACAGGGTCCTACTCAGGCTGACCTCAGATTTGGTCAGCAGGCCTTGAACTCATATTGTTTCAGCCTCAGCCTCCCAAGTGCTGGGGTTCGAGTGTCTCCAGACATGTCCAGCTACTACACACATTTTAAACTGAAAAGCAGTAGAATTAAAAAGTAACACTACATGCTTTTGGGTTAGAGGAGTGTGTATGTGTAAATCTGCAAGGGATTGCCATACTGTGCCATATAGTGTTATTTCTTGTGAGTGTGTATTCAGGAATGACAGCCTCGGGCCTGAGGATCTTTGGGGATTTACATTATAGCAGAATGAATATAGACTCCCTGGGCATAGACCACATAGGCCCTTGTACTTTGACGAAGCATTCCATAATCTGCAATACAAATGGTTCATAACATTTTCTTAAGACCAACTTTTGGATGTCAAAGTGGGTTTGAGTTTTCAGATGAACGTTATGTACATTTTTACTGTGACTCTTAGGTTAGCACACTTAAGAAGGAGAAATTGGCGGGGGTGGTGGTGCATGCCTTTAATCCTGGCACTTGAGAGGCAGAGACAGGCAGATCTCTGTGAGCTCCAGAACAGCCATGGTGAGTTCCAGGACAGCCAGGGTTCTGCAGAGACCCTTTCCTGGGGGGTAGGAGGGGAAAAACAAACAAAAAGCAAAACCCCGAGAATTTGTCTAAGTGGTTCTTTGTTCTTTTCATATCTCACAGTGTAAAAAATACAGGGACCAGTTCACAGACCAGCAGAAACTTATTTATGAAGAGAAGCTAGAGGCCAGTGAACTCTTCAAAGACAAGAAGGCTTTATATCCTTCTAGGTATGTATGGTTGTGCTTACTCAGAAACGCCAGTGTTTTATTGGTTTTTTTCTTAACTATGTCTCTGCATCTTTTCTCAGTTTAATTTCGATAATGAATGAAGCCACTCCATTGGCTATAAATGCACCTAACGCTGGGCAGCAGCTTCCGTGGGATGCATAAGGATTATAGTTGTTGGTTCTGCTCTATTGGCCTTAGCTTAAATCATTCGCTAAACAGGAGGTCATACAAAATGAAAGTTGTATGAGGTGTTAGGGTAAATTGTCATTGTACAACCTGTTTTCAAGGCTCTTTTTGCATTGAACCATAATCACTGTTGGCATCTTCCTGCCAGTATGAAGTTAGATCGGAAACTCATTTGTAAGGTCAATGGCAGGGACAGACTGGTCATTACTCTTTCTTGTTACTTAAGCATGGACCCATGGTGTCCTCTGGCTGCTAAATGGCTATTCATAACCTCAGTGGCCTGTACAAAAGTTCAGTTCCTTTGTTGTGGACACCATGAACTCAGGAAAAGAATAAACACATTGCAGTTCAGCAAGTCCAGCCCTTGACAAAGGACTTGGTATATCCGAGTATCCTGTGTGTGGTACATTTATCAGTTCCCCCCCACATTCCTGTTCCTGTTTCATCTAGTCTTTATATAAACAAGTGGGTTATGTAATTTCAAACCAGAATCTCCAGTGACTTGTAGCTTTTCCTAAAGATCTAGAAATAAAGATCTTAGTATTACATGCCAAGTAGTCCTGGGTATTTCTCATACCTGTATGATGTCTATCCACATATATGTCTGAAAACCCTGCTTTTAAAAGGGTTAAATTAGCATAATTGCCAGGCACATTGGGTTTGAATATTTTAAATTGCAGTGTTTCTTCCATGTGCTGCTTATTTGGATGTTGAAGATGGCTCATACTTCCTGAGTCGCACACATGACTAAACCCAAAGTTATCTAACGTGCCTACTGTGTGAAGACTGAGCCAGCCAACAGGAAAGTGGTGTGTTTTCTCCAGCACCTGATTTCATTCATCTTTTCCTTTGTAATTCTTAAGTTAGACAGCAACCTTCTTAAATATTTTCCGTAGAAGACTTTAAAACAGCAGGGTAAGGGGGGGTGGGGTGTAGAATGTATCACTAAGGAAACAGACTAAAATTAGGCTGTTAGCACTTTTTATTATTAAAAACACAATTAACGATGAACACAAAGTAACTTCCAGTCCCTTCTGGGGAGCTGTGTCAGTTTTTGGGGAGGGTGGCACACTCTCTTCGCCTGTGGGAGACGTGGAAGCATTTGCCTCCCCGAGCTGAGAAGCAGCAGTGCCTATGGGTGTCTCCTCATGTCCCGGAGCTGCAGAGGGCTGGCCACCTACTCAAACTTTTCTTCCCTGAGCCTCCACCCACGGCACAAGCATCTCAAGCCTCCTGTGGTGTTTTCCAGAAATGAACTCACAGTGAAGCTGTAAGTCCTGTGGACCAGCACTCCTGTTCTTGGTGTTCTAAACACTGCCCTGCGGGAGTCACCTGGGGTCTCCAAGGAGAGTGCATTTAAGTGACCTCTGGGCAGAAGCAAAGGGCTCTGGCTGTGCAGGAGTGCCTGGCACCTCCAGGCACATCCTGATGGGCCTTGACTCTCCAGAGTGGGAAAACCAAGTACTATGTAGTCTTTCTTGTGTGATTGTGAAGCCCAAGACACACCCTTTCCCAGAGGGTTATTGACTCTCTTACTCTCTGTGGGGAAATGCCTTTTGTCTTTGGAGCAGGTGATGAGTGGTGTTGTCCTTTCTCATTGGCTTACGTTGTTTACTTGTGTTGGTGTGCCCTGGGTCAGCAGCTGTTAGCTTTCCTTCACACAGGGCCACGTGCTTGACTCTGGCTGTACATGGTGCATTCTCTTCTGACCATAACAAGTGAGAAGTTTTTAATCGCAGCCCCACCAACCAGTTGCCACTGGCTGCCTTGAAATGTATTTGACATAAGTTTAAGGCTTCATTTCTAACTTAAATCTGAAACAGGTGCCTGTGAAAGTATAAAATAAATTGAAGTCACTTTTATGATGTTGTTGATGATTCCTTAACATCACCTGGCCTGTCTCCTTCTGACAGTGACTTATCTATTTGAAATCATTTCTAAGGCACAAGATTTTTTCCCCCCCTTTAGTGTTGGGCAACCATTCCAAGGAGCTTACCTGGAAATCAACAAGAACCCAAAATACAAGAAACTCAAAGATGCCATTGAAGAGAAGATCATTATTGCTGAAGTTGTGAACAAAATTAACCGTGCTAATGGGAAGGTAAAAATACTGACAACCTCCAAGCTTAAGACACTCCTGTGCATTCAGTATCGTTTCCCTGTTTCTGAATTAATACAACTTGTATTTCATATTCTAGTACAGTTAACTGTGGAGGAGGAATCTCTCCTCCTCTTTAAATGTAGGTACAGCTTTTCTGTTCTCTGAAATTCTGAGAAATTGAAAATAGGAGAGCCGGGGAGATGGCTCAATGGGTTAAAAGCACCCGTTCTGCAAGCGTGAGGATCTCAGTTCAAATCCCAAGCTCCCACATAAAAGAACTGGGCATGGTGTGCTTACTTATAACCCTACACTGGAGTGTGAAGATGCTGGGAGCCTGTCCAGCCAGCCTAGCTAAAACAGAGAGGTTCCAGTTCCCTGAGAGACCCTTTCTCAAGGGAATAAGGCAGAGAAAGGTAGATGATGCTCAGTGTCACCCTCTGGCCTTCACACACGTGCACCTATGCACACACACAGCCACACATTCATACGTGTGCACACAAACTTTCATATACACGCATATGTAAAAAGTTTTCAGAATTCATTATTTCTGTGTCTGTTGGCATAAGTATGCTTGCTGAGAGACAGCAGAATAAAACATCTATTTCTGGAAATATCTAAAGCTTTACACTTAGGGCCACTTTGGAGTGTTTTGGGTCATTGGTCTAAACATACTCTTTCGTCTTGTCTCAGAGTACATCTCGGATTTTCCTCTTGACAAACAATAACCTTCTCCTTGCTGACCAAAAATCTGGGCAGATCAAGTCTGAGGTCCCCCTGGGGGATGTGACCAAGGTCTCCATGAGTTCACAGAACGATGGCTTCTTTGCTGTCCACCTCAAGGAGGTAAGCTTCACCCGGCAGCCTGACGTAAAAGCTGCTCCTTGTGTCCTACTTTCTGTCTCCAGACAGATGTCCCCACCTGACTAGCCTGCCTCTCTTTCTCCTACTGACCTGTAAAGTGTAACTGTATTCACCCACATCTAAAATCTCAGGCTCCATTTTCAGTAATTGAGTTACAGTTTCATTAGCTTGCTCACGTGAGTAATACATGAAGATGTTGAGATGTTTGATATTATGTCTCTTCCTGGTATTTCTTCTGTGTGATCACTTGAGAATGTCATCTTTGTCCTTGTTCACCACGTGGTGGTTTAGCAAAGGTTTACAACTAGAGTAAAACCTTTTCCATTGATTCTGATCTAAGTTTCTTTTAATAGTTCATGCTTTTTTACCTACATAGGACCACTGGCTTGAATGGAAAGGTTTAAGTACAGGCACTAGTTTTTTATTTTGATGACTGGGGCCATGCTATGTTTAACTCCTCATCAATCTCAACTTTAAAATGATTGTATCTGCACATAACAGCGGTAGCCGGCTTTGTGCACACTGTACATAAATACTTAACAGAGCAATTCTCACGTAATTGTCATTACCAAATACATGTTTGCATCTGCTAATTATATCTAGAAAAGCCCCAAAGGCTTTCCTTAGCCTGTTTACCCCACCAGGGGTCTATAGAGACATATCAAGTCATACAACAACTGTTCTCAGCCTCAGTTACACACAAAAACAGCTTGGAAGTTTGGAGAACCACTGTTTTCCTGGCCACATCTCCATCTAATGTCCATGGATCTCTCAGCTTGGGGATACCCTGTGCAGCTGAGTTTCAGCTGCCTTGGTTGTTTGAAGTATTTTTGTTGTTACTTCTTTTTTTTAAAAAATTTGATAGTTTTGTAATCATTTTTTATAATTATTTATTGTGTGTGTGTTTGTGGTAGTTAGGACAACATGTGGGAGTCAGTTTTCCCCTTCCGCTATGACAGTCCCAGGGATCAAACCCTGGTCATCGGGCTTCACGGCAAGCACTTTTATTCACTGGCCCCTGTGTTACTTTGAAAAACCGAATCACTAAAAGGTTTTTGAGCAGTGCTTTGAGAATGACTTATAAGTTGGGTTGTTGCCCGTCATAAAACTTAATTATGCAAACCTACCACAATGAAGCCTTCTCCAGGGGGTCTGCAGAGCGCTGCTCTGGTCCATCGACCGACGAGGTATCACAGTACCAGTCTTATCCTCACT